>NW_027272268.1:1015000-1363981 GCF_040938485.1 Diadema antillarum
GTCAGTGCAAACTGCATTTTTGATTTTTGGAAAAGGTTTATGCAGTAATCAAGTTTGTTCACATTGTGACACATACACACAAAAAAAAATCATAATCATTATCACACAGGTCCATGTCAGTTCAATCCTCATTGTTTTTCAATGTCCTTAAAAACCAATTTTACAAACAGGCCAAGTTTTATCAAGGAAACAAGGTTTTTTTTTGTGCACTGAACAAATGATTACTTAAATTCATTTGATGATAATTACATGTGCCTTTTACATTAGCAAGATAAAATGGTAATTTGAAATAGACTTTTCTACACCAAAACTCTGTTGAAAATGGAAATTATTTAATTTGTCATTAGCATAGATTTTAAACAATGAATTAATTCTTTTAAAGTTGATGTGTTGAAATGAATATATTGTGCACATCTTCTTTAACAAAAAAAAAAAAAAAAATCTTGAGCTTTCCTAAATGTGCCACAAAAGATCAATCCCAAGTGTCAAGCATTATTATGAAAGACAACTGCCAATCCTGAAGAACATTGCTCTTTCAGAAGCCACATCCCCATATCTGCTTCGGAGAAACATCACTTCTTGGCAATAGCTTGAACTCACAGAGTGATAACCTCAAATGATTTATTAAACAACAATTCACAGATAGATCATCTAATGATGCAATACCATTCATGTTCTCATCAAATGGACAAGTAGATTTTTGCTAATAGGAAAAGATGAAGTTGGATGATGGCTGCACTGTAAGAGTTTGTCTCATCACAGAGTCATGCTTGACACATACAGAAAACAAATGAGAAACATCACATTTGTTCCAAGTTACTTCAATGCTAGTCTATGATAGAGTCATTCAATCAACCAAACAACCAATTAATCAATCAACAATACAAGATTCCTCAACATACATATGCAACAGAAATACATGCCATGTTATTGCTTGCATTCAAACCACATACAATTGTAAATACTGATTTGGTTCCAAGTGCAATCTTTTACACCGCAATGATAGAAGTCAGGTATTTCATCTAACCAATCAATAAATGAAAAACTCCAATTTTATCTATAGACCATAGTATATAAGAAAGAGTAGTGAATTCAAACTCACTCAAACAGTAAACTTACAAAGTGTCCCTCCTCTTTATCCTCATTGTCAACCATCATCTTTCCTGTCTGGTCTGCAGGTTGGAGAAGCATTGATACACCAGCATATTTTTCTTATTACTTTCCTCTCTGTGTAACAATGTCCTTCAGTTATCATCATCCCATCCTTTGCTGTTTCTTGCCACTGCGAGTAATGGATAATCAGTTATAAGTTAACTTCAAACGATGACACACAAACATTGACACACAAACGCACACATACTCCCTTGCAAACATCACCAAAACTTATTAGTACAATATAAAAAAATGAGTTCTGAGGTGAAATCATGACGCCAGCCCTGACAGGGTCACTCTTAGGTTCTCGGGAGTCCTGAAATCACGTAGCAGATGGGTCCTCACTGATGGTTGGTAAATGGGGATGGTGGGGGTGTGTCATAGCCCCTGCTGGCTGCTGGTGCATTGTCCTTGGTACTGTATGGAGCATTAGGGGCAGGGCAGGCTGAGACCCTGGATATTGCACAGCATAATACTCCGGGAGGGTGCTAGTAGAGCTCACATGTGGCTGTTGGACAGAGTGTGGATGCGTGGAAGGTTCTAGAACTGAAGAGTACTCGCAACCACCACCCTGAGATACAATCCGCAACTTGGGTATACCGGCAGTCATCGTCTGCCCTTCCAGTGTTGGGGTATTCTGAGTCTGGGTTTCATAGCCAGAATCTTCAGGGGATCCTTCAGAGGATATCTTAGTTGGTTCAAATGCTGGCATTGGAAGGGTTGGTGAAAATCCTAGGGAGTCTGAGCTTAGGAAAGGCTCAACTTTTCCTGGGGTCTGTCTACCATAGCTGGGAAGCTGCTGGCCTGAAGGAGCAGCCGTGGCAAGCGAGGTTGAGGTGGTGGTGGCGAAGGAGAGGGAAGTTAGCGTGGTAGTGGGAGGGTGCAGGAGTGGGTTGATGAAAGGTGTCTGGGTGGTGCTGCTCTCCTGGGAAGACCCCTGGGAGTGGGTGCTCTCGCTGGAGCTGCTCCGGGTCTCTGTTGAAGAGTCCTTCTTTTGTTTACGCCGCTTTGCGAGGGGAGCGTTGGAGACATCTGTGAGGAGGAATCCCTCTCGCTGGGCAGTGTGGAAGGCGCGCATCGTGGCCTTTACTCGTCGCTGTATGGAGGCACATGAACTCAGGACATCAGGAGTCATGAGTGGGGTTGAAGAAGAAGAGATCTGGCCCTGAATCCACTCATTCTGTGCTAGGTCTGTGGTGGTCATTCGCCTCATTGGATCAACAGTGAGAAGACCTAGAAAGGGAAGGCACAGAGCAAGATAGAAAGATGCCACTGTTACAAATCATGCTATCAGATTCTGAGAAAATGCCAGATACTTGATTACCACATGAAACACAATCATGTTTTATTTCCCATATTCCTACTCACTTTAAAATGGAATACCAACATGTAGGGCCTACCATCCTAATGACACATTTTCATAATTACTTAATTCACCATTTTTTTATTTATTATTTATTTTTGGGGGGTTAAATGTCTTTAATTGGTGCATGTATCCTGAAGTGCAGTACCCAGTATGCCTTGAAAAGTTATGTATTCACAAAATGCAATCAGATTTAAGTCTTTCAGTCTGTTGTTTTGGATATGCCTTACTACATTTCTGTCACCCAAATTACAGGTCAAAGTTGCTGAGTACAATTAAAAGATGTTGCATACAAAATAGGTTTTAAGCCCTGCTCAGCACATACATACACAACAATCTAAGGGTATTCAATGACAAAAAATCAGAAACACAAAATTTACTGTACACGGCATATATTTTGTGAAATGGAATTGGTGGAATTTGCAACATCGAACCACTTTGATGGAATGAATGAGAGACATAGTCAGTTTTCAAGAGAAAAGCTAGGGACTTCCTACTTTGGAGATAGTATGCAATGCATTTGTCTAACAGGTTAAAAAATTTTCACGAGTTGTTCACTTAGCAAATATCAGTCCACTCAAGAGAAAAAAAATTTAAACAAGAACACCCCAAAATATATCTCATTTACAGTATTGTCCGTTGTGATTTGTGTGTGTGTGTGTGTGTGTGTGTGTGTCTGTGTTATTTTTCCTTCTCTCTCACAATGTGCAGAAACTGAACTGTACAGCAATAAAGTTGAAATTCCTATTTGGGGTTTGGTTGTTAATCTGCTTTTGTTCTCTTTGTTAAGTTAGAGACCCTAGCTCAGCTCTAAGAAGTATGCTTGCCTTTGATCAAGTCCTTGGCAGCGGTTGAGACTGACTGCCACTCCTCTCCATCAAAGGAGAAATCGCCATGTTTGATCCTCTTCATGATCTCTGAGGCACTGTTGTTGCTGCTCACACTAGAGGCCTGGAAGGGAACCTTGCCCGACAGCATAGTGTACTGCACAGTGATGATCAGACAAAGACGCACATCAGCTTCATAATCATCTTTACACGTACTAGCCACTTACTAACACCTCAAAATGGTTGAATGCTTTGACACTATAAAAAAGATTAGGCTTATCTTAACCCATTGGTAACTGAACCGCCCGAAAGCACCTGTCTTATTACTCCCTAAGCCGTCTGTCCACTTTTCTATAGTTCTATGCTTTACCATTTTTATTGTTTTCATATAGAATAATATAATTACGTAATTTGAAAGAGGTCAAACGTCAACACAAGTATGTCAGAATTATTTCTGTGACACGACATTCTCTTGGTAAAGTCTTAATAGGCTTTCAGATAAACATAACTTACAATAGACAAAAATAAAGATGCAGTGAGCTATTTTACATAATTTAGAAAGTTGTCAAAATGAGAGTAATATGGCTGTACCTTCTAGGGCACCATAGGCCATTATGTATGGATCTTTCGTTGCTCAAGGGTCACGTCAGATCTCAAACATCTCACAGAAAGAATTTTCCCAGGGAAATTGTTTTGAATGAATACCAGAGATTAATGAGAATTTGAATTAGATTCAACTTGAACTTTGATGACACTTTCAGCAGTGAAGTAAATCTACAATTACTACCAGAAAGAAAATCATGCAGTTCTCAAGCAATTGCATGTGATATCAAAGGGATACTGTACTTCAGACGATCATCCACTTACATACGTTTTTGCAATCATTCACCGTTTTTAAGTTCCTGTGCACTAAAGGTTGTGATAGTTTATATATCATTCTGCTTAGGAGAAATTTCCAGGAACACCTGCTCTCACCAGTATGACCCCAAGACTCCAGACATCACATGAGGCATCATACTCTCCATCCTGCTCATAGGTTCTCTTCAGGACCTCTGGAGCAGCAAAGTGCAGGGAGAAGCAGGGAGTCTTCAGCGGCTGGTTGCTATTGGTGATCCTGGCGAAGCCAAAGTCAACGATCTTAAGCTCGGCGTCATCAGAATCGTCAGTGAAAAGAATATTCTGTGAGGAGAAAGGGTTAGACAAAAGTCTGAGCTAAAAGTTATGCTGCTCCAAAAATTAGCCTTTTATATCCTCCTGCTACCAGTAACTCTCTTTGGAACATACTCTTCTAAAAATGAAGTAATATGATATTCTGTTTATAAATTTCATTCAAAGCTCTTGGTTTCTCATCAAATTATCAACAAATTTGGTCTCTCTAAAAACTCAAGTGGATAACATTTTTCTTGTCCATGGCAGCTGTTAGAAAATTTGAGGGTAATATCATCAATTAATTAAAACTTTGGGGTAGTAATTTGGCAGTCTCACAGACAAAACATTTTGGATGAAAAGTCTTGCTGTCAAGCAGGATTCGGATTGTGCCTGTGATCATATTTCACATGATTCTTGGTGCTACACTGAAAATAAATGTGACAATATTGCTCATTTTGGACAGTGTAGCACTAATCATACTTGATTATTTCTTCATTAACTGGAGTCATCCCCATAAAATCAAGTTTGCTTTTTGTTTGAAGACAAGAATTCATCCATCAACTTTGACTGACATAACAGAACACTGTAAGCTGCATCCTGAACATATGATAATTCATAGCTGTACTCTTAAAGCAAGTAACATACAAAATCATCGACTGAAACATGACCCCCATCCCCCTCCTTAAAATCCTTAATGTAATAAAACCACACTATCATGCACTAAGCTAATAGCTGGTGGTAATTCTTGTCGCACTTGCCATCTCGGGAAAAGGCTCGTTAAATCTAACAACCTTTTGGGAGTGAAAGTTATAAGACTGAATTGAACATACCTCTGGTTTCAGGTCGCGGTGGACAATCCCACGGTCGTGCATGTACTCAACGGCAGAGACAAGTTTCCTCATGATGGTGCTGGCCTCACACTCATCAAAGTACTTCTTCTTGCGTATCCTACCCAACAGCTCACCACCCTTGCACAACTCCATGATGATGTATGTGTGCAGCTGCAGAGACAAAAATACACACAAACTGCTCAAAGAACAACTGCTGACCATTATACCCTGTGCAACATTCCCCACTAGCATAAAAAGCTAGTCTACATGTTACTCTGCCGGCATCAGTTTATTTTCAACCAAATTGAAGTATGCAATTCTACAGTTGTACCTGTTAGACCTCACATGACTTCTTTTGGGGAATAAAAGTGATCACAGCACAATCACAGCACATTACTCCCATGGGAAAGGCATAATATGCATGAAAGTCATTCACAGCATCGTGAGGCAGGTATGTAAATCCTCTACGATGTTTTCTATGACAGCAACCTGTTTGAGACACTGTCCAATCTTCTCCAATTACCATCGCCACTCCCCTAAAATTATAGGAAGATAGACAGATAAACAAAGAAACATGCATAAAAGTGTTTAGAAAAAATAATAATAAAGACAGAAATAATCAAAACATGATATAAATACAGAGGGAAATTTCGAGCTGAAAATGTAAACGAATTAAGACAATGAATATTTGCGAAGTTCTTGCTATCAGCAGGTCATATCCTTGTCCCTATAATTTATGGCAAAGAACCACTTCAAATACAAGTAGAGTAGCAGTAGAGAGTAATTCCAGTCTTACGTGGTCTTTGAAGTCTTCTTTGAGAGCCACAATGTTTGGATGTCTCTGACACAGCTGGAGTGTGGTGACCTCCTGGGTACAGTCCACTCTACGACTGACGATCTTCACCGCATACTCCTGACCAGTCTTCTTGTGCTTACATCTCCTGTGGGACCACAAGGATAGGAAAGCAAAAAGAGTCAAGTATGCTTCCCTCATCTTATCACTGAAATCACTGGCCGTATCATAAAAGTAGGGATATTAATGACCCTAGGGCGAGAACTTATTGATCCAGGGGGGTGTTTCACAAAGCTGTTACAAACGCCTAAGGATTGGTGATCAGTTCTTGTGCTGAATTATAAGTATAACACATCAGAACTGATCACCAGTCATTCTTAAGTCGTTTGTAACTTTAAGAACAACTTTATGACACCCCCCCCCCCCCCCCCCCCCCCCGGGTTGGGAAGTTCAGTACTCCTTGTTGTCTATCACACTTTTACGCATGCACTGTTGTTTTATTGCTGCATCATCCATCACATATTACTTTACTTTTCAGAGACAATTCTCCCTTTAATACAATTATTGCTTTACTTATTTGACACAGCACAAACATGAGTCAGACATCACATCCAAGACAAACAACATCCATATCAGGGTTTAAGATCAAACTAAGCTGCTCAAAGCTTGCCAAAATGGTAACTATAATACATTAAACTTCGGTTCAAATCACAAGATGCCAATATGTACATGTATCTGTATCATAGAGCACAATGCACACACTTTAATAACATCACATCTATCTACCAACGCTTGTCTACTTCAAACAACACAAACCTTATTAGATACACAAGGCACATGCTTTGCTGAACAATAATTTTCAGTTGAATTTTAAATGTTACTACTAAACCATAAGTATTCGACTGTATCATCGACTACTTACTTCATTTAGAGTAATTCAAAATTATGACATAATTGAAGCATTTGCAGAGGGACTGGTGAGTATAGAATATTGACAAAATAAAATATTTCATCAGCAGATTACAGGGACTACTGGTTGGGGAGGGGAGTCATGTTTTGAACATTCCTAAGCGAGATAATGAGAAACCTCTTATGAAATATCAAAGAGCATGTAATTTCAAGAAGGATTCAACGTTTATTTGATGAAAATTGGCGTTCGAATGGCTGAGATATCCAAAAAAGTGATAATGATAAAAGGTGACAGGCCACGCCTTTTATCAAGATCTCTGTTTCACCTTGTTTTTGGACATCTCAGCCATTTCCAAACTGATTTTCATCAAATAAACTTTAGATACCCCTTAGAATTGCATGCTCTTTGACATCTCATAGAGTGGTTTCTGAATATCTCGCAAAACGTTAAAGTTAAATCCTCACCTCAACCAGAATGTACACACCCTTTAAATTCAAAAGACAGCAAGAGTGTGACTCACCTACACACAGAAAAGCTTCCATCCCAAGTGGAGCAGATTTCATGTCCAGCTCATAATACTTGTTAAAAGGTGAATCCTGTAGATAAACACAATGTACAAATTATGCAACTAAAGCCTTGATACCTGATTCATTTTACACGCTAATAGTGATAATGATTTTCAACAGTCAAAATTTCCACACAAACTCATTAATGGCATCAACAATCAGAAGAATGCTTTCATGAACTTTAAATTTGCACAATAGAACAAGAATAATGAATTGCCAGTTTTCAAATTGCTTTCATTTGCTTTGATGCACAAGGATGAATTAGTAGATTATAGCACAACTCTGGAACAAAATGTGAAATTGAACAAAAAATGTCTTAAAACAGAGTCAAGGAGTAATCACATATCAATCCGGGTCAACAGAAGTACATACTTTTGCAAAATCCCTTTTATTACAACCTTTAATACTGACAGATATAATTTCCAAAAGAACTGCTATTTCACTAAGCCATTGTGTTCTGTCAAGGACCATCATTAAAGGGCTGTTACCTGTGATATATTACTTCAAGCTAACTTGAACTTTGCACTTGTTTGGAGATGGTAAAGCATAGAGGAACCATAAATTTAACCACAGTAATAAAAAGAAAGAAAGAGAAAGCTCCCACTCTGGTATCTAGCTTCCGGTGCTGTCTAGCACTTGAAACATTAATCAATTAATGTATGATTTGATCACGTAACTAGGAAGGATACATCACATGATGCACCATGATGTACCCCAGGGTACCATCAAACCCCAGGGCACCGTGTTGTATCATCTCCATCTCATGTTCGTAAGATGCTGTACATACTACCACTATGGAGGTCAACAACTAGTAGTCAGCGATAATGATCCCAATGCTTATTAAGCCCTGTTTTTAATCTTTTGACCACAATTACATTAATAATAATCATGATCCTTTTGCCACAACTTTTTTTAAAAACAAGTTATTACAATTTTAGCAGTAATTTAGAATGAGATCATTTCAATCCACAACCTTTTCCCATGATTATTTATTTTATGTCTTCCATGGATTGGTAACGCATAGTGTGGTGCTGCTGCCTACAGAGTGTGACACTGAGATCACTGGTGTAGTGTGTGATGAGCAGCATTGATGTTAAGATGCTATTGCACTGTTGAGCTCATATTTGCACCAAAATGTTCTTCCATAAAGCACTAGAAATTATACTTTCACCCATTTTTGGCAACCCAGGGTACAGTGCTAAAAATTAATAAATAATTCAACAAAATGGCAGATTTTTTCTTGGTACCCAAGAGTATCAAAAACTGCATCATATGTGGCAGCATATGAACATTGACACCTTCAGACATTAACTCTTAATGTGCCAGGCCCAAAACCCCTAACGTGCCAGAGGTTTCTACCTAACGCCAGAACGTTTCGAAACTGGACTAACAATGAAATTTAAAACTGCCATATCTCTGAAACTATTGACTTTTTTTAATTGAGTTCTACACAACATATATCAAGAAATGTTTGTTCTTTCGTGTCATGCAGTCAGTTTGCCACAATATTTATCTGAACCTGAAATATTGCAGAAATAATTGATACATAAAAAAAATTATTAGAAATGTTTGTGTAGTATGGAAAAAAAGAGTCAATCTTGTTTTTTCTTCAATGGAACGCTCCCTTGACTCTGTGAGAAAGTTTTAGAGCAACATCTCCTCTTTCAATGATAACAAAATTGTCTTCTAGAATTGTATGATTCCAAAGATACTAGCAGTTTATTTTGTCTTGGCAATTTCTCTTTCTGCCTGAGTAATTCATTCCCAAATCTGAGTCCTTCAGTCCCAGATCCTGTATTTGAAACTAAAGTAATTGTCCCGGGCCCTGGAATAGTGTCTTTTGTCCACCTGAGAAGGAAGAACCTGCTAATCCTCCTTTTGTCCAAGCGGACTGCGGGCGGGCGTACTCAATTGAAATCGGCAGGCCTTTGTCCACGCGCAATTCCTATGCTAGCGTGGGGACGATTAGTTACATTCACCAAAACAAAAGGATGAAAGACTTGACCGACGGACGAAAGCTGACCCTCTTTGAGGGACAAAATCAAAGCAGCTTCCCGCAGGACAGTATCCAAGCGGAACAATGCGAGTGGAACCGCATAGACATTACACGCGATTCAATAGCATACACACGCGTGGTTTACCTATGAGACTTTTGATCCATACACATCTCGCAGAGGGTGCGCCTGCTGCGAAAAAAATACATCTAACTGAAAAATCGTGTATTTACTCAAAATTTTCCAATGTAAGCATGCTCATATTTTTAGTGGAAACGATAGCTATGCTAATCAGCTACCAGTACATATCATTGGCAGTTGCTTGGTGTAACACATTACGGTACCACAAGAACTTAAATGATCAATGCTTTTCTTGCTCTTCTTAGTCGCCGATCGGCGACCATGGCACGTTAGGACTAAAGTCGCTGTTCGGCGACCATGACACATTAAGAGTTAATATGGACTCGCCTACAGGGGGATAAAACATTTATTGCCTGAAGTAGAAATGAATTGCCTGAGTTGTAGACAAGGGCAATATGATTCTAGTGAGGGCAATTAATGCCCTATTCCCCTGAAAGTAGCCCGTCCATATCATTATTATTACCCATATCAGGCATCTTACAGCAGTACTAGAGTATCAGAAATTAGTAAAATGTAAACTTTTCACAACTTCCCGATACAAGTTAACAATATTCCTCTCGGCCCCAGCATGAGTACTACACCACTGAGCTGCATCTATGTATGCACACGCACATACACAGCTCAAGCAAGCAGCAAGTCTATACAGTGAATGCAGTCATACACGTGCTTACAAACAGAATGAGGCTGCGCTACAGCCACACTCATCTTGTATTTTATGTGTCAACGAATGGGAAATTGCCCTCTGTCGCGAGACTCTCAGTAACCACAGACTTTCATCACCGAGTGCTCAAGTGCCCAGATGCTATATTCCCCTCTTTTTGAACATGTAAATCACATCTAGGCATTTGTACAAGAGGAGAATATAAGAAATATATTCCTCTTTTCCCTGCTAGCACTTAAAACAAGGGGAATACAATTTGTAAAACCACCGCTCAGATGTATAATATGGGTAATGATAATCATTATCACCCATAATAAACATCCGAGCTGTGGTTATTATTACCCATATCAGACATCTGAGCTGTGGTATTACAAAATTGTATTCCCCTCAGGAATGAGAGGTATATTTCATTGTCTGCCCATAAGAATAATGCAACGGTACTCTAGGATCGTAAGGTGTGCCCAGAAGAACGACATGAACACACGCAAGTTGTGTAAGGTGTGCCTGGAAGAACAACGCGAATGCATGTGAGCTGCATAAGGTGTGCCAGGAAGAACAACACGAACACACGTGAGGCACGTGTATTACTTACAAGCCTTTGTGTTCGCGTCGTTCTTCAAGGCACACAACAATTTTTTATATTCCCCTATTGCACCAGAGCCTACAGGATTTGTATGTTGCGAAAGAGGGGAATATAGTATCCGGGCACTTGAGCACACGATGATGAAAATTTGCTGTTGATGACAGTTTCGCGACCGGGGGCAATTTTCCGTATGTTAACACATAAGAATAGTAAACAATCACGGCTGCAGCCGCATTATGTGTGTCAGTGCTTGAGACTGCGTGCACTGTTTATAGTATACGCATGCTGTTTGATTGAGCTGTGTATGTGCGCTTGAATGCATAGATGCAGTTTAGCAGGTGTAGCGCTCGTCCTGGGGCCTAGTGGAAAATTGTACCAATGTATTTGGAAGTTGTGAAAAGTTTAACACTTTACTAATTTCTAATACTCTAGTAATGCTTCAGATGCCTGATATGGGTAATAATATTATGGACTGGCTACTTTCAGGGTATACAACATTAATTGCCCTAACTGGAATTGCATTGCCCTCATCTTCAAATTGGGCAATTCAATAACAATTCTACTTCAGGCAATTAATGTTGTATCTTCCCCCCATCCCCAGGCCAGTGAAATATTATATCAATTTTGTTCACAGCTGGGTTGAGAAAATGGTCATATGAAACAAGGCATTTATGCCACATATATTTCTCAATACCATTATGTGCTACAGACAAACAATCAACCGCCTGAGCAGATACTTACAAACTGCATCAATAATTTGTTCATTCAGTCAAGTCATCTCTGTCTTCTTCATTTAACCCATTCCATACCGAATTCTGAAATGCCCATAGACCTAATACACAGGCCACCAGGTTCCCGTGCCAAACGGGTTAATGAGTGTCATTTGCCGCGTGATTACTGGATTCAGCTCAAAACACCCAAATTCCAAATTTCTTGGAAGATTACTTCAACAAAGTACTGGACATTGATTAATAAAGCAAAGGTTAGATGACAAAGCACGTTCACAGGTTACAGCAACCCTCTCTGAGTTGCAAACCACCCTACAATGACCCTGCAGGACTATCCACAATCCTTGGTGCCAGCATGGAGGTACAAAGAAAGACTTTGTTCCTCCATGGTACCAGGGAGGATAGAAAACGTACCTTGAGTTGATGTATTGAAGAGATCTGTGACAGTGATGGACGGTTTTGGTCTGAAGGCTGAGTCAGCATGTCCTTAGTGATGGCATTTTCGCTGTACAGGATGGAAGGAGCTATGAAGGAATAACCCTTCAGGAAAGAAAAGAGAATCATCACCATGATTATTAGCATCATTGACAATATCACGAACAAAGACAACTTACATACTCTAATAATTTGCAATGCCTCATCAAATATGTTCTCAGCAAATGGTGTATCTGTTGGCAAGCACAAGCATCGACTGAAACTGGAAGTTTTTACGGAGATGTCCTACCAGATTAACACTTTCATGATTAACGATGATGATAGAAATCAATCATCACTGCATAGTTGAATTTGTAAGCTTTCATTCTTTTCAGATGCATACAATTGTAGCACAAAGTCTAATTTCAAAACATCAGATTATCATGTTTAACTAGCACTACAAAATGTTTGCAGGTTTAATAAATTCTTAAATCACTCTGGGAAACATATTTGCTCAATTACAAGAGAAGTCAATTTACAAGTTACAAGCAGGGAATGTCATTTAAATGTATCAACAGACAAAATGTCAATAACAGCAACTCTTTTATGGAAAGGAACTAGGAAAGAGGGATGCAATTTCCATTCTCATGGCTTTATTGCAGAGACTCTTCAGCCCAGCGTGGGACATCAAACTCATGATGAATGTCCACAGCCAATGTGTCATCACTGACTACAAAACCATCTGTCTGTCAGACAAGCGCCACAATACTCTTCATTTATTGGATGGGCAGCTTCGTCGGGTGCAGTTTGATATGCATGAATGATAGGGAGACATTGGCTCATAAGGACACACACACAAGTACAGTATATAGCTCTGCCCAACCCCCCCCCCCCCCTTCTCCACCAATGCCATTGTAATGTTGTATTACCAGTCAACGGTACATACACTGGATATATCACTCCATTTTGCAACTGATTTGGTATTCAAATTCCAATAGGAGTACAGTGTATGCCTGGATTTGTGTCCTAGATATTCAATGATCATTGTTCCACAGTTATTCATTATATGAATTATCATTCAAGTCAGCTTTACAGCCAAAATGTTGAGATTTCATACTCTGGCACAATACACCTTATTTTCATAATATCAGCATCTGGTCGGCTGATGTGTAAAGCTCCCCTTTGACCAAGACTCAAGGTAGGATCTTGTAAACTAACAACATGACCAGTGCACCACCTCAAAGAGTTCATTAATCATTTAACATTGAGACCTAGTTGATCCTTTGTTTACATTTACACAGCTGCTATAGAATACAGCGTGAACAAAACCAGTATAAAATGCAGACAAATGGTTTGAGAAGGTGCGAGTTAAAAGTACACTGGTTTTGCATGAACTCCATAGAATTTAGTTAAGTGTGGTCAATTTTGGTACTGGCGTCTACAATAACATGAATTAAACAATTCAATTTCAATTCAATTCAATTTCAATTCATTTGAAAATGGCTACCTTGGACATGGCAAGAGTTTAGATTAGTCCATTGAAACCTGATCTCTCTCATTACACATGACAAAATATTGACTACTATATCCTCTCAGTAAGGCCCCAATCATGGACTTACAGTGATCTAGAAGAGTCCAGCATGACCCTCTGAATTACTTTGGGTTGTTACATTGGTGAGAACATTGCTTCAGGCTAATGTCTTGCACTCTGACCTTCAGAGCAGTCAACATTTGCATGCTACATCATGATCTCAGATGACAAATGTCTTTTTTTTTTTAAATATATGAGGTCATTGTCATGACACTCAAAAAATATATTTTTATCATTTGTAACACATCATCTTGGAATAGGAATATTTACAGAGCTTCATTAGAAATAAAGTGTTTATGGGTAACACAGTGCAATGATTGCATTCATAATATGAAATTCAATCTAAAAAGATGATTTGCAGACTTCCCAGAAGAAATATGACCCCCAAAAGTACACATGAACATACAGGCACAGAGTTCAGACCCCAATTATCACTTGATGGATGGACGGATCCAAGCTGAAGAGACCTAAAACATATTCCATATTATAGACGAACATGCCCAATGTATAAAAGGGTCGCGAGAACCGCAATATTTCATCTACAAAATATCACAATAGCATGTGCATGGGCAGATTTCACAGTAATGAGGCATGCAATAAATCGGCTCACTGAATCATTCTGACTACTCAACCAGGTAGCAATATATAATATGACATTCAAGAGTTTGAAATTCTCTGCATTAGCTCCAAACATCTCAAGAAACAATCTGCACTGCACCAATGGCTTCTGTGTGTGCAGACGAAATGGAGCTGACACTACACAGGTTCTACACTACTACAGTGACGAGTAATTTCACATCCAATCTGCATGTTTCCCTGTCAACTTTTTGGTGAAGATTTTAATAACCTGTGCATGATCTTTACTTTTGGCAAGATACAGATTTATAACCTAAAAATCATGAAGAAATCCACACAACCTTTTCCCCCTCAATTTTAAACGCCTGATTAAGTTTGCTTGTAACCCGTTGGGGATAGACTGATTTTGCTATAACACGCATTTCCCATAGACATCTGCCTGAGTATTCTACGGACTTATCTTCAATGGGTTAAGTCAGGCAAATGCAATCCTGATAGCAACCAGGATCTATAGATTTGTAAAAGAGCTTACAAACGATGGATGCTCTTCAGTATACAACTCCAAACAGAATTACTCTGTGAATTTCCGTTCAGATGACAGAGTCTATGTAAATGGTTATATGACATCATATATGCGAATCATCAGCTTCTGATACCTCACCACCCACTGGAGACAACCAGCTCTTCATAATCTGCACGCATGTACAGTATGCTTTCTGCTTTTGACAGTAATGTTGCTATGCTGTCATACTGCACTGCATGCTTCTTGTTCTCTTGTTATTTATCATGTGTTGTTTGTTATTCCTGCTGAAATCAATACATTGCTAGTCAGCCATCGACATTCAAAATTAGTTTATGATGGTCTGAAGACACCCTCCAAGTGCACCTTCCCTGATGTTTACTTTTCAGAATTGAATCTCTGAGACGTGAATCAAATTTTTAATATCAAATAAAAATAAACGCATCATTGTAATAAGATCAGAAAAAAACATAAATAAGAAACAAAGTTGCCAGTCATGCGGGAAATCGAGAAATTTTGTCACTTTACATAAACACACAGACTTGTATACCGTGTCAAGTATCTATACTGGAAATGAATACGATATAAGAGAAATATTACATTGGCGATGTGCAGGAGACTAAAATTAACACACCTTTGTGACAGCAATGAAGACTAATGACTGAACCCACCGACAGTGGGAAGTTCAATTTGCAATTAATTGTCAAGTGGAACAAATAATGACTCAACGCGAATGAGAGAGAGAGAGAAATGGAACGACAGCGCACCATGACATACCCTCAATCATTCATGCTTCATACACTGCATAATGGAGATACACTTTTATTTCTTCCTAATTATGCCACCTTTTCTACAAAGCCAGGAGTCACAGTAGACCGAGTAGAAATCCATTATGTAAGCATAATCCTGTTTCTGTCCCGTCATAAATGGCTGTCAGAGACGGCTTTTAGCAAAATTTGCCACATCTCTGCCACTGTTTGTGGGCAATCTTTCCACCCCTTCCCCCCTCCCCCCCCCTCTTTCCTCTTCCCCTGACGGAAGCCTGATAATTACAAGATAATTAATGTGATTCTGTGGTCTAGCATCACTGAGCTTATATATCTCTGTCATCTCTGTTGTCTTTTCAGCAGGATACCACAGTAGCTGATCCTTACTACAACTTAGCGCTGGCTAGAGTCAGCGTAACACGTACCATCTTCTCTGTTCTTCAGTCGTGCGAGCTGTCTGATGACAAAGACTGCCCATAATAAACACAGATGGGTTTTTAATGACCTGCTGTCTGGAGGTGCAGACTCATACTAAAATGCCCTCATGTTGGATTCACATTGTAGCTTTTCGGGCAGCTTCCAATGAAAAGTTCAACACAGACTACGACACTTTTTCGGAAAGTACATCATAGCTGCTTACCATTAAGTAGGAAACTTCACAATCAACAATATGTTGATTTTAGACCTGTTCTTCATTGATAACTAAGAAGTAGGAGACTACACATACCTATCACATACATGGCAACATCACAGCTCCGAAAGGAAAGTTTTATTCTTCAATGCAAGCACTTCTACTTCGTAGGAGACTCATGGAAAGTTGGTTATTATATATCAAGTCTGACCATTTCTACTTCTTCTTCTTTTCTTTTTTTTAAATCACACAGGCACAACAAATCAGTGGTGCCCTGGGATGTCTCCCTAATAGGACCCTCGGAATCTACCCTTTTCTTGACACGAGGTGTCTCATGTATAAAGCAAGCGCGTCAGAGCTTCAAGATGTGGTAATGACGCACGACTCAGAGGCAACCAAAGGAGTCAATCCTCACTAATGAGGTCACTCTGCATAGACAGCACACAGGTAATGCTGTCTGCAACTTATTTGTCCTGATAGATGACAATTTCTGTTGCTCTTCTATTGTACATGAGCTCAAGGCAAAGTAAAACAAAAGAGAAGAAGAAGAGGGAGAAGAAGAAGAAGAAAGAGCCATCCAGACATGCCTGTCAAATCAAAATGGCAGTGTCTGGCATCACAGATGAGTACAATTGTCTTCTCTCAATAATGATAGATGTATGAGCAAGATCAGACAGTAATACTAGAAGATGGCATAGATTTTCGCAAACAAACTGATTGAACATGAAATTTCATGGAAAGAGCTTAATCTTTATAACATTATTACAAAGCCTCACATGTACAAGTATGTAAAAATCGGGTGGGGAGGGGGTGTGTCTTAAACACACACACACACACACACACACACACACACACACACACACACACACACACACACACACACACACACACACACACACACAAAACCAAAGTCATGGCTGCAAGCACACACTTGATACAGATCATTTTGAGCTGCATTGAACAAGGGACATTGCAAAGCTTGAATGGAAAAGATACACAGAAATTTATTAGTGAACTAGTGAAATCTACAAGTAGCTGAACACAGGCAGTCAAAAGTGCTGATAATTTCAAAACATGGCTTGAAATTTTTCATACAGAGAAACTTGTCTCCATTCACAAAAAAAAAAAAGAGAAAAGAGCAAATAAACCAAATTCAATATCAAAGGGTATCAGTTTTCTCTAAATTGCATCTGCAGAAGTCCTGTGCTCTGTTTGTGGTGATGACGATTATAAAAGCATTTAAGGAAAGCTTTGAGGTAACATCACCCCCCCCCCCTTTCCCTTTGAGATAAATACCTCATGGGTAAATAATAGGAGGACACTCTATAAACAGTATACCTCATAGACAAGACTGTAAATGAGTTTCATATCATGCTTTCTTTGGAAAGATAGTATTGTAAGATTGTTCAGATTTTGGCTCACAAACTCACCCTGAAGACTCTGGCATCCGCTGTCTTGGGGATGTCTGCAGGTGAGTCTGCTGGGATGAGCGATGTAAACTCCTCTGCAAAGTTGCTGGTGTCCAGTTCACCATTGATGTGGGGCCGGAATGGAGGGGGAACCTTCTTGGCAGCTATGTCGTCCCAATTCAGCGACTGTTGACAGAATCCATACAGGCAATTCTCAATCCATTTGATTAAAGTTTGAAAATTCTGTAACAGGAGCACATGTACACCGATATCAAACTGTAGATTCATACATCACAAAGGCACTACATGAATTAGCTACGTGGGATCTTACGCCTCCAGGGAACAGCTCTATATTTAGCTTCTGGAACCCCACGCTCACATTTCTATCCTTTTCACTCTATACTTCTTTTTCTGGTTTGTGTATATAACAAGATGCACATGCGTTTTGTGACTAAATTAATAGTAATGATAATAATGATATTGTGGTATCATACAATAAAGTATTCATTGTTCCCTGTGAGCTGTGCACAGACACAATTTCCTGCGTCCTTCAGAGTGCAAACAAGCGAACAATTAGCACGCATACATTACAATGACAACTGTCAGCCCCTAACGTAAACTCTGGGTGTTCTGGGGATGCTGATAATGTGATGCAAAGTCTTTCTATACTGTGAGGTATATAAAGACTGAAATGACACTCAAAAACACTGCAAAATTGTGTTAGCTCCCTTTCCAAAGCCTGCATGGTTTCGGCATAGAAAATTTCTTCTCTGCATTTCTGCATGATTGAAAAACAAAACAAAACTGAAACATATCTTAAACAAGTACGTAACAACAGGCGACATTGGGAATGGCTGTAATACTTTTGCATCATCATATCATACCTCTCTGTAACAGAGCAGCTATGTGGGCAAATATATCATCTGCAAACTGTTCACTGTTTCAATATCTGGAATTTTACTTCTTTGATTTGTCTAATGGGTCACTTTGTTCTCTGACCCAAACCTTTTCATCCACACAGTGAATATTTCTATCAGAATTTACCCTTTTACAAATTTTGATCACACCAAGTGTTTCTAGAGTCTTCATGTCTGTCACGATTATGCTGAGTGCAAGTACGAAGTTAGCTTTAAGTTAGTTTTACATTTGGTCAAGCACTTTTGAAGTTGTTGAAACTACTGAAATTTTAGAGTTTGACCTTGTTCTATACCAGATGTAAACCATATTGAATCTACTTTAGCTAACTTTCACTAAATTTCATTGGATGTCTTATGAGCTTTATGGCATGAATTCTAAAATATCAGACTTTGCCCTTTACTGGCAGCCGACCTTTGATCACTGTTGCAGATCCCATAACTCTCACGAGTTCTTTGGTGAAGACATTATCATGACAAAGAAATCATTTGGGAGGATTAGATGGACAATAGACGACTATGACTGGAGAGACATAAGGGCATACCATGACAGGAAAACAGGTAATGTGGAAATTAACTGGAAATTCAACGGTAAATTACTGCCAGCTTTTTAATCTAAATTGGGAGGATTCATGCATACATGCCAATTGTCTGTGCATGCAGGGAGAGTGTCTCAAAAATAGATGATTAATTTCAGTACAAATATGTAGTACCTTCTGCACACATATCAACATTTAATTCATGGTAATATGGTATTCATCACAGAATGGTATGTTCCCTTCAAAGACATAGTTGTAATAAAGTCAAGATAGCAGGAAGGTAAAGACATAGAGTTCTAGTCTAAATTCTGGCAATGCCATGAAAGACTAAATGCCAGGCAGATAATGACTGTAGATGTGCCATCAAACATAAACAGGATAACCTTATGGGTCACAAGCTACCTGCACATATTTTTCTTTTTTTTTTAACAGTACCAAAACACAACATTATCTCGGAACTTTCCAGTGCACAGTGTACTCCTCATGATCTGCTGAAAGATTTGTTTGTTTTACAAAGCTCATGTGAAAATTCAACTCAAAATTTTCAACAAATGACGGATTTTCAGAGATACTGTCAGAAAACTCAGCAAAATTAAACAAAACAACAAAAACAGCAAAGCCACTCAAACGACCTCTTTGGATCTGTTCTGCCGATTTTGCAGTGTAAAATTCTGACCAGTTCAGCATAACAGAATCCTCACTACTTTTTCAAATAATTTGACTTTACATGCGATACCATTAACTTTGATAAGTTAGTCCATTAAATACATCATTCATGAAGGAGGGAAAAAATGGCCATATAGAGAATGGAGTTACAAGAGTCTGCTCAAATAATTACCTAACTTACATCACATTTATAAACTACATAATCCAATATTGACAATACATCTACATATACACTTGTGAGGTCACACATTCAATTTCCTTCCTTCTTAAATCAACGATATACAGAGTGGTGTTATCCGATGCTAGTCATTATTTGGGTTGAAGCCAGTGCAAATACTAAAAGTCAAGAGAGACTTTTCAGTTCCATTTTTATTCCGTTGCCATTCATAGCAAAATCCCATGTTTATGTAATGACTCATAACGACGTTTTAAAACACAATTTTCCCCGATGTCTTCCTCCTTTCCAAAAGCAGACATTTTTTTCTGTACAAAAAGAAAAAGACTGTGTGAATTCGAGTTATTTCTCTTATTTGAGTCTTTTTTATTTCTTTTTATTATCATTTTCTGAAGGCATTGGCAATTTCACCTGAGCCATATCGATTCTCAATAATATCTGCATGTCCTTTTTTTATACTTAAAACCTCTGCAAAGAGTATCTGTTTCCCCTATGTAAACTATTCTAGGTACTCACCCCCCCCCCCCCCCCCCCCCCCCCATTGAGGGTAGATGCCTACCTTGAAAAATGGGTGTTCCTTGATCTCTTCAACTCCCTGGTGGCCAAGTCGTTTCTGAGAGTCCTTAATCAGCAGCTTGTTGATGAAATCCCGCACTTCTTTGGAAAATGTACTTGGCATGGGTGGGTGACAAGTCAGGATTCGCCTTGGAATGGAAATGGAAAAATACAAAGATAATGAACATCATGCAATATACATGTATATGCGTTGTGTCTACAGTAGTCGTAGTCACACTGGCAAAAGATTACAAAGTTTAAGATTGTGGAGTTTCGTGTTCTTTCGTCGTCCATCCACACTGGCAGCCAGACTTCTCTATCTTAAGTTCTTAAAATTTGGGTCACTGGTGTCATCCGTGTGCGTATTCAAGGAAGAAGAAAGAGTGTGCTGTCTGACATTTGGTGATTGTGATGTAACAATGCACATCTGTACATCACAACGATCACGTGTTTCAGGAACAGATGATAAACTGGCCACGTGACAAACTTCCCAAAGTTTCAGTTGCTAGCATTCATTTTTCCCAAAGATCAAGATGATTGGCAGGGGTCTGGGAAATACCCCTAGTTTGAGTGGGATGTTTTGCAAGAAGTTTGTGGTCACACAAGCAAAACTTTGTGTTGTTGGTATAAAATAGGACAGTTACAATTCACACAGAAGGGGAGGTTGGTTGAGAAAAATTTGTAAGCATCACAATAGATGTATTTAGCATGCATGATACAGTTTAAGATTCTAATCCACTTCTTTGTTTTCTCTGTGGTTGACACGTTTTGTCTGATATGTGCTGGAAGGATATTGTAATTCCCTCCCCCTCCCCCCCCCCCCAAAAAAAAAAAGAAGAAGAAGAAAAAAGATCTTTGAGATCTGTAAGGTAACAATAATAAAATTTGCAATCTTTTGCAAGTGTGACTGCAGCTAGAAAAAAAAACATGAAGGGGGAAAGGAGACAGGGACCAAATACATGTCATGATCAATATGAAGGATACAAATGGCCGTGAGATTAATTCAAAATCAATATGAATAGTTTTGAGCCTTTGCCACACAATTGCATCAGGCAATCACTTGTCTCCACTGACAATCTTATGAATATTTGCACCTACTGTATTATGTACTCTTAGTCTCTTTCTGAAAAGATTGGGCAGATAGGGAATTTACTCTATTACTATTTGCCTTGGACAGAAATAACCTTACTTTATCAGTCACTGACTATGACATGAACATTCTATCGACAGCACTTCTTGATATGTCTCACAGCAATAAGCAATAACCCATCATAATGTGTAATACCTAATACATGGAATTTCTTATTCATGGACACTTTCTTCTTCTTCTTCTTCTTCTTCTTTTTTTTTGGGGGGGGAGGTAATTACAAGATCCTTTCAGCACAAATTAGACAAAGTATGTCAACTGCAGAAAAAAATGAAGAAATGGGTTAGAATCTTAAACTGTATCATGCATGCTAAATACATCTATTGTGATACTGAAAATTTGATCTCAACCAACCTCCCCTTCTGTGTGAATTGTATCTGTCCTTTTTGTACACCAACAACACAAAGTACAGTCAAGGTAAAAATGGATGCGCGTTCCACATGTTGCACCCAATGACTGGGTGCACTGACCGAGAAAAACAAATTACCGTACCACCAAAGTCAGTGGCCACAAGTGGGCTGATCTTAGGCTGTGATCTGGTACTGCCCTCTGGTGTACAGAGGTCACTACCAGAGGACACAATCAGGAATAAAAGCAGATCATGATATTCTAAAAACAGGAACAGCCTACTTCTATCTAGGACATTTGTCGGCTTTTTGTTCAAATGTCTGGCATTTGACAACCTTCTGCTGGCTGAGGTAACAAGGTACATTATTCAGAGCTGCAAAAGCCATCCTTTTTTATCACTTTGTTCCACGAAGCACCTAATAGTATTTATACTGTCTCAATGTAATCTCTCATGTTAATTTCAACACTGCTTGAACAATTATTCCTTTTCCAAGGCATGTATAAATGCGGCCAGCCCTTCAATCAGGATAACAATACAATGCGCACAATCTGAATGTGTGAATGTTATTTTTGTCATTCTGCCTCATATGGCAGGGTTTGTTTACTCAGTACACAATCAAGGCGATCTTGCATTTGGAGATAACAACTTCTGAGGAAATATGGACTGCAGAAATCAAGCAGCTATGATATTAAAAAGGCTCTTGACTGAACATTTCTAGCAGCAGCAAGTAGGTCATAAAACCTGCCATTTCAATTGATCTGATGGTGGTATCTTCAATAACACATTTGACATCAACAGACTTATCAAATTCGCATGACCTCTTTGCTTCAAGATACAAAATGTAGCATTTTTAAAAATAAGTTTCTGATACGTCAACAACTCTAGGTCAGCTCAAATCTAGTTGCATCTCAAGTCACTAGATGACACCCCTAAATCAATATATTTTCAAATTCATGATACATGATCATTTTTATCAGCTGAAAATGCTCTTACCGCTGTTTGTGAAGCCAACTGCTTGTCACTCACTTGCAACAAATATGGAGTCAAATGTTGTGCGCAAACACACAGTTGCCATTAATAAGGCACTCTTTAAATCCTGAGTACATACGTCAGTGATGCCAATTAGCTATTCACATGACTTTACATCGAGTGGTCCTCTCACATACCAAACATATCACTGTCAAACAAGTTCTTCCAACAGTGACCTCAACGGTTAGACTTACGAGAATGTCAGCTGAAATCACCACACAAATATAAAAAAAAAACATCTAGATATCACAGAATTCTTTTTCCCACTTTCCTACCATGCAAATAAAGTTTGCCAAAGAATATAATTGTTTTTTTTTTAATGGAAGCAAGTTCTGAAAAAAAGGTACATGTACCTTATAAAAGATTGATGACATACAGGTGTTAACAAAATAAGGCTGTAGCATTCGCACCCTCCTTCTTGTTTGTTTGTTTGTTTGTTTGTTTGGTGTTGCACAACACAATTCGGCCAGAGACCTTCTAGGCACACAAGATACCAGATGTCTGCTAATTCTTGTTATGAATCCAGTTAGGCATATATATTCATGACCATATTTATATGAATGAACAATGCATGTGATCCCAGTAACCGACTGATGTTTAGTACACATACACCTAAATGTATGAGACCTCTAATAACCAAGTGGCGCTGAAATCCAGAGGGCGTTCTCTTCAGCACGCAATACTCTCTTTGGAAGCATTAATCACTTGTATACTACAGCAGACCAGCATCTCACAGCACTACGAATGCTCCTGAGTCTGCACAAGTGGAAAATGTCTGTTTTCTTAGCTAGACATTGCTGCCACTGAGCTGCAGCAGTGAAAACTCACAAAAATAGGCCGCATCTTGAATTGATACATTTGTGAGACGAATAAGCAGTGGAACAGACTTAAGCGCAAGTATGAACAAGTCTCCTCGCAGGCACGAAAAGTATCTCTGTTCATTTCCTGCTTGGTTAAGGTGTAGTTTGTTTAGTCACACTTCTCCACTTTTCCAACATTATGCTGTTTGTACTGGTCTCATGGCCCAGTTGGTGTAATCTATGTAATATTGACATTTACAGGTTGTGAAAATTTATTTCAATTGCTGATGAGTTACGGCTGTAGGTCTAGGATATATAGCACACCGAGAGCCAAATTTAACCAATGCATTTAATTCCAGCCACCTTCAGTATTTGTAACCCATTACCATTCATGTCACAAGTTAATAGTGTGTTCACACCTGCCTGTCTAGATACATTGTCTTCCATTGTTGCCCATGTATCAAGATTAAGAAATTCAGAAGAGAGACGCTAGTAGGCAGGTGTATACTAGTCTCCGCCATATTGTACAATGGATGTCTGATTTGACCATTGAGAGTACCTGTCAATAAAAGCAAGCTTGAAAGGTAAAATCTGTGTTTGGGTTTATGATTCTTTTGAGATCCAAAAGGGTGAGACATTCCGTGCAAGAAAGTCCTTCGGTTAAGTATGTTATGTTTCTGTCACTTCTTTCTATCAGGTGAATACATGCACTATCATCCTGACCAAAAGGCCATTCCCCCCCCCCCCCTTCATGCCTTCCACAAAAAAAAAAAAAAAAAAAAAAAAAAAAAAAATTATTGTACCTGTCCAGCTGGGAAGCCTTCACACGTGGATGACTATATGGGTCAGTGTGATACAGAAAACTGCCTTCAGAAAAAGCAAGTGTGCCAGAGATTGCCCGAGGAAAGACCAAACTCTAAAGGATCACATAGTGCGCACAATTTAAGAATAAACCACTGGTGATGCCTAGGCTGACAACTAGGGGAACTGCCAGATGGTTGCCTGGATAACATTGATGAATTCTGTGTGGCTGTGTGTGTGTGTGTGTGTGTGTGTGTGTGTGTGTGTGTGTGTGCGTGCGTATGCGTGCCTTTGTGTCTGTATGTGTGTCTCTACAGATTCTATACAAATAGCATTTGGGAGAAATAATTGTTCCACAGAGTATGTAGCAAACAGGAAGTGGGAAGGTTCATGTAAATTACAGTTAACCAGGGTTCTTCCACTCTGAATCGATAAGGGATTGTTTTGGACAGAACTTATACATTTCATATCGTAGAAGTGGTTAGTACATCCTAACTCAAACTGACATAAAAGTTCCTTGTATCAAGATGAACATACCAGTATTTCTGCTATCTGCATAGCTTAGATGCTTGCAACATGATGGAGCAGTGCTTCAAAACTAATATTCACGAACACTGTGTTATAAACAGGGAGAGCACAATACCTACAGCAATTGTACATCAGACAGGTTTAGAGTTCTGAGATATACAATTATTCAAACCTGTATGCCACTGGTAATACAATAACAATCCACTTTCATGCCCCATACACTCATAAATATAAATAATCAGTCGAAAATATCAATACTAGCCAGTAAACATACACCACAAATTATCACCAAAGAAAACAAAATAATGATGACATAAAGCACAAATTCTACATGATGTACATATCGAGACCCAAAATGATGGGTGCACTTTTAATCAATGCAAACTAAAGGGGAGGTCAATTAATTTTGTTTGTCTCCTAGGATAGGAATTAGGCACGGATTAAATATTTCATACATTGGGAATCATTCACTAAATCAATCAAAATTGGGCACTCACTGCGATATTTCCGACTGCGAATTCCTCTCTCCCTCCACAGTGAAAGGGGAAGCCCCGGTCAAGAGTTCATAGGTGAGGACACCCAGTGACCACCAATCCACCGACTTGTCGTGACCCTTAGAACCCCCTCTCACGACCTCCGGTGCCATGTACTCTATGGTGCCACAGAAGGAGTATGCTTTGCCATCCTTGAAAAATATATGTCAGGAAAGAGTGTGAATGGTAAAAAGAACTCTGTTAACAGGCAAGGAGAAAAATAGATACCATACTCACAAATCTCTTCATGCTGTGGATTAAAGTATTCTGATCTGTAAATTAAGTATGGTTTGATGTGTACATTGCACTGCATATGAATAGAAATGTACCCATGTACATGATTATCAGTTGACAAAAAGGCCTCACACACAGAAATCAATGCATTTAAACTCAGTATTTGACATTAACCCAGTTCCTAATCCAAAAATCACATTCATCCGATTCAAGACACATACTGTAGACAAAATAATCAACAGAGTTCTGCCCTGTCAATAAAGATGAGGACCAGCAGCATTTCTAAACACACTGGTGCCTATTACTTAATGATTGTAAGAAACCAATAACAGTGAAATATATCACTCTTTTATTACATGTTGATGATCCACAAACTAAAACAAGAGGGATAACAAACAGCGGAGTATTTACTGCAATCATCCACCAGACTCTTGAGGATGTTTTTGACTTTGCGCATGATGGATGAGATATATGCTATAGAAAAAGGCACCAGAGTCCAAACCTAAACTGCTCCTTTTTGAACAAGATGGATGTCTTGACCAGGGTTACGCTAATTACAGAGACACACCTGCTGAACTGTTCACCTGCTATAACTGAAGTAGTATTGGCTAGCCAAATGAGCAATATATAATTGCAGGCACACCCTAATTTCTGTTGTATTGTGGCAGATGCCAGTCCCTAGGCATCTATGACAATGAAACTTCTGAGATATGGAGAGATTTATAGTATTCACAAAGTCTCCCTCATCGAGGTCATAGCTTGCATTCTCTTTATAAATAAACGTAACTACTTTCGACTAAACTCTCAAATAAAGATAACACCTGCTAGCGGACAAAGCTGATTTTAACACTTTGCATTGAATAACAAAGGGATGTTACAATGAGAAAATGTAAATTGTTCCTTTGGACTTACACCAGTTTGGCTAGCATAATCAAAGAAAAAGTAAAGCTGCAACAGAAAACTCATGTTTCAAGAGAAACTGCCCAAAACTTAGTCTGAAAACCACTATAGAAACCATACAACCGCAATAGATTCCTTCGATAATGGTATTATTGAATTTAACCCAACTATAAGCCTATCGGGATCATATTCTCTATTCTAAGAGCTAACCACACAATATGGTTGAGGGAGAGCATATTATTTCATTCATTTCCTTATTTAAATTTTGGTCATAAATTCTGTTTACAAAAATCTGATATTCCTTTACTTGTGAAATAATGTTTTCCTCAAGATCATTGTAAAATGGTAAGGCAAAAGTGTAATAGTCTCGTAAGTCAAAAGCTTACTGCGTAGCTCGCTCATACAAAATGTTAAAGTGAATGCTCAAAAATATGACATGATTGCATTTGAATATGAATATTCCTGAAGATTCATACTATTAGGTCAAAAGGCTACAAGAATGAGACTAATTAGTAACTTCAAAAGGCTTGGCAGTGACATCAGACTTTAATTCATAAAACATTCTCATATTCACTTCTCACTCAAGGAAGCCTCAAGACTCTTGACACAAGCAGCTAATAATGATCATGACATTTTTTAATGAGATGTAAAATTCAAGCACTCACTGTGTTTGGAAGAAATTCCTTGCTGAGTCCAAAGTCAGTGAGAACAACATGGCCATCCTTGTCCAGGAGAATGTTTTCCAGCTTGATGTCACGATAAATGATTCCCAGCTGGAGGCACAGTCAAAAAGGAGCAGCAGAGAGGAGAAAAAAAAATAGTCAGTGCTATTTTACTTACAGTAAGTAGTACACGGTAGGCAAAGCACTCACAGCAATCCAAGAGTTTGATGTATACTGAACATTGGACAAATCACGGAATGTATGAAATAAAGAGAATATACAAATAATACACAGGTGAGAGTGCGTTCACGTCACGAACTCAAACCCATGTATTATTTGATTTACAAAATGGGTCGGAAACTAACAGAATTTTTCATGTACCTTTGTGGGTCAATACCAGTCAGCTACATATAGCACTCGCTCAATAGTCAAGATGTCCGAAGATGTTCGTCTCAAACATTTACGCACGTCGCACTCGGAAATCCCGCACATATAAGTACTGTACGTATATGCGTACACGTACGCCACATGTTATGCACAAGAAAGGCTTGGCAGCCCAAACTAGAAGTTGTTTTCAGGATTGACAGCGCGTATAGTAGCGCGCGACACACTTGTAACAACTGACTGAGTGTGCACTGCTAGTGTAAACATTGTGATGTCAGTGACTTTGTGCTTTTTTTGCACGGCCATGCAATAGTAAGAAATCATGCACGCACACGTGACTCATTTCAGCGCTTCCAATTGGCTACATTCTTGAACCCATTTTATAATAATAATGTAATGTCATTGGTGTTATTTGGCTGCAGAGATTGGAAGAGAGAACAAACAGAGTACAAAGAATAAGATATGTTAAACAGACAGTTAAGAAATGGAGAGGAAGAGAAGGAGGAGGAGGAGGAGAAGGAAGAATTAGGAGCATGACGATATGAGGTATGGCACCAGGTATGGGGAGTAGCAGAAAGAGGATGAGGAAGAAGAGGATGGAGAAGATGAAGGAGAAGGTAGAGAAGGGGGAAAGGGGAGAAAGAGGAGGAAAAGGAAGAGGATAAGGATGAGGAAATGGAAGAGGAGGAGAAAGAGGGGAAGAAGAGCAACAGGAAGAGGAGAAGAGGAGAAGCAGAGGAGAAAGGGGAAGAAGAGGACACAGAGGCAGAGGGGGAGGAAGAGGAGGAAGAAACTTATACACACTGAAGGAAAATGGGATCTATTTACCAGTTCAAACACCAAAACAGATGCATACTGCTGAAAAAAACTGCAAGGCATGATCAATAACTCATCAAATCTTCATTCTTTCTGAGATGATAGGAAAGACAAGCATCAGAGATTTCCTCTCACACAGTGAACTGCAGTATGACAAAGTTCTATAGACATCATCTACTGTTGAGCTTTGATGCATCTGTTGCACATTTTCACTTTCATTAGTAGGTTCACGAGCATTGAGGTATATCATGAAATATATCAAAATGAAATTGTAGCCGTGGATGTTACAATCAACCAAAGACTGTAGTAAGACATTTAATCTTCTCTGCATCTGACATTTGTGTGATGGGATGGCCAAGGCATCACTGTCTGCGTCCATGCTATACATGTTTGTTATAGGCGGAGGTGTTGTACCAGTCTCTACTTGTAAGAAGGGTATGCACTGGTAATTGGCCAAGGAAGATCACATTTTCTTTTCCCAGAAAGACCGTCTGTCTACCAGTGGTAAGTGAAGCATTCAAAGGCCATCCATCATCCAGGCAGTAGGCTGAGAACCAGTTCAAGCATTTCAGTCCATTTATAAATCTACAAGTTTAACCCATCTGTTCTCTTTGAATGGAGGTAAAACACTTCTTTCTTTCTGTTCGCCCCATCAATTAACACATGCTTTTGGAGGATCAGTACACATACAAATAAAGAGTTGCTGGCAGGCAATATTATAGGATAGATGAAGGAAGGGCTCCATAAAATACTTGTCATGAAATGCAATCCACAGTCTGAACCTGGCATGAAACAACATCACATTTCCAGTAAGTCATTGCAGAGGTTCTCATGTCTCCGAAGACTACTGTGTATCTCTTTACATAATGTAGCTTGGATTGGCCCTAAAGACACTTCCGGGAATTATGACTCACCACAGAAACTCACAGAGTATAGCATCAAACTGACAGTCCTAATGAACAACTAGATATTGGTATTCTCTTTACTGGTTGCTGCGACGATACCATAGCAGAAGCCCTCTTGGACAAACACTTCTGAATTTCCATCCAATACCGTGGAAAATTGTTGTTCATGAATTATGACCAACATTTCCTCCCCTGGCAACCAGCAATATGCACCTAGAATCACCACATTCTTCATATCATGCAATACAACTTTCTCCTTGTATTTCATGTTGAAATGCCAAATTAATAATAATAATAATGATAATAAAATGAAAGAAGCATCCATTTGGGCTCAAACTTCCTATGACAAACAGAATTCAATATTCCTTTCTGATATACTTGGCACTGATTAAAAAATGAGGGCTATACTATAACAAAACTGTAGGAAACAATGTGGGTTTTGTCATAGTTGTATAGAAGGGCAGATCTATCAGAGATAATAAATCTCTAATGACCTAATGATATGTACACAGCTTGGAAAATACCATGTTCACACACAGAAACACTTATGGTATGATTTAAATAAATGTGTCCAGCAGCACGTCATGGAAAAGGCATAAAAACACCGGGTACTACACAAAACTAATATATCAATATGAAACAAAATTATCACAGACAGTCATCCGTTTTTTTATAACAGCTTGCACAGAATGAAGGGGGAATGAACAAAATTATCAGTTTCACCTAATTAAGATCCTGTATTTTGAAACACGTCGTCTGTGAGCTCATTAATATAGACTGTGGTTACCTCTATGAACTTTGTACTTTCTGTACATTACGACATAAATATGCCGACTGTTACAATATTTTGCTGCTCTTTGCTACCATGCACGAGTACACATGACCATACAAAATCATGCATACACACAAACACACTGAGAGAGAGAGAGAGAGAGAACTTATCCCTCATGGGAGGCATGCACAGTTGTACAGAGACAAATTACTATATGTAGCATATTGTGATCTGTATTAATGTTCAGCATGTTATCAAATCTTCTGAGCAAACGTTTGGTGGGGGGGGGGGGGGAGGTGGAGTTTGATAGGTTTCACAAGAAGTCAGCCACTAAGACTGTTGAAAGATTAGCATTAGTGTCATATTTGAAGGAACTTCCCACAGGAAAAGCAATAGTTTGGCACTGGGGAAGTTCCTCTGCTTCAATTGCTAAATGGATTTTCAAAAATTAAAAGCTCTGTGATAAAGCGATACTTGCACTAACATTCTTCCTGGAATGGAGTGTGGTTGATATTTTATCAGACATTGTAAACTAATGGTGTATACGCTTTCTCAATCTACAGTGCACATGTAAGCTAAACTTCAATGCTTACAAGCTCAAGTTACCCGGCCATTTTCACTTTGTATAGTACATGCCAGACCTGCCATTAAATGATAGCTTAAGATAGCGATGAAGATATGATAAAATTTGCATAGGCAATACAACACAGTCTAGACTGATGAAAAGGCTCATGTCACATTTGGCCACATTTATGACAACAAAATACCAGGTATCAGATATATTGGAGTCAGAAAGAGGTATTATGACGTAGTGGGTTGATGTACTTATTGTTGGCCTCCATGTACGGTACATCAAATGAGAAAAAACTGAATGATTATGAATCTATATTCAAAGACATACATGTGTATATTCCCTGGGGGGTGGGGGGGGGGGGAACATACTCCAGCTTCATTTGCTGATCTGACGAACCATTTTCAGTATCTGATCTCAAGCTCATTTCCTTGAACTTGACATCAGCAATCCCGTCCAATGATAAGCATTTACTGTATTCCTCTTCAAGAGCTTTGATACACAATATTAATCCATTATTTTGCACAGTCAAAGCATGATAAGAGTTTCACTTATGTTATGCAAAGAGAGAACTGTCACACTAATTGTTTCGATATCAGTTCTGCAAAGTTTTAAACATTGTAGGAAGCATATTACTTTGCATATTTGTCTATATTCATTATTCGAATTACATTGTAGAAACAAGTGTTTGTACAATGGTACACTACACATCCTGCCATGATAATTTATAACTTCAGTCCTAAGTACAATGTACAAAGAAGAATAAATGGGGAACTTAACCATTCAGTGAATGTAGAAATATTAGTTCACATTAGCAAAGTTTAAGGAAAGTGATTTTTCCTCAATGAATTTTCAAAGTTCTAGTGCTGCCATCACTGGATAGGAAGAATACAATAGTTTGAGATAGTGGAACGATATTATGAAGAAAATGCAAAAAGAATCTTTCACTTTTCAATCATAACGAAAGAGCACTTACATCCTTCAGAAGGCGGGGATATCATGATAAATTACCCTTAATATATGTCAGTGATAATTCAAGGCAATGTGTACTTTTGATAATAATATATATTTTGTGGAATTCTCTAATATACTTCCTTGTATTGTTCCACTACTGTGGCATCATGAATTGTTGTACCGGATAGTCTTCTTATCCAGCATTAACAAGACATGGATTAAAGCAAGCTTTTGAAAATGCACAACTTTGAAACGGACTGTCTGATTTTCCTCAAACTTCACTGATGTGCTCTTACACATTTTGGTATTCACAGAATCCATATATTTGGGGTAAATTTCCCCGTAACTATCACAATACCGATGAGCATGTGGTGTTTTTCTTCCTCTTTCGCACAGTCCATCTTCAAACATATTACGGCTCTCTGCTTCCATTGGGTACAGCCACATATTTTTACTTTTGCGTTTCTAAGCAGCTACACTGGGCATTAAACAAGTTTAAGTTTGTGTCAAATAATTTCATAACCTGGTTTGTAACTCAAGGAATATATCTTTTGACCTAGCTTAAACAATGGGTTGGTTACTCTTCCTCAAAACGAAAAGCAATGATGCTAACACTGACGATGACCCAGTCCCATTGGACCATAACATGCTCCTGAGCAGCAAAGCATAGAGAAGGCTTCTGGTACAACTCTCCCAATGATTGGTGTAAACTCACCAACATACCTAACAGTAGGACTGGTAGTTGTGCTGTAACGTGACAGCATTTCTCGGCATGTGTCTCTTCCTGCCTAGCATAAATTACTCCAGTTTCTCCCTTCCCAACAATACATAGAATTCCCAGTGCATTTCGTAGTAGATGGTAGGGCAGTGTCCTTGTCAGACCTGAAACCAAATCTTTTTATGACACTCTCACCCTGGCATTGTGGACTGACTTTCTGAGAAGCTGGTGCTATTTGCGGTAGACCTGTGGACTATTATATTCAAAATTATGAATGTTTCTTACACCCTGATGTAATGATGAGATATTTCATTAACCTGTACCTCAAAAGCCACTTTTCAGAACTTGGAATCCAGTTTGCAGACATTAATTGATGCTACGTCAGGCAAACCTCAGGCAAGCTTTGGGGTTCACCGGTTGTCAGGAAGATCCATTGTCTCAAAGGCACGCATGACATTTGAAAATGTACACTGTCAAGTGACAATCATAGAAATACTCATCCATATGTAAGTGATATTTCATACTAAAATTTGCAGCCTGAAAGAATAGTACTACCATACCTCCATAAACTGTTATCATAATCATTACTACTACTGTTAACAATATCATTATCATCATCAGAAAACAGATTGTGGTGCCATACAATGCTGAGAATCATCACCATCCGAGACAGTCTTCACACATTGGCCTACTGCCTGCATGGAGGAATTTTCAGTCGCTTGTAATTGTACATTTATACAAGTTGGACAAGCTTCTCTTTAGATAATCCAACTATTACATTGTGGCTCAGAAATACTGGGTTACTGTAGCATAAAATGTGGTCATTTTCACTGCTGGCCATGACAAAGTAAATCATGCATACAGCTGTCTGAATCCTTTACTACTTGCTCCTACTGATACTGACCATGATGCAACATCTTTCATCATATACTACCCTTGAGGTGAAACAAAAGCTGCAATTAATTGTTTGCAGCCCACTTTTGCATGGTGCAAAATCTTATCATATTCTGCCTTTGAGGTAAAACAAAAGCTGTATCCTAATTGTTTTGCAGCCCCTTTTGCCCCTCCCCATTTTGCTCCTCCCTTAAGCCTCCTCCCCCTCCCCCCCCCCCCATGCCCTCCAGCATAATATTATAACTTTCTGAGAGAGCCACATCAGTGACAGTGATATGAAACAGAGCATGGAGTATTAGTGCACAGTGTGTATGTGTCAGCACAGTAACATCCATGCTACTGCAGAGCTGGAAGGAACAGAAATGTGGTTTGCCTATTACCCTGATTAGCATACATTCCATCCAAATAAGGATCACACTTCTTGTAAAAATGAAACGATGAAGAATAGATCAATTCTAGGGCACATGGAGATGATTCTAATCATTTTGGTAATTCTACAATCCTTGTAGCCTTGACATTTTCTGCACTTTTCAACAAAGTCAATAACAGGAAAATAACCGCCAACATTATTCAACCATGAACTTGGAGCACACATCATACCAGTCTAATCCCTTTGAAGAATGTAGTCTTCTCTCGCAAACCTTAAGAGAAGAATCTATCCCTGAAAAAGCAAGCTCTTTGCCCACCTACAGCTTAGTTAAAAAGTCAGTAAAGGGAATGCACTCACAATCCAAATGTCAGTACATTTCCTATATCATGGCGTCAAGAGCGCCTGTCAGAAAATCTCTTGCCATTACCTCACTCTGACATCAGTGACAAATTTCTCTTTTCATTTGTTGAGTAAAATGTCATTTATATCTTTCTTTCTTTAAAAAAAGAAAAAAAAACTTTCTTGTGACTTTGCTCAAGGGATATGTCAAGGACACAATGTTCCTACGCATCCTCAAGGCCAAGAAGTCTATACTTATCGTGTAAGTTCAATAAAGAGACTTTCTTGTTTGCTCCGTGAATAAAACCAGGAACATAGTAATAAAAAGAAATGTTATGGTCATAAGACTACAACAATCACATTAAACGGCTGGTACTGTGCTACATTAGATGACAAACAGTTGTTCGAGCAGTCATGTCTTTTGATATAATACTATTGTTCATGTACGAAGGCTGCTGTAAACATACACCAACACTCATCTTGGAAGGCAGTATATCCAAATTCAATAGCCATATAATTTCACCTAAACGTAGCAATAATGGCAGCAGTCATACACCTCTTGGTTATAAACTGCTACCACACAAGTAAGACTTTGACCACATTCCAGCAATATCCTCAGGGTTGCATCATTGTCCAGGTACCTACAGTAATCATAGAATAGAATCAATCTGTTTGTGTGATATACCCTGGCTGTGTTTGAATAGACTGAATATCTTGTTTATGTATGTTTTGCTTCTCTGAATAGGAGGTCCCCCTCCTACACACATGCTTCAACTTTGGTTACCCCATCTGATTCAGATTATACAGAAGTTGCCAAAGCCCACTCACTGACTACCACTATAGACTTTTACGATCATCTGCGTCAGTGGCCAATTCTACAATTACAAATGTATAATACACAATAAATCAACTCAATACTCCACGAGCCCTTTTTTAACAAATACAGTAGTCTCCATGTAATTGGGTCTCACTTACTGTAAAACTGGATATTTCATGTGAGTAATTTCTAGCACTCTGCAGAGTAAGATTAATTTCATGCGTTTTTAATTCCACGGTATCAAGACATTACATTTTTATGATAAGCAAAAATATTCATGTGCTACTATTTTGGCGTTAGTTTTTTGGTTACGGGATTGAATGCGCGAAAATTTCTACTTATACAGTAATCAGGTACTCTGCTTAATTGGCAAACCAGAATAAACCCTTTTGATAAGTGTTATATTTAGCAGAGCATAAATTGGGTAAGCATTTCAATTAAACAGAAATTTTCAGACAACAGAATTTTTTTGTAGATTCCCATACCATCTTTAAAATGGGTGTATATACTATGAATTCTAAAAAAAAAATAAATAAACTGAGGTGCTGCGAGACGAAAGAGCACTAATACTTTTGTTTATAAGTTTACAATTGATTCTCCATATCACTATACAAGTAGACGCATTTGTGCATGTCGTGTACAAACTCTTCCACCAGCACAACGCACATTTTCTACACTGCCACAATCATCATTCCACAGCTAGTTAGCTCTCGAGAAAAACGAAGAATAACCTAGCTCCACTTAGATGCTCGCCTTTCTTTAAACCGTTTGCAGAAGAGTAAAATCACTGTCACCATTAAACATATGGGGACAACAGAATATGCTGCAGCATGCGGCTGCAGGCCAAGTATAAGAATCTAACTATATGATGCACGTTAAGTTTAGTGGCATGCATGTGGCTTGATGAGGGCTTGGCTTACATGATTTGGGGCTACCTGCAGACTGTTTGCAAAATTATCCAGCAGACACTTCAGAGAATTCTTGCAAAGGACTTTAAGGAAAAAGACAAGAGCATAGGAGAGAATAACGCTCTTGTTTACAAGTCATATGACTACATCCTGCTGCATAAAACTCACAATCAATGCAAGTCAAATGGAAGAACAAAAAAATCAGATCAGTTCCTATGATTGTTGTTGGTTTTTTAAGGGACTTACATAACAAGTGACACACAATTATGACTGCTTTTTTCATGTTTTACAAAGTCATGGTTCTGTGACTTGTTTGAAATACAATGTACACTCAGCAAAAAAAGAAAGTAAACACTTTTTGAAGTCATATTTTTCATAGAAGATTTTAATGAAAATCAATGTATTATATACCATTTTAACGGTAATTTAAATTGCTATTAAGCTAATAGGTTAATCAAAAAGAAAACTTTATGCATGAGTGAGCACATTTGTTTTTGTCCTCCAAGGCACAAAATTAAAAATTGCAAAAATTGACATGTTCTCTTTCATTTGCTAATGCCCTTCACGATAACATTGACTACAAAAGACCAGTTTTACACAATGAGAGACATGAATGAAATAGGAAAAATAAGTTTTTGTTCTCTTTATTTCTTTATAACCTCTAAGAAAAACAAAGTGGGAAACTAAAGGGGAAAAATAAGAATTTTCTGTCAAGACAAACTTCAAATGACATAGGGAATAATAAGCATAAAGATGATAAAATGAGCAGAATTTCTTTATCTATTTCTTTTAATCTAGTGATTTGGGAGTCCATGTGACAATTGCAAGAACCAAACATTATTTACAATTTCTTAATTTGAAAAAAAGCTCAAATTTCTACCATTTTTGTTAATTTTTACTTCTTCTCTTATTTCATTCGAATTTAGATTTGACATAAGATGCTTTATTTTCCTCCATTATTTTTTACCTTCATTGATCTTTTGGGCTTTAAAGATATCATAGAGATCAAAAGTTTATTTTTGCAACTTAATTCATGTTTCTTTTTGTGTGAAATTTGTTGTTTGTTCTTATTGTTCCATGGAAGAGCACATACGCATGAATGACAACTTGTTCAGTTTTGCAATTTTTACTTTTGTGCCCTGGAAGAGAAAAACAATGGTGTTCACTCATACGTAAAGTTTCCCTTTTTGTTGATCTACCAGGTTGATAGCCAATTAAATTACCTTCAATATGATGTATAATACATTAGCTTTCAGCCAAATATTCTATGAGAAATCTAAACTTGAAAAAGCATTTACTTTCTTTTTTTGCTGAGTGTACATTTATGAATGGTGAGTCTTCACTTATGTATAAAAGCAGGTCTTGGCATGGCTTATTGATTTTAATTATTTGCAGTTGGTCATTAAATAGTTCTAAAGAGAATAATTTTGCCAGGTTTTTATACTCCAACTTCAAATACAATGTATCTGGTTACCTCTTATCTAGGCTTCTCTTACATCCCGATGTGCTCCCTCAAAGAAGACAAAAAAAAAGAAGTAGTTTTGAGCTCAATTAAAATTCCTACAAAACTCATGATTTATGAAATCAATAATATTCCAAACATATATTATCAATTTCATATTAAACTGTTTCAATTTCTGTGAAAAGTAGACTACAGTATTATGTAAACTAGCATGGATTATACCACTAATGCGGTGTACGCTACTTACTTAGCTACCACTGGGTCGGCAGCTATGAGTACACGCTGTACATAAACAATATATCCGGCCAAATCTTGTATAATCCAGACGGGCACCAGTCCCAACATGGTCAGACAACAGAGGTTGGACTGCATGTTGTTTTCCTTGAAAGAGTTTCAAGAGAAAGAGGAGTTTCTGGAAAGGCTGACTTTGGACGAGTTGTAGCTGTAGTGACATGCCATGCTGTGTATGCAATACAGGGGATGACACAAGTGCGAGGTAGCTCTGACATGAATGAAACATAATCTCCAGTTAAACGGATACAACGCTCAATTGGGTAAGAAATGCTCAGCCCGACTCTACCTGATTAAGTAGAGTCAACTGTACTACAAGGAGTAATATCTTCCATGGCCTTTCTGTGATGCAGAAGCAAATGTTTTCTGCATCAGTTTTCTTTGCTCTGCACTGCAGGTAGGCACATACAATTGTAAGACAGTTTGTATCGATGGATCAATACAGCTAAATTCACACTGCCCTTTCCAATCTTTGCTCCCTTACAAATGATTGTGAGCTGACTAGCACAACGTCTGCTTTCTACTTTCATTATCCCTCTTTAGTTTTGCAATATTTCTGTCGTCTTCATCAACATAGTACATTATATATTCATATTTCTAAATTTTTCCCCTCGATTCCACTTGCTGAGATTATGGGGGGGGGGGGGGTGATAATGAATATATACAACTGGCAAGATTTACACTGAAATAACCTTCATTGGCTCAGAAGAGAATTAAATGCTTTGTATGCATTTACGACAATTACTCTGTTTGATTCGTATCAGGCATGATGTTCTCTTGTATAATAATTTCTGTTTCACCTCTCTCCCAGGTCTGTTCACCATGAATCTCCAACATGATAGTCTCCACATTCAGACTGCTTTATGCCACTACCGACTGTGTTCACCACTTTCAATGCACGTATTTGTAGCATACACGTATGGACAAGCAACATTGCTTTTTAACCACTGCAACCTTCGCTTGGGTTTTCTTATCCTTGAGCAGACAAAGTTAACTTCAATAATGATCTGTATAGAAGTTAATGTCCAGATATGCAACATCATGCAGGAGCTAAAATGCATTGTTTCTTTAAAGGGGAAGGCTAGTAACTGATCAGTGGGAATCAGTGGAAATGCTGGGAGATGATTGTTCTAATCCTTATGGGATTCATTCAAGAGTTTATTGTATATCTATTGTTGTGTGAAAATGATTTGCTTCAGAACTGTCTCATATTCAAGTAATGTGCAGATTAATGCTCCGTCACTGACCAGGGACGCTAACCTGGAAGCATTAAACTGCACATTACTTGAATATGAGACCATTCTGAAGCAAATCATTTTCACACAACAATAGATATACAATGAACTCTTGAATGAATCCCATAAGGATCGGAACAATCATCTCCCAGCATTTCCACTGATTCCCACTAATCAGTTACTAGCCTTCCCCTTTAAGCACATGTACAATACAGGACTCCCCAATACTTCTGACATTAGGATTCATCATGAAGCTTGCTTGTCCTAATAAACTGACCTGGGTGCTAAAGAAGATTACAGTTTGGTAGACACGAATGGTGTGGATGGATCTAATCACCAACACTAGATGAAGCCTGCAGTTAGTCAAATTAAACATCTAACAACATGAAGATCCCAGCTACGGCAATTGCATAGATGAAGTCCTGAAATGTACTCACCTTCCGTGTAGACAAGAACTTTCACATGCACTTTAATTTTGCGAATCTTGGCTCTCGCAAAATTCGCGAAATTAAAATGCACACTAACATTCCTCGTTTTACAGTACCTTGGTATACAAATATATACCAGGCCTGAGAGGTTCTGGTTAAAACCATGTGCATGAGGTTACTTCAACAGTGCTATTTTCTGAGGGGTGCAGCCCCAAAGAAAATAGTGCTGCTGAAGACACCAAAGGCACATAGTTTAACTGGTGCCTCAAACAATGGCTTGGATATATTTGTTTTATATCCCTCACAAATTATTTCAAGAGTAACAGCAAAGTGGGATTTACTCACTGTTTACAGACTGGAGTTTACCGATCACCCAATTAGATTTCTATGCACATTTTCACCTGACTAATGCTATGCATTTGAGGCACTTTTTGTACAGGTTGCTATGATGAACAGTTCACTGCTACATGTATGAATATGTGGAAAAGTGCAATATAAGCAAAATATAAATTGTTCAAAGTTTGTTTTGGCATAGGTATGTATGTTCGGTATCAAACATTTTATCTACGAGTGAGAGTTACATACCTACCCATTTGACATCTGCCATATTCTGATGCCAGTCAGAATTGTCTGACTGGCATTAAAATGGCAAATGTTTTGGACCTGTAAGTAAAGCTAGATGAAGTAGTTTCACGATACTCAAAATTTCAACAATGCAAATATTCCATGTTTACAGTGAGCAATAATTCAAGCTGCAATTTCAACCTTGCAACCTCAATTTTGCAGAAGTACATTGTACCAAAGTAACCATGTCAACTTCACTGTGCAGTGAATACCACAATGACAAACAAAGCTTTCTACCGTAAAGTTCCGTGTATAAGACGCACCCGTGTATAAGACGCACCCCTACTTTCGGACCTAAAATTAAAAAAAAACAAACAAACACGAAAATTTCCACGCAGATATTGCGTGTGTAATACATATTATTTCAAAATTCCCTAGAATGCAGCATGTATTTGCTCTATTTTTCGTTTCCTTTTATACTTTCTTTTAACGGTATTCATCGGACATTGGCAAAATATGGAAGACGCAAAATGTGAGACTTGTCTTGGTACTCACTTGCTACAGTATTGTTTCGCCTTTCAATCGTGGTACATGTGTCATGCATATCGTACTCATGAGTGTACAGTACGATCTTTGCTGTCATACATAGCAGCGGGTGTCTCGCATATTGACGCATGTCAGACTGGAAGGTTCATTACGAAAAATAAGAAAAACATCAACAAGTGTAGCAGAGGGATCATACGGCAAGACGTACGGTGCGTACGGTAATTACACTCACTGTTGTTTCGCCCGGAGGGATTACCAGTAACATGTGTGTCTCTTGTACATTGTACCATGCTTTTATGCACAGTGCTAAGCCTTTTGCAAAAGGCAGCTCACGATAATTTCAGCACACGCACACAGAGAGCAATGGACTTGCACACACAGCGCGCAATGGGCAAGCGCGCTTCGATCCGATCGCTGTGTGCACGCGAGTCCATTGCAAAAGCCTCTCTGCAGCTGCTGCCTTTGCCAAAGGCTTGCTAGCTAGCTAGCTAGCTACTGTATACAGTGTAGCTATGCTAACCTAGCTGGCCTTGTGAAATGAAGAGCAAACGAACGACATGGATATGCATGCATGCTTCACACATCGTTTATATTTACGGTGACATAGCGTCGATCCTACTCCGTATTTTACAGCATTTATCTATGGCCATATTGATACTAGTACATTGATAAGTTTTACGGTATCGGTAATTTAGTAATGGTACCTGTACATCGCGTATTCCAGCTACTAGGTTGGCTGTTGGTAGCTTGGTAGACTGACATCGGTATACAGCAGTGCTGTTACAGCTGTTGTCTATGGCCAGATTGATACATCGTTACTGCACAAGGCCGATGTAAGTTTATCTCGTATTTGCAGCTTTTGTGTGTGTCCAGATTGAAAGATCGCTCATTTATTCCTAAGTTTTAGTGATTGCTTACCTTCCAAACGTCGATGGGCATACATAGCCCCAAGTTGGCCTTATAAAATTGGGTGTACATGACGGATTTTTTTCCGTGATTCGACTGTACCCGTGTATACGATGCACCCCCGATTTTCAACGTTTTCCGACGAAAAAATAGTGCGTCTTATACACGGAACTTTACGGTATTTCTATTCTATGATACCGACATTGCTATCACAAGCTAAAAAAGAAAGAAAAAAGAATGCTCTCCCTCAAGCATCTTGTGATTTAAAGACAGCCAATCCCTTTTGCATGCAAACTCTTGAAAAATTGGTGAGAACACTTAGGTATTGAAGAAAACACTATTTGGAAACCTCCTGTGAATTTTTAATTCAAGAGGGTCTTTATTTGTTTAGTTAAATTGACCACTAAGATTTGAATAATTTTTTTCGTACTACGAAAAAATTACAAATCTAAACTATTAGTCTAGTTTTACAGACCTGTGTGATGCACTTAGTTGTACATGTAGTTCATGTAAGTGGTGTGTTGTTATTTGCCATTGATAACAAAGTAAGAGAAGCTAGTGAATTCTTCTTTACTGACAGCTTTAACATGCATATCTGTTGTTCGAAGTATAAGTATCATATTACAACCATAGGAGGATTAATGTATGCAGCTGTGCCTAGTACACAGAATACGTTACGGTGAGCGTTTGGTGCATTATTTGAATTTTAACGGCTAACAACCTTCAAATATCACAGAAATGTTATAGATTTATAATAGTCTTGTCATTCTGGTGGAATATATCATGTTCTGTGCTATTTGGGAAGGAATGCAAAAGGGAAGGGCCATCTTTAAAGTTTATTGTTCAAACAACTCGTCATGAGTCCATTGCATGTCTGAATTGTGCAGACCAGCACACCCACACGATACCTAAGGCCCCTGGACGGACAGCCAGACAAACAAGGGCAGGAAGTAGCATTCACAAAGCTTACAACATCTGGGATACTATGCACTACCCACATTCAACTCCCAATGCTGGGACGTTGCTATGGAGATCGTTGCCTACATGCCACTGACAATTCATACATTTGTAAAATGGTCAGGCATTGTAATAAAAGGATGGGAATGAAGCACTTATCAATTCCATAGCTTGGAAATTTTGCTCAATCCAGAAATTTCCATTCCTCCAGATGCCAATTATCTTTATTTCCTCTCTCCAATTTTTGATGAATGTCCCCAAATTTACATTACTAGGATTGTGTATCCATATATAAATTAACTTTAGAATAGATTTGCTGTGAAATGCCAGAAGCATGATGCGTTATTTAACATGAACTGCCTATAAAGGTAGCTTGAAGAATCTAGTCATTTGATATCCAAGCAAGTGCTACTGTGCTTGTTCTCACTGACATTGAATTTTTAAAGGCTTTTATTTCTAAAGATCAGGCACAACCATTTCTTGAACTTCACCACAAGCAATCACTATGATCAATTTATAATAACCATAAGATAAGCAATAGTTGTATTACACTTGCACATTCTTTATTAATATTGTGAGGCAATTATGGGCAACATTCTTTTATTTTTCAGAATGTCATGGTATATATACTATGCTCCAGAACCACAAATAAATAGCAAACAACACTGTTTACATTATAAGCACAGCAGCAATCACAATGCTATTTTACACAGTTTTGACATAAGCAAAGATATTCCTGGGTGGTTGCTTTTCCCTGTTTAAAATTCATCTTTCTGCCATTCACCACACACAATGTACAAAGACTGTACAGTACTGATACAAATAATGCCAGCTACTGTATCCATCCATTTTCAACTTATGCCAGGAGCTATTACTAATCTACTACTTGTATACAAAATGCATTGTGTGTCCTTAAACCCTGTCATAAGGGCAATGAATGTATAATATACTGTCATCTTTTAGATTTACTTGCATGAATACTACACAAGGCGCACTATTATTGCATAAACTGAGTAGATTATTTTCTCTTCCAAAGAATTCTCCATCAATCAAATCAAGATTACAAGCGATCTAATTCCATTAATCGCATACAGCACAATTAGATAGCATGACTATACACATTGTAAATGCAGAGTTTGAAGTACAAGCATCCACTTCTTGGAGATAAGGTTGACTCAGTATGTATCAATTTCATTGACAAAATATAATATGTCAGTAAATGTATGCTTCCTTGAAGGAATCATCATCAAGTAGACTAGCACAGAAACACTGGTGTAGGAAATAAATCAGGGTCAAAATAGAGGTGAATGGGTACATTTCATTAGTGCCTAATATAAATCAATTTAACACTAATAATTGACTTCGAAAGGAAAAATAAAAACTGTGTACAGCCATGTTAATTCCATTAAAGTTCCTTTCCCACGTTGAATAAGAAAACTGGGAAGTATAAATGTCACTTCTCACTGTCCTGATGCTCCTGTTGGCTAATCAATGACCTGCTTTCTTTGCAGTACATTAAGGGTAGATTAAAGATCAAAGTGGAATAGGAAGAATCTATTAGTGCTAAAATTTCACACTTTTACCTTTAGCGGTGACTAAATTAATCCCAGTATCTGACAAAATATTCCTCTGCCACACTACTCCTGTGATACAATGAATTCCATTAAATTGACAATTGTGTTAATACCCTCCAGGTTCCTTTTTTTTTTCTTAATGTTACCCCCACCTCCAAGTTCTGTCACAACATGTAATATTTCATAAAAATGTACCTAATTTCACACTTTATACCTCTGAACCTGTGCTGTGATCTAATGAATTCAGTGATCTTTCTATGGACAGTGAAGATTTCAGAAATACCTGACTTTACTGTCAACATACTGTAAAAATGAGACCTCATCAAAGACCAATGACCTTTGCCCTATGCACTCCGACTGCCATACTAAACATTCTCATCTGCATCTCCATGAAAGAGATGTGGGCTTCTTTTAAGTACTTCCAGAAAAGCCTGGTGACAAGACTAAGGTGGTTAGTTTGAGGTCGCCATAGGATGCCATGTCATTAAACTGTCCCAATATTCCCACATGAGAACATAACTCTAGAAAAAGTTATTTCAGATGCATAAAGCCAGCAAGGGGCATTAAGTGAACAGTGTGATACTAATGGAAGCAATGACACAGATACCAATTTTGAAGAGCTCATTGGACGCCATGTTTGCTGATTTACTGGCATCAAGGAATTATCAGACACAACTCCTTGCTAGCATTAAAGCATTTCAGCTGTCTTCCTATCTATTATTAACATGTTCTAGGTGTCACTGCTCTTTCTTTCAAGAAAAAAAAAATTGATGCCTCTTTGCTTTTGGTCACACGTTTGCCAATTTTAATGCTTGGATTTTACTGATTTTATTGAGATTACCTCTTTCTTCAAGAAATTCACAATTCTAGCTAAAAAAAAAAAGCACTCAGATTGCACAGACCCTCTGCAAAGCAGCTCATTTGCACCCTACACACATGCTATAAATTGCCCAATTTCCCAATGATAACTAGGGGCCAGTGTAATAGAGTCAAATTCACCAGTTTCCTGCATGCTGTGCCTCAAGTACACGCTCAGTACGTGTATACATGCATGCCTCAAAAACACACAGCTTAAACTCCCTTGTTTGTTGGCACTATTCACCAATAATAATCCTTCAAAAAACTTCCTGGATCCAGATGGCAATCCAGATTACTTCCAAAATTAAATCATCTGTCCCTAGTGTCATTATCAACTTTTTCCTGTAAGCTTCATCCAAATCTGTTTGCAACTTTTTCGATTTTCCAACAGACAGACAAACCAACGCCAGCAAAAAACATAACCTCTTTGGCGGAGGTCATGAACAAAGAATGGGGCATTTAGGGAAGTGTTAGCAAAGATGATGAATGAAAGCTGCCAAGGAATGGTACACATGTATGCATTCATCTGGCTAATATGGCCAGACGAGACTTAGGCCCCGTTTACAGTGCAGGGCTGGGCTGAGCCCGGCCTCAATTGCGGTACTCGACCCCGCAATTCTGTCTGTTTACAGTGGAGGGCTCGGCCCTGGCTTTTAATTCAAACCTTTCAATATTTTGTCATAGTGGCGCTCTGCTTGTATAAACAAACAATTATTATTGGGAGCGTGCCGGTCGCAATTTGGTACCGCATTTGGCCGAGTTTGCGGTTACAGTGAAAAAAGGCCAGGCCGAGTCCGGGCTGAGCCCGGGCCGAGACTACTGTCTCCAGAGCTTGGCCAAATGCGTGGCCGTTTTTTGGTACCGCATTTGGCCTTTTGAGCATTACACAGTGAAAGGAAGGCCGGGCTGAGTCCGGCCTTTTCACTCACTGTAAAACGGAGTCTAACTCCAGCATGGAAATCTCGATGATATCTCAGCGATGAGAGGTTTTAATGATGCAAGAATGGACTACACAAAGACCCAGTGTCACTGCTCTTCTCCAGTGGAGAAGCATGACGGAAACAACATATCCATTCTCCTCTTAAAGTTCTGTAACATTTAGTCTTGTACAATGTACCAGTGCATTGCACTTCAGGGGGTGTTTCACAAAGAATTTAAAAATCATGGTATGTATTGGTTTTCCTATTCAGTTTATTAAATGTTTTCAGAATCCACTTCAAATTGTTACCAATATTCAAAGAAAAATTCCTTGTCCCTTTTTCGATTTTGTGCACTAATGGCTGCATGTATCAGTCTCCAAAATCTCTGTTTTCATTTGCAAGATAGAATATTAATGAAGACCTACGCTGCATACCATCATTTTAAGTTATTCTTATTTTTTTTTTAGTCGACTTAAAGATTCATTGTGAAACACCCCCCAGCATTGCAAGTGTGATAACCATAAAACATAAACAATACTGAATAAAGTTAAATGACTACTTCAGCTGTGAAAGTTACAGTCAATGAAAGGGCTTGACAGAGAGATAAAGGCAGATTACAGCAAATGGCAAGCTTCAGATGTGTACACACTACTACAGGATTCAGATGCTACAAGAATCAGACTATAGATTCAAAATGGAGTTTAGGGCAGCACTTCATGCAACTTGTCAGTCACAACTGACAAGTTTCAAATGTTTTAAGCGACTGAAATCCTTGCATCTGATTGGCTGAATGAAAATTTGTCAGTAAAAATCACTGACAAAACACTTTGCCCGCCAGGATAACACTGAATGTGTATGTGATAATTTATGTCTGGGAAACTTCTTCAACAAAGTAGGAAGAACGGAAACTGCCACTCATGAGCTGCGAGGTGAAATGCATCCAGAGTTTGTAACTAGACAAACAGGAAGTTTGCACAAGCACATTCTGTTTACTGCTGCCACAGTAACACAGTGCATTCCATTTTCTTCCTTACCTGGTGCAGGCAGTCCAGTGCAATGACAATTTCTGCTATGTAGATCTTGACCTCACTCTCCCTAAAGTGCTCCCTCTGGTACAGATGAGTGAACAGCTCACCGCCGCTGACATAATCTGCAGGCAGGAGAGAGTGAAACAACTCTTACTCTGTGATCGTCTAAAGGAGTTATGAGATCAGCATGGTACGGTGTGTCTTTTTGATATTTGGTTGTTTTTTTGAAAAACATGATATATGCATTATGTTATACACAAACAACCTGGGGAATGTTGCATAAAACTTTTTACCTGAGAAAACTTAAGTTGATTTTTAACAGAGTTTTTCCTGTGTTATAGTCAATGGAAATTCATACTAACCTTAGTTTTCAGTTCTTACCAGAGTCTTGCTAAGGTAACATATCTTATGCAACAGGTCCCAGGTGTGCACCCACCGATTTCAAAGTAAAGGACATTGTATCTAGTGGTCAAATAACTTCTTCATGTAGTATACAGTTGTATGTATTTCAGGAACAGCATCATATCGCTGAGATGCAAAACTTTATTACACAGTGTTATCACAGAATACCTGAGTGTAGCCTTTTACTACTAAGTCGTATGATGGGCAGAGGTCGGAAGATATTACTCATAGCAGGATTACTGATTGATTTGATAGTGATCTGTCAAGGAAGTTTGTGTCAATCTTGATGAGAAAATCACATCACAATTAAATCATAAACATAATGTCAATGTTATAGCCTCAGAACCAACTAACGGGTGTTCACTAAACTTTCAACCAAGAATGCTTGAAGCGACTAATCAAGAACGGTAGTTGTGCCCACTTGTCACCCAATCTGTTCATCATTTGCAGACACATGATTGAGATTAAAACTTGATGTAGGTGGAAGAGCACCACAGACGGACACTGAACTTGGTATTTTTGAATACATTGTAGGTTCAACCATAGAAGGATAAAGGGATGCTGATCCTCCAACATATTCCCATTCGGAGGGAATGCTAATTTAACACATATTCTTTACCAACTGTAAAGCAAGAAATTTTCACAGCATTAAAATTTTGTGAACTGGAGCTGACGGCCTTTTTTGTGGCGTGAAATTTTCGCAAATTGCCAGTGGCATTCAATAGTGTGGACAAGAACTTTAGCATGCATTTTAATTTTGCGAATCTTGGCTCTAATGAAATTCGTGAAATTAAAATGCATGCACAAATTTCTTGTTTTACAGTATGCGCTTGCATTCTGCTAGCACTCTCACTGTTCACTAATAAAGAAATGCTGACACACACACAATTACATTCAATCGTTCATACATACAAATACATACACACACATTTGCACACATGACCAAATGTACCTGTTTTCTACAGCCAGTAGGTGACCCAAGGCCAGTCGGTTTATGCACTTAAACCTAAACATGTGCAATACACTATGTAATTACTTATGGCATCCATGTGATCATGAATCCATTTCAGCGACAGTTTGAACATTGATCCCCGGCCTACTGCATAAATCACACTAATAAGAGTGTCCTTAATCACTGTGTTTCCATGGTTGGGGCGAGGGATCGTGATCACTGATGGAACAGTCTGTTATTCAAGATACTTGAAAACACACGCGTACACAAACACACACCTGTACACACACACATACAAATGTATGATAATTTTATACACATGATATGCACACAAACAGTCAGAACATCTTGAGAAAATAAGAATTGATTTTCACAGGCTTCCCATCCACCCCCCCCCCCCCCCCCCCCTTCCCAATACCAAATGCAATGTTGATAAGTTTTGACTGCTGCTTCCCTGGTCACCTTACCTAGAATGAGATTGAGCTTGGAGTCGGTCTGGAAGGCGTAGTGCAGCGTGACAAGGAAGGGGCAGCTACGAACAGCCTCCAGGACCTGCCTCTCGGTCATGGTGTGCTCGGCCGTCTTGGCCTTCTGGACGATGGTAGCCTTCTTGAGCACCTTCATGGCAAAGAGCTTGCCATTGTTGTGACTGCCCACCTTCCTCACCAGGAACACCTTGCCATATGCTGCAAAGACACAAGGAGAGAAGACACAACTATGTTAGCATTGTATATGACTAAACTATATACCATAACTTACAGGAAAATAAGATACAAATGAAACAAACTTGTTATGAGGTAGCTCACAGTTAAGATTACATTAAATCAAAAATGAAAAACCAACAAATTAGAGAAAGTTCTTCAAACACAGAGTTGTAAATGACTTTACTTAAATAATTACCCTTTGAACAGCTTCTTGCGTTCACATTAATAAGGAATGTTTCATACATGTGTAAGTAAATCAAATCAAATTAGAGTATGTTTAATGAAAGTTCATTTCAAACACAAAGAGAAAGAGATTAACCAGCATTTTTTACTTTAATATAAATGTCAATTCTATGTCCATATGTAATCATTAACTAGTTCAGTCAATATTGATTTCCTGTCTCATATTCCACAACCTCAATAATATACAGAGTACACCCAAGATGTCAAACTGCAGAAACGTCTCTAATCATAATTTTATATCACTAGTGGAATGCAGTCTTGTCTACGAGCACTTTAATATTGGGAAAGAAATTCACACCCTTTATATTGAAAAGGGTCAAGTGCTATTGACACCTTAAGACAACAACACCAGACTTCACAGCAAACTTCATAACGTATCAAAGCACCCGCAAACCTAGCACAACTACACAAAACATGGAGAGAACAACACTATAATGCATTCCGGTGCACCATTATGACGGTAGCCTATACCACTGAATCATATGGTGCCAGTAATTTCTCAAGTATTTTAATATTTCAATGACATACACTGTGTGATACCTTTATTTTCTAACGAGTAATTAAAACTATCTGCATTTCAAAGGCAAAATAACGTCCTTGTCTTTTTTTAAATGTAATTTTGATGATGTCACATCACATCAGACAAATGGATATCTGCACACTAGATGCAACAACCAAACTACAGATCTGGCAAGAAATATATTCAATGCTGTTTGCATGTTTAAATTAGTACGTCTGTGTTTGCATCTACCTAGCAAGGCAGACATGGCACTCAAATGAGCCCAACCTAAAGATAACAAAATATCTAAATACACATTTTGTTTTTCAAAGAAAAACACATTGACACTCTTAGTCATTTATATTATGCAGGTCTGCAAGAATCAGACTTTATCCAAACAGCACTATCACATCCTGCCAAACAGAATAATGAGGTTGACAATGCATAACATGTAAACATCACCTTTACAAAATGATAACATTGTCTGTTGTTTATTCTTGGCAGAAAAATCATTGATCACTTACTGGGGAAAAAATAGCACAGACATCATCTTTATCTTTATCAAAACAGATTTACTTCTTAAGATTTTAGGTGGAATGTATGTTAGTCATCTATTAACCAGAAGCATACAATTCAATTTGGAAGTGATCTTTTTTATTTATTTTTTTAGGCATTTGCAATGTTTTGCACTTTTTCACAAGTTTCAATATGGGGAAAAGCTGAACTACGTGTATATACAACCCAACATGTGCAGTCATCTTTCTGTCCATTAGATACTGTCTGAGCATCGTACCGTTTGATCACTTCAAAGCAGAATGTCATATCAGAGCATTGCTCGATATTTTCTTACAGTAGATGGAAACTTTTCTGGCTCTTTGCCTCCACCCGTAGATTTGTCACTCATGAGCTGGAAAACGGTTGATATCTGTGTGATTTTCCACTGGTTTTTCATCATTATCAACTGTTACACAATGCAGGGCTCACCATGAGCAGTGGCCCAGTGGCCTGGGGCCACTGAAAATTGCTGTCAGGCCACCAAATTTTGAAAACTGTTGTCTTTTGTAGCCTGATCTGGCAACCAAGTTTTGAAATGGATTGCTATTTGCTCTTATTTCGGGCCACCAAAATTTAGGATTTAAAGAAGAAATCCACCCCCAAAAATAAAAAAAAAAAATAAAAAGAAAGAGAAAAATATTCCAAACAGAATGATACAAAAAATGACAAATGAATAAGAAATAAGGAAAATATTAGAAGTATTAGAACTCAGAATGCACTGATTGTTCCTTAAAAGAAATTCCAGTTAACATCAGATTTTCAGTGTTTAAAGCAAAATACTTTAGAAGGTTTACTGTAACAGTGGATAATACACTTTGTATGCCTGAAGTGCAGTACTGGTATACTGTTACATGTTGTGTAGTGTTTTGTAAGTGTCTTTTTAGTATTCTGTCACTAAATGCAGATCTGGATTAACACTATTTTTTTTTTTTGATTGACAGTAAATTGTAATCAAATGCAAATTGTGCTGAAAGTTACACAACGAAGATACAGAATTACCATTTCTAAACCTACTTATGCGATAATGCGATGTTCATTGTTGCTTGTTCACAACTGAATACACTCCGAAGGGATATTGTATAACATTTAAGTAAACAGGATTACTATACTGTACCACTCCCTGCAGGATTTAAAGGTTACAGAGTGAAGATGCACAATCTGACCTGCACTGTGTCAATACCTGATATAACAGGCAGGAAGTGGCAGTACCTCATAACTAGTGACTGAACACAGCTCAAGGTCATCTACTGTCTAGCCACAATTCATACACAGCGCCCCATGTGTGCAAACATGCTACATCCTTGGACAAGAACAAATCTTTCAGACTATTTAGTGAAGATTTCAATATTGATGAATATCACACAGTACTGTTTGGAATCTATCCACTTGCAATTTTGTATAATCAAGGTCACTGTAACAAATGAAGAGTATCATCATTGCGGGCAATGGATCAAACCTCTCCTTCTCTGGAGTTGATGCAGGCTCTTCCAACAATGCAAAACCCTTACAATATCATGTTCAAGCAGCTTGCTCCACATTCCACATCCAGTGACTATACTCCTGTGGTTAGTCATTATTCAAGGCTAAGGATGACAATGTGATCCAGGTATCACTCCCTAGCCAAGGGGTAGTATTGAATCAGATTACTATATCATATCCTATACACAGACAAAGAAAGAGGTGAAATCAATAAATAATTCCCTGGAAGCCCTACAAACCTGCTGTGTGGAAGAATAAATTTTATGTAGATACCAGTATCGGTATCTTTCAGTATTGTCACACTTCATATATTTAGCAAGTCTAAATTTTTGCGGATTGGGACTTCCTGAAAATTTCATAAGCTCAGCTAGGTTAAATTCACAACTGCAGAGTACAAAAACAAATGGAGATTTGTATGCACGCACATACAGATCATAGGCCTTGTACATTCATGTCAGGATCAGAGCAAATATTTTGGTGTGTTGCTAAATCTGCAGATAGCATCTGACTCACGAAATTCATGAAAATTAAAACCTTGCGAAATGTATGACGTATACAGTAATAAGTCACTGCAATGTACACATTGTACATCAGTATGTCATAACTCTGCTGAGATATTTCAGTTCCATGTTACAAGTACCTCTTTACTTCTAGTGATCTTTACAAATATACTCATTTTACTGAGTACAAAGAAAGCATACTGTTGAGAAAAGCTGTGGTATTCAAGAATTCTATCATATAACAGTAATGGCTCTAGAAATGGCAATGCACAAGAGTCTTCATGCTTCCTCAACAGACAGGCACTTTGATTGATAGGGCATTAAGGTCCATGAGAGAGTATGGTATTCCACAACCCTGTACAACATACTTCATGAAGGTACATGTACTTTATTACGTGCATTTGTGTTTCATGAATGGACCATTTTTTAAAGACATGGGAAGTGCAGTCTTACTAAAGGGAATTTCCCACATCGACACAAATGGACACAAAGAAAAGTTTTGTCAAATGTCTTGTGTTGTGAATTACATCAGTATGAACAATGGGCACTTCTGCACGTCAATACAATACAGTGTGTCTATACATATGATTGTAGTGCCAGTGCTCATGATGAAGTACATGTAATATCAAGTTCCACCATAAAACAAAATCCCTTTCAATAATTCAATGAGCTTTGCTATCTGCAAAACCTTCTCAAATGCAACATCCTCCTGATGGATATATTACATGTATACTTCACCACTTTTGGACAGGTACATGTACATGTTAATGGGACTTGTTATATAGAGTTAGGAAGCTAGGTGTCAATACACATTTGTAAAATACAAGTCTATGACTATTTAAATACATAACTTTGAGAGGTGGTATAGTCACTATAATGCTCAAATTTGTCTGCATTTTGCAAATTATTGCAGTTTTGTTTCTAGCAGTACTTGAAGAGCAGAAAAAGTAAGTACGGACAATCTGTGCCTATATATTTCAAGGCAACCTTGTATTTTCATGCAACATGTACAAACATACAATGCTGTGCCTGATCAGTAGATTTTGACTGTTGTTGTTGTTGTTGTTGTTGTTAATGATGTTGTTGTTGTTGTTGTTGTTGTTGTTGTTGTTGTTGTTGTTGTTGTTGCTGTTGTTGCTGTTGCTGTTGTTGTTGTTGTTGTTGTTGTTAATCTGTCAGTTTCTAGCCAAGATGTTATCTCCTCAATTTTGGAACTGCTTTTCCTTTCTGTGGTTTACAGGGAAAGGACAAATCAGTATCATGACATGGCCCACTATACTTTTGAAGTATGATAGTTTCGACATGTCAATTCCAGTAAATGACATGAAAGTGATCGTATACATGCGGCAAGTACGGTTTTTGGAACTTCCTTTTCCCCTCCCTGTCTGTCAATCTATCTATCTATCTCCCTATCTGAAAAACAACACACACACACACACATATTGTACATACAAACTCTCTCACACACAATTACCCTCCAATCTTCACAGCTCAACTAGTATTAGGTTATTCTGATATAATCTGTGTGCCAAACATGCTCCTGGCAATGACACTGCGCCCCAGTGTTTTTCCCATATCAGCTGGTGAGTCATAACTTTCCACCTATGTGATCATGGGGTTCCACCTTTTTCTGCTTCGCAAAGAGACAAACACCACAACAGTGAATATTCTGCCTCTAACCCTCTATGGTGTGCTGAATATCACAGCTGGCAGAGGTGAGCTTTACACTGCTATGGCATTATTATACCCCATGGGTGTAGGCATTAATTTATCACTCCCACTGGCCACCAATTTACTTTTCTGGCAACTTTTATTATTTCTTCAGTGTCAATGAACTTTCCCAACATGGCATGCTTGACAGATTTCTGGTTTACTGGATAAAAACACCAAATCTTGTTAGCTAAACAAACCAATTGTCTCAAATGTGTGATTCATACAACATTGTCATTTCAAAATACAATTTACAAGCCATACAGTTTTACTAACCACAGTGTACATGTGTTTTCATTATAATAATTATTGTAAAGTTATGGGATTCTAAAGAGGGTAACTAGCAAAGTATCGATGATGAAGAGAAAATTTGAGACAAACAAACAAGCACAACAATGGTACAAGTACGAGCATGATCAAACCAAGGTTTGCATAAAAAAGCTTAACTATGCTTGATAATCAATTAAACCATGATCAGTGGATATACTTAGAAATGAGTGCAAATTTGATTTCACTTGTACGTGTTTGACCTGCTGGTCATGGTTGTGTAATAAGTCATACAAAATATTTTTATGCGATTTCTCATTTGTCTGAAATTTCTCTGAATGCTGCTTAATTTTAAGCTTAAAACCCCACTTCTCATTCTGAAGATGATTTGAGATTACAGACTCTTACTGCACAATGCCTTATAAATCAATGTATTGCATAATCCTGTTCTAACTGAAAAATGTTGCTTCCTGATTATTTGAATTAATGAGAATCATGAGCAGCAGGATGCATCATAACATGAAGCTCATTTGTCACAGGGTATCAAAAAGAAAATAACATTTCAATGCCACTCTCATTGAAAAAACAGTGCACATTTGGGTCCCGATCACGGTCGCGTCTTTTCGATACAGCGTTCTCACTGCAAAAATTTAGAAACTTTTTGAGTTGCGATGATATGCAAAGAGCTGACCTGTGCAGGTACGTGTACATGAATGGTATATTCTACTACGTCACAATGCCCATTAAATTCATAGCCATAGCTGGTAAAACTAGAAAGGAGTTACACATGCAGTGCACTGTGGGATATAGGCCTACACTGTAAATTTCACAATTTTTGGCAGTCACCATTCTTCTCACTGTATAACTTCACGTCTATTTACACCCTAAAAAATGTTGAAATTTGGGTTACGATCTCGATTGCGACAAGAATAATGTGTTATTTTGAATGTAATGAAAACTGTAGGTATTTTAATTATTTCTTCTTTTTTTTAAGCCACTTGCTAAATTACATGGGCAATTAATAGGATAAGAGCTCAATCAACTGAATAGAATTAGCAAGTGCCCATTCATATTAGTAGCTCTGGGTATTAAGCAAAGCAGGCATGCTGGCTGGTGGGTTTACAACAACCTGCAGCATACTGTGTGTACTTTCTGTACTATTGTACTTGTTACAATGACCTCACTGCTATGATTGTAGTACACTCAGTTTCATTTCACTAGCTTATTTCAGCATTAGATTAAGTCAGCCGAGTTGATTGTACATGGATATTGACTGACAAAACATTTCAGATATCTCATAATTCAATGTCACAGAGAGCACTAAACTGGTCTGTAGTCTGTGAACTCCATACTAGAGCAAACAGTGAAACATCATCGTTCAAAGGATGAATCTTCCACATGGTGTAGCTCTGTGCACTGTTATACCTTGACCCCATCAAATATTATCAAGCCATTTCCTCCACTGAAAATGCTTACAGGAAATCTGTTCTTGGAATGATGGAGTTAATTTTCCATACAACTGAAACGCTTTGCTACGTTGCCTCCCAGTCCCTGAGGTTAAGGTCATAACTTAAGCTCAGTTTTTCTTTCCCTTTCGTTCTCTCTATCTCCTTCCCTTCAAACCAATTTACAGTGTAGGTGGCAATGTCATCCTTGCCCGTGGTCTTCAGAATATCACTCCACTGTGACACCTGGCAATAAATCTAAAGAACAATGGTCTCTCCTCATATAATGATAATACCAGAAATTACTCACTTCCATTTTCCAAGCTTGAACTACATTCTGTCCACATCTTTCTTTGTTGTTTGTTACCCACGCCGATGAAAATCGGCAGGGGGTTATGTAAAGGGTTCCGTATGTTTGTTTGTTTGTTTGTTTGTTTGTTTGTTTGTTTGTTTGTTACCCACGCCGATGAAAATCGGCAGGGGGTTATGTAAAGGGTTCCGTATGTTTGTTTGTTTGTTTGTTTGTTTGTTTGTTTTTTTGTTTTTTTTTTGTTTGTTTGTTTGTTTGTTTGTTTGTTTGTTTGTTTGTATGTTTGTTTGTTTGTTTGTTTGTTTGTTTGTTTGTTTGTGTACAAGATAACAAGAGAACGGGTAAACGGATTTGCACGAAATGTTCAGGGAATGTTTGGATAATGACAGGAAAGAATCGATTAGATTTTGGTGATAATCGGTTGACCCTTGCAAATTCTGTGTGACCTTGAAGTTTTGACCCCATGGTATAGTGACCATTCCGAAAATTTCCCGTTTCTCACTTTGCGATTTTCCGCTACCATACGAAGACATAAACTCCCCAACGATCCGACTTCGCTGCTCAAATGTTCGTAAGAATTCCGAAATTTACGTTTAGGCCTATTTGAGGGACTATGTCCTTCTAGATTTATGAAAGTTCGTTCTCCGTCATCACAAACTGGCCCGTATTTTGATGATTTTTCAAATCAACATTGATTGTTTTTTTCGTTGGAGGAGCATTTTGCTCGGTCGCAGTCACACTGCACGATATGCGCGCTCAATGTCAATGCGTGTGCAAGGCCGCTGAAAATGCATCGCGCTCTACACTGTTGGTGCAAAATTGCACCGGGGACGTTGCGGCGCTCGTTGGTGGGCTAATACTGGTGCAGTAGACATTTGCATTCAACCCTTGCATTGAATAATTCCCGTAGACACTAATCATAGGGGTAATTGCCTAGGGGGTACGTAAATTTTGTTTTTCTTTTTTGCTTTTGTGGATACCATCAAAGATCGTACACTCATACGACCTTTGATATTTGATGATTTTTCAAATTAACATTTATTGTTTTTTTCGTTGGAGGAGCATTTTGCTCGGTCGCAGTCACACTGCACGATATGCGTGCTCAATGTCAATGCGTGTGCAAGGCCGCTGAAAATGCATCGCGCTCTACACTGTTGGTGCAAAATTGCACCGGGGACGTTGCGGCGCTCGTTGGTGGCCGAATACTGGTGCAGTAGACATTTGCATTCAACCCTTGCATTGAATAATTCCCGTAGACACTAATCATAGGGGTAATTGCCTAGGGGGTACGTAAATTTTGTTTTTCTTTTTTGCTTTTGTGGATACCATCAAAGATCGTACACTCATACGACCTTTGATATCATCACACTCTCGGCTTGCTATAATCAAAATATCCCGCAAGAAAACGGCGTATTTCTCGATTTTTAGCGCTTTTTCCGCGACCCGTCGCGTAGACAATACTCTTAAAACTGGACTTAATTCGCGCGCGCTTGGAAAAGTTCCGATTCTGCACTTTTGACGGTGGAATTTGGGATTTTCGATGGATTTTTGGAGGAGACTTAAGGACTTTCCTGTACGTGAATGAGTGTTAATACCGTATGTGTAATTATGTGATTTGCGTGTGATGTGACTGTAGAACCAAAGATCGTACACTTCAGTGTACGATCTTTGGTAGAACTCACTGGCTGGTGATAAAGCACACTGGCAATTAAGTGGCCGAATTCTGGTAGATGACCGAATGCACATTATGTTTACCCCGACTTTGTACTTAGGCGTGGGTCTGCCGCCTTTGACGGCCCCTCTCTAGTTTGTTTGTGTGTTTGTTTGTTTGTTTGTTTGTTTGTTTGTGTACAAGATAACAAGAGAACGGGTAAACGGATTTGCACGAAATGTTCAGGGGATGTCTGGATAATGACAGGAAAGAATCGATTAGATTTTGGTGATAATCGGTTGACCCTTGCAAATTCTGTGCGACCTTTAAGTTTTGACCCCATGGTATAGTGACCATTCCGAAAATTTCCCGTTTCTCACTTTGCGATTTTCCGCTACCATACGAAAACATAAACTCCCAAACGATCGGACTTCGCTGCTCAAATGTTCGTAACAATTCCGAAATTTACGTTTAGGCCTATTTGAAGGACTATGTCCTTCTGGATTTATGAAAGTTCGGGCACTCCGTCGTCACAAACTGGCCCGTATTTTGATGATTTTTCAAATTAAAATTGATCGTTTTTTTCGTTGGAGGAGCATTTGCTCGGTCGCAGTCACACTGCACGATATGCGCGCTCAATGTCAATGCGTGTGCAAGGCCGCTGAAAATGCATCGCGCTCTACCCTGTTGGTGCAAAATAGCATCGGGGACGTTGCGGCGCTCGTTGGTGACCGAATACTGGTGCAGTAGACATTTGCATTTAACCCTTGCATTGAATAATTCCCGTAGACACTAATCATAGGGGTAATTGCCTAGGGGGTACTTAAATTTTGTTTTTCTTTTGCGCTTTTGTGGATACCATCAAAGATCGTACACTCATACGACCTTTGATATCAACACACTCTTGGCTTGCTATAAGCAAAATATCCCGCAAGAAAACGGCGTATTTCTCGATTTTTAGCGCTTTTTCGGCGACCCGTCGCGTAGACAATACTCTTAAAACTGGACTTAATTCGCGCGCGCTTGGAAAAGTTCCGAATCTGCACTTTTGACGGTGGAATTTGGGATTTTCGATGGATTTTTGGAGGAGACTAAAGGACTTTCCTGTGGTGAATGAGTGTTACCGTATGTGAAATGATGTGATTTGCGTGTGATGTGACTGTAGAACCAAAGATCGTACACTTCAGTGTACGATCTTTGGTAGAACGCACTGGCTGGTGATAAAGGACACTGGCAATTAAGTGACCGAATTCTGGTAGATGACCGAATGCACAGTATGTTTACCCCGACTTTGTACAAGGCGTGGGTCTGCCGCCTTTGACGGCCCCTCTCTAGTTGTTTTTGTCTTGGGTGGGCATTCATGTTGAATGACTGCTTATCAAAATGGGTTCGCATGCTGGTAATATTGTTTTCAAAGGACCTCATGACTAATGAGCCCTAGTTGTAACACAGAGAACGTCGCTCTTCTTGAGGACACAAAAAAGCTGCAACAACGCAATTGACACCAACCTCTGATTCTTCCCAATTTCACCTTTCTCTTTATTTTTTTCTTCACTTCCTGCATTTCCTTTTCCTTTTAATGCACCAACTCTTCTGACAATATCACCACGTTAAATTTACCACAGGATTACATAATGCCAAATGGAGATCCAAAATTTGTCTAACACATGTTCAAAACTTTTATGGTAAGTGCACAAGTGATATGCATACAGTACGCCAGTGTATCAACCACACTATTGTGCTGATGTGTATGATTCATACAGATGGCTACTTCATGCTTTCTGAATGTTGGCCTGATGTGGTTTGAATGGCTTGGCACACCAGTGTAGAATATCACAGACTAGGAACAGCCAAAATGGAAGTGGGACTGTGCCGGTGGGTAACACACTGGCTGGCATTACCCATGTACTGGTAACCTGCACAATATTGTACATGGAAGTGAGACAGGAAAAACATGTTTTATCAATGTGCCTTTTATGGGTGAAGATCGATGTTGCATGAATATTCATCCCACATCCCATATTGTCTTTCAGAAATTGTAGCAAAACAACTCCATGATGTAATGCTGATTGGATCATGAGCCTGTCATACTTTACATTGAAGCCAACAATTTGACTCCAGCTAATGTCAGCCTATTATTTCTTTGCACCTTCACAAAATTTCACCAAATATTTTTCATTCACATAACCCTTTATTGTGTCACATCAAAACACTAATTTGCAAGACAAAAAACAGTGCTCAACATATTTTTCAAGCTATACTGTATGACAAGCAACTATGGTTTGAGGCACATGATGTGAGCTAAAATTCCCACATTCCAATTGGGACACATGCCTGTCACATTTCGCCTTCGCACTAAGTTTCAAGAAAATCCTTTTGATTCATGTCGCATTATCATGTACAGTAATACTGTAAAACCAGAAATGTTTGCATTTATCGTAAATTCACAAATCTTGCGAGGGCCAAGATTAAAATGCATACAAAAGTTCTTGTCTACGCTATTGTACATGCATTGACTGCCAGTGGCAATTCACGAAAATTTCATGCCATGAAAAAGGCCGCCGGCTCCAATTTGTGAAAAATTTCAGGCCACAAAATGTTTTGTTTTACAGTAGTATACATGATGCAAATGAAAAATAGGCATCCACACAAAGGGACAGCAATCTTTGTTCTTGGTACCAGTAACACAGATACAGAAACAAAATAGACGATAATTGTTCAAAGAACATTTCATGAACCATAAGCACAATTTATTGTGTACTTAGATCAAAGATCTCAATGATAGCTTCTCATGTACTGTAAAACCCGTTCTTTTCCCAAGGGTTAAATTTTTACAAATTTTGTGAATTACTGTGGGCCATGAATTAATTAACATTACATTTACAGACACACATGTGTAGTGCACTTAAACAGCCTTGGTGTAAAATCACAACAACATAGATCTTGCGAAAATGTCTGTGACCTCCTAATTTGCAAAAATATTTGTACGTGAAAATAACAGCTTTTGCAGTATGTGGTTGATGATACAGGTATCTAGCTGAAGCAGCTAACTTTGTAAGAGTATGTGACAGGCACTACAGCAACAACCAATAATCAATGTCATGATAAATGTGTGCTGTGATGAAACCAAGATTTGCATACTGAAAATAACACACTGTTGCTGTGCTTAGCTCCCAAAGATTCCTAACCCAAAGGCCCAAATTCATGAGGGTGGTTTGAATCTATACTATGGTTTATGCACATTTCTTCTGCATAAATACGATTGACAGAGTGCGTACGCCAACAGAAGTCCAGTAACAAACGCACGTTGATATGGGCATGTCAAAGGTACACCTATTTCACGCTTATTTAAACCATGGTCTGAGTTTAAACCACCTTCCTGAATTCGGGCTAAAGTGTCTTTGGTGAATATACACAACTCGTCCTGTCATATTACATCACTTTGGCTGCGTTTATCATTTTCCCCTGTTTAAACGGCTTTCAAAAGCCATTTCCAAAGCCCTTCTGAAAGCCGTTTCCAAAGCCCTTTAGAAACGGCTTCCAAAAAAGTTGCGTTTATCTACTCTTCACGAACACGATAACTGGCCTGTCACTGCACAGCTGCATTGCGCACTTCGACCCGAGGAGAAGAGGTCATATAAGGCGTGTATGCTTCGTAACTGCAGTAGAAAGTCGTTTCAAAACAGCTTTGCGTTTATCTCGCTTCAAAAGGCTTTAACAAACAGGTTTCTGAAAACCCGTTTAGGAAACCTGTTTCAGAAAGCACAAATTTGCAGCTTTCGAAAAGGCTTTCCGAAAGGGCTTTCAAAACAGCTTTGCGTTTATCAACGCGTAAAAATTCCTTGAAAGCTGTTTGAGAAAACCTGTTTCTGCCGAGAAAAAGAGTTGATAAACACACCCTTTGTCACCCTCCTTTGGAAATAAGTTAGTGACATTCTGCTGGTGTAAACTCTATGCAAGCTACTCTTTGCATGCCATTAGGAGGTCAAAAGTTCCATTTCAATTAGATGCATTCAGGAATCTCTGCAGTTAATTCCTTTATTTTTGTCTCCTTTTCATCAATAGTACTGTTTAATACAGTTATGAATTATGAGAACACAAGCGGCTTTTCCATTACTAAATGCTGTAACAATGTACTGTGTATGTACAATGTACGTATCAGTTTAGAAGTACATTATATGTACATGCTATTACAAGGTCATAACTCTTTATGTCTTTCTATGTTTCAAACATTTAAATCATTTACTGGTACAGTATACAAAATACTGCACTTGTCTGAAAAATTATGAGAACACAAGTGATGTTCAATAAACAGTCTGGATGAACTTCTCTGGTGTCAAATCAAAGTTGATTATATCACCGTTATTATTCTTAACGCAATGATGATGTCAACTTTACCGACAGCTACTGCAGCTCCCCCCCCCCCCCCATGAGCCATTACCTTTATCGCTCTACCATGAAAAGTGATATGACACCCACCCTATTCCACTTCACACTTCTCTTCCTTATCTCCCTGATTTAATACACTCTATCATGCCTAGATTGATGCAGAACTCCATTTCCACTCTTCTGGTTGTAAAAAGCGGAAGCAGTTATCAATACACACTTTTAGTACCATTGAGGTTTAACATTAGGAAGGATCTGTACATGTATTGTCGATGGAATGTTTAAATGAAAAACTCCTGGTTACCTCACGACATGTTTTATGATGAGCAGGGCGGATACATTGCTTGCTACATGTCGAATTAGAGGGGTGAACAACATTGATACAATGTACATTCTGTAAAGTGTATTCCGGGCAGTCAACCCATGTGTGGCCTCATAACCTCACTATTCTTGGAATCACTAATTATAATGGAGCACTACATGGAATGAATGTAATAACTGACAGAACAAGACAGAGAGAGAGAGATAGAGAATTCATGCACAGAGTACTTATGAATTGTTTGTGTAGTATTGCTGGCATCCATTTTGCATCGGGAGAAAATGACATGAAAAATGTGAGAACCACATTTCTTTATGTGGGCTGTATATTCCAGCTCTAGAGTGCTACAAATTGTTATCTGCAAATGCAGGAATAAAAGCTGACATGCAATAAACAAATACTGATCCTTTGCAGAATATCACAAAGATATGATGATATACATAAATCCCCTATTCACTGAATAAGATGCCATGGATTTGCTACGTCTACATACTGAGAAATCCAAGAGGCAGAAAGATAAAGTTTATAACAAAAGTCAGAATTTCAAGATCTTTTGACAGTGTAATGCATATCCATTTATAAAATACCAGATACATTGTAAGTTTCCAACATGAATAAAACCAAGCATACTTCCCACTGAGCACAATATGAGCATCGCTTAATTTTCTGGTCTATGTGACCTCTTTCTTCCAAATTCACAGATTAAACTCCCACAAACAGCAAGCTGTTATTATTCATATGACTAAATCACATCAGTAAGAAGTGACTGGGTGCAAGTTCTTATGCAAGTATGATAACATAAAATTATGTATCTGTTTTCTAACAATACTACAATTCTGAGAATAAAAGGTTTGCTGTTGGGCTCTTGTTGTTATGACTGACAAACCTTGGGGAAGCCAAACATATTCTTTTGTAGTTGTCAGCAAACATGGTTTGACAGGGATACATATGCAACAGATGAAAGTCCCTTTTGTTATAAACCATTCCCATGTGCAAGATAAAAAATATATATAATAGATTCACATGCATCAATGACCATATGATTCACTGGACAGGCTTGGGAGCACTGCCTATCAAAACACAAAGTCAATACATGATGCCATGTAATTGCATTAGTTGAGTAGCATAAGATGTGTTTGAAATAATATCCTTGATAAAAACATTGGAGTCAGGTACTGTAAAAGTGGTTTCTTTCGCGGTGGTTTTATTTTCGCGCTTTTCGCACTTTGGGGTTGCACCGCGAATTTAACATCACGCGAAAATGTTTTGAAGAGTCGCGAGAAATTAACCACGCAAGGAAATGTTTTGAACTCGCCACTTGATACAATGCTATTGCAAACATGCACACACGAAGGTTCCGCGCATTGAGTGTATTGATGGTCAACACACACACAGCGATACCGCGTAATGTAGGTACAAGCATGTTATAAAGTATTCGAGAGATGGGATTTCCGGTAAGCCTGCATTTAATTTTAATTTCTATTCAATAAATAAAAGAATAATTGGATTATAGTTTTGGTTTTTATGTGCAAAATAAAACAGTTTTTGCCGACTGTGAATTCACAGATTTTGCCGACCGCGAATTTAAACACACGCGAAAAAGTCAGCACCGATGGAAACCGCGAAAGTATCTGTACGCGAAAGAAACCACTTTTACAGTATACTCTTCACGTAATATGTTGTATGTCTTCACTTTTGTGCAACATCGAAGACACCAGTTACTTGTTAATGGCGGATGGGCAAACAAGTCCTATCAAGAGAGTCTCAAGTGTAAATATCCCAGTAATTTTTTCCTTACTTTGTTTGTCTATCAAAATGGACCGTGTCTTCTTTCTCCTATGTATTTGGAGGAGGTAGCTCAGGGTTCTTGTTGTTTTAATGCTGTTGTTTTTGATGGCTCTGCATGTGCTACTCTAAACCCCTAAGGAAAAATCAATATTTAATCATATTTCTCTTCAATATACATCATGAAGAAATACTGCTTCCTTTCCTGTACTGTTTTTTCTTCAAGCACATTTTGCAGTCAACAATATCATGTTCCACTCTTTTTCTTTGAAAAGAGACTGTCTGGAATCAAGACTTTAAAAATGCATAACAAAAAGAACAAGGCTGTTTTGATACTCACCTCCTGTTCCTAACACCTTCAACAGCTCAAAGTTCTCACGTCCCACTTTCTCTGCATGTCCTGTTAGATTAGCTGCATTTGGATAGAAAACAAAATGATACCATTCACACTCAAGTCAGTGCCTTCCCATTATCACTCACTCTACCATGCTGCTAGCTGGCAAGCGATTTAGTTTGTGGTTCACTCAAAACCAGGGAATCCCACCTCATACTGGGGGGTGGTTGCTATCAAAATGAAAGGTCACTAGGATTTTCATGACGTTGCCTTGCTGTAAACAAGTTGTGAGTCCTGCACTTGGTTGTCTTGTACACGGTATGATGGACCTGGCGCACAAAGCAGAAATACTTCTAAAAGTAGAATTTAGCTTGCAAAAGAAATTTATCAAGAATAATTTAACATAAAGAGTTGCTTAAATTTTTGAAACTGAAAGCAAAATATCAAAACCAAAAAGGATTGATTCAGAATTGGTTTGCAGGACACTTTAAAAGTTAGCATGATATCTCACACTGTGTCCTAGAACAATATTCAATTCAATTCAATTCAATTCATACATTTAGTCAGTAGTAAAAACCATTTGGATACATGTACAGTATAAAAGGTTTACAAAATGTCCTGAACGATTCAGCAAAAGCCGGAGGCATGTTAAAATAAAATGTGACCCGCTACAACAAAAATATACAAAAGTCGGCGAGGACAATTTTCTGAAAATGGCATGACATTATTCCATTACTCTTCTACTTCAATTTCATATATAGCACAATTCATAAAAGTACTCGGTTGCGGAGATATCGATGATTATGTTAGCGCATGTCAAGTGGTTGTGGAAATCAGAGTGTCGAGAAAAACACCTTCAAAGTTTTCGTTCTGACGTTAGCATGATCAAGGGGAGGTGAGACAGTTTTCACCGCTTGACAATAGAAGGTATGCTCCTAGCGACCTCCGCGATGTTCACTCAAGCTTAGCGCCAGCGGTCTACGCACGACCAAACAGTAATCAGGTGCCATGCACTGGCCAATAAGATCACTCCCTCGTTGCTAGGGGCGGAGTCAAGCTGTTGCGCTAAATCCAAATCTTTGGACACGATTCTGATTACGTTGAAAGTCGGAAAATCATGGCCCAGAAAAACGCTATTTCTTGCCTTTCCTTTGATCATTTAGCGTCGAAATTTCGTCAGATGATAGACAAAGCATTAGACTACAAAATTATGCCAAAAACAGAAATCCGATTGTTTTGACCAATTTTAATGATGTGACATCAAACTCGATTTTCTCGGCTCAGCCGTCAGCTGTAGCGGGTCACAAATGACTTCCATATGGCAGCCTTGGTCCTGTGACCATTCTATAATCTGGACATGAATTGTAATTTGTTGTGAACAACATAATGCTTTCGCAGTAGGGTTGGACCTACTACTCATCGACCGCCTAATGTTTATTTTGCTTGATAACGATATTTAACACTGAAATTCACGTAAAAAACTTGACCTATGTGATTGAGAAAATCTAGCTCTATCAAATGCCGTTGTTCCCTTTTCGATTCGAAGTTTCAGTGCAAAAATATCGCCGACGATCTAGCGTGGCCTCGTTTCAGCTCCCCGCGGTAAATTTCGTTATTAGGATCGACCGCTCTTTTTGCATTGACAATGCACGCAAACCGAGTTGTATTGAACACCGTGTTGTAGAAAACGTCTACGAAGCTTTTTAGAAACTTCCATAGACATTACATTGTGCTGTCATTACGATTCGGTGAAAATATTCATTCGAAATTTTGTCATTGATTAAAACCATTAATGAACAGTGAATTATCGCGTTTTCCCACACCATCCTCATCTACATTCAAAGCCAATCCATTTTTATGTGCTTTGCACGCAGAGGAAGTGCGTACTAAGTGTTCAGTGCGCCAATTATATGCGGTCAGTTTAAAAGAAGGTGGTCGATATGTAGTAGGGCTACCATACTTAGTGTAGGCCTATATCATTCAATAAACACTCCAATGCATACAGGTTACCACTGCTCTTCTGATGTGTCCACTGTACAGTGTGTCAGCTGATTATTCCCTACAGGAAATGGCAATTTTCACTTATCCACACTATCATTTCTTTGAATCCATATACCGGTAATGGAAATCTCTCTCTGTGGTACTTCTCTTTAATACAATGAAGAGAATGTTGTCCATTCACCTTAATTGGTACATCAGTTTACTTTGTACAATGATTTCCCTGATGGCTACTCAGTGATATCAACTAATGCCATGTTTGAACTTTGAAGTTTGAAGTTTTTATTAGCAACATTTTGAACATGTACATATAAGAATCATAACACAATTGTGTCTACATACATATGTGAAAAAAATATACTTATCTGTTACTCCTTTACAATAATATGATTAAATGATGATATTTGAGAGTTAAATATGATACATGTAGCATAATTCTACAAAGTTGCTGTTGTTAACAAGGAAACCAAAAGTTAGCACAAGTGCAAGTGCTAGAAGAGTTTAACAGCTGAAAATTTATTACCATACATTCCATTCTAATCTCAAATGTCATACAATTCTTGCGATGCTGTAGAAAGGCTTAAACGGTATTATGTATGAAAGCCTCTACCACAAGGGGCAATGAAAAGTTCTCTGGTCTTGTGTTGTGTTTTGTTTTCACTGTATATCCCTTGCAAATATTGAAAACCTGGTGCTGGGAAGGTACACTGTATATCATCACTGTCAAGTCACACACTAAAATAACAGTAAAATAACACAGAATTGAAGTGGAACACTGCATGGGGTACACCTGTGCCCCTTTGTGCTATAAAAGAAGAGCTCTCAGAAAAGTATTTTATCAATTTCTCTCTTAAAATGCACATAAGTATATAGCTACATGTACTTGAATAAGATTAAGATTTAAAAAAAAAGAAAAAAGAAATGAAATATTTCAGACATATACAATTGTCTTATACATATAATGGAAGGTTCTAGTTGAATGTATACCAAATTCCATGTTTTTTATGCGTGTAACTACAACCATTCAAGGCTGGATTATTCATAATTTTCAAGAAAATAACAAAAATGATTTTTTTTTTTTTTTTTTGGGGGGGGGGGGGGGGCAAAATGATATAACAAATGAAGAGTGATATAGAATAATCATGTAATAATCATGGTCTCCTAAAGCATGAGAAGCCTACTCAGTGTTCATTTTGCATGTTCACTCTTCAAAAGCCCTGCCACTGAGACTACCCTCATTATTGCTTGTTGTTCATTTGTAAACCTGATTCATTTGAGACATGATGGCTTAAACACCTTGCCAATTGGGATGTATGCACTGAGTGGGAATCAAACCCATGACCTCTTCCATGAAAGTGCAAAACATCCAACACTGGAACAATGTGTGTATCATTTACACAAACATACAAATTGCATACTATATATTATAAATATATTACAAAAGAAGATTGGCTAACATGATACAGTAAGATCATACAACTTGCACAGCACACACACCTTTGGACTTGAACCAACACTAAAACATCTGTATGGGTTGATTTGCATAGTTTTATCTGACACACCTTCACATATACATATGAACCAACAAATACACCAAAACAAAAACAAACAAGAGAGATGATGATTAATTATCATGGTCCTTTCTGGGTTGTTTTTTTTTTCTTCTTCAGGGAAACACAAAGTCTTTGACCTCACTGACTGAGGGTCAGAAAAAACACTGGCAGGAAATGCATTGGGTTGCCATAGTAACAAGACAGTCACCCCCACCATGGGCAAGGAAACAGCGGAAACTAGGTGAACTATGAAGATCCTTGAAACAGTTACTTGGGGTTATTTATCAATCGACTTACGTTCAAATTTTTTGCACAAACGTATCTTGATTTACTGATGCTCTCATTTGTTAACATGCACAGTAATGTCCCACTCCTAATACTGATTGAATTTGTTGTGGCAACACAGAGGGAGAAATGAGAAATAACTGTATTGCTTGTGTGCCATTTTATCCTCTTCCTTTTCAGTTAATGTCTGACAGGATGAGGTCATGCCTGCAGAATGGCCAATATGTTTTGTCTTTTTCAATCTCTCCAGCTTTAATTAAATAAAAAATACATCAAGAACTATAGTTCATTTTCTTTTCTTTTCTTTTTTTTAAACATATTTTGACCAAAAATTACCAAGTTGAATTACTGGTGACTGCTTTTTATATTTGTGGTTACATCATGACCAATGTGTTTGTTTTTATCACTTACTGTATTGAAGGATGAATCTGAAATCTGATTTATTTTTACAGGATTTACTTCGTAAAGACCTTATAACAACAGAAATAATCAGCTTTATTAGACAGATATCATAGTATTCATACAAAAAGACAAATGATCTCTACAAACAAGCCGAAACTATGTATTTGCACACTGGACAGATGTGAAGAAGCATAATCTTAAATCTCAATTTTAGTTTTGTTTTACATTTTGTTTTGCATGTTGTATCTGTTTTAGTTTGATATGTGATAGCTTGTCTTTTGTATTGTTTTTACGTTTATGTCTCTCTGTGTGTACAGTGTATATGCGTGCATATGCTCCAGACAGTCATTTTTTGTAACCCCTTTCTCAGCACAATAACTTCATGCATTCCTGACTTTCACTCCCATGCCATGTATTTTTTCTTTTTTTTTTTCAAGCAAATTAAGAAATTTGAAATAAAAAGAAGACACTGCATTGATACTTGAGATACTCAGCCACACCTGATGAATGTTTTTGTACACGAAGTCATACATGGCTGTACAAGTGTATACCATACTGTACTTCATGCTCCCTATAACACACTGCTTGGGTAGATCATGGACCTGAGTAGATATCAAAATTTGACTGCCAGCATGAAAGACTAGCAAGCAGCCTTCCCAGGGGTCTATCTCATTGTCTCCTTGTACAGTACCAGGTTCCCCCAACTATTTCAGGTTAGGCAGCGATCAAATGACCAGAGTTGGCTTACAAAGAGTGATGGGGAAGTCTGTTTTCCTGAGGGACCCATGGGCGGAAGGTCCTAAAAGGTACAGTAGTCAGTCTTCATGTGCAAAACTAAATGGGGAAACTAAAGACTATAATTTCGTCGCTGGGGTGACAAGACCTTGTATCTGAAATTTTGGTGAAAATGACTTTTTTGGATTAATGGTCAAATAATCGGTTAAGTGATGTCCTGTCCAAATCCTAACTGTCTTACACCATAAATGAAGCCACCGCGGCATGTCAAAGGAAAGGCTATCCCATTCGCTACAGCGCTTTGGCTGCCATATTTTTTGGCTCTCCTGAACATTTGACATGTTGTAGATACGAGGTCTTAGGTCGCCCCAGCGACGATATACTTACTACGATTTAAAAAGAAAATAAGAAGACACACAGTGTAGTCACCAACACAACACACAGGCCTACTCAATCAGGACAACTGCAGGATCTGCAGGATCTTCACCCTGATAAGCAAAATCAAACACTTTTGGCAACCATGAGACAATGTGATACATTCACAGGAAAAGAATGAACATGGACACAATTTCTGCATTTGAGCTATAGATCTTAAGATTACTTTCAGTGCAAAAAAAAAAGATCAACGTTTATAAGCAGTGGAAATGTTTTAAGAAGTTCATATTATACGTACAATGTACATCACATTGCACACAGGAGATCTCTCCATAAATCATTATTTGCAAATGATTACTAGGGTCTTCGCAGCAGTAGATTAAGATTGATTCAAAGTAAAACTAATGTTGGATATTTCACACAGCAATTCCATAGTTGCAAAGTAACATTTAATTAACAAAATTCACTTACACATCATGACAAGCTGAAAGGTACAAATTTGTGCATATATGTTGTTTAACAGAGATAAAAGGAAATTAAACTGGATTCATTTTATTACTCTATCTGACCTAATCCAAAGCACAGCAAGGGTTGAATGTTGAATCTGTTATGACACAGTATCATCAATGGCATGGCAACACTTCTTGGTAATGGCCTATGAAATAATTGTGTCATCATTTTATGTGTCCAGTTTCTAAGTATTATAATTATTGAATACAATATACAGTGTACTGTACAATGTAGCAACAAATTGATGGTCACATTATCATCATGCAACACTTGTGTATATAACAAGGTTAAACATTCCTTAATACCATAATAAACCAATCGTAACACAAATGAGGGTGGTGGCACAGCTGTTGCAACATGCATTGTAAGTTATCATGTTACCTTTTCATGTATAATGATATATCTGAACATAATGAAGGAAAAATCTTGTATAGCTGGTTTGTCCTTTGCAAAACTAGACACAATGGTTATGGTTACACAAAATAAATAAGATGTTGATTATTGAACCTAGGGATGGTCCAACCTGCACAAATTCCTGCAGGAAGCAACCTCCTGCTAAACTCTATCACTAAGATCTAGGTTAAAGCAAAAGTTAGGTTATTCACATACCTACAAGAGAACTCTCCTCATGGCATGAACCAGGGAGGTGTGAAAAGACCTCCCTGCATGAACTCTGGTCGAGGATTGAATACTGATGATTTGACCATCTGAGGTCTACATGTACACTGTACAACATACACGGCAAAAGTTGCTATCTGCGGGTACGGTATGCTATCCCCCATATTCTGTACAAAGCCTGATAACTTCTATTCTCTTCCTGAGATTGTTTTAATTTAGGGCAATGATGAAAATTTATTACAGGCCCTTAATGAAATAGATGCTAGAACCAAGAGTTGTCCTCACTCTGTATTGAGGAATTAATAATGAATTGTGTGTTGTACCATGGACCTACAACGATGTACAGTGTAGGTCCATGGTTGTACCTACCAATCTCAGGAGGTAGGGGGGCTATTATTATGACCACACGATTGTTCTCAGTTGATGGCATACATCTGATATCATGGCACAATTTCATAGTTCTTTGCAATTGTTGATCAATCTCTACAACAGCAGCCATGCAATGACCAATCAAATGTGAGTATTGGAGTTATTGTTATACAAAGCAACATAATATCAGGATGAAATTTCACTTTAAACAGAGCTATTATATCACATTGGAAATACACACAAAAAAACTGTATATATAAAACAACAACCACAAATAAAAAACAGAAAACAAATCAACAACAAGTCTGTTGCATTACTACTTGTACCTTGGTGCAGACAGGTTTAAATACTGAAAGAAATTATTTTCAGAATGAAATTACATTGGCACTATTTTGTGACTAAATGTGTAGAGTATTGCATGTTGGATCTACATTGTATAAGGCAAACATACATTTCAGGGGCAAAACTGTACTTCCTCATGCCTGATTTTCAGTAGGACCCTGGGAATAATGGGTTGTTTGGGGTGTTTTCTTTTCTTTCTTTTCTAGAGTGGTAGAATGAAACAGGGTAAAACCTCCTTTCATTGTCTGTGTGATGCATTTCAGTCTTTGAAATCGAGCTAATAAGCATTGCCATCCGAACCACTGATATCTATAGAAAAAATGAGAGGTCAGTTGGTAAGATCAACAACTATTGTTCAGACAAACAAAACTTGACAAAGGCAACATACACACACACACACACACACACACACACACATACTACTTCATACTTACAGGTTCTATACTAATCTTTAATTGAACAGATGTATTAGGAGTTTCATAATAACAATAATATGACATTGAGAAATCTACAATAAGAATGCATCAAACATGCTAATAAGGAAAACATATTGATAAGAGGTACTTGTAAACCAATAACAAGTTCCTACAAAAAAAAAATAATAATGATGATAATGCATGTCAAAAGTTTTAAATTTGTGCTTGAATACACAAAGACATCGCGAATGGAAAAAAAAAAGCAACATCTCAGTAGCTATCATTTCAAATGGTATACAAAATATTCTTTTTAAGGAACAAAAACAAGTCAGAAAGAGTCTTTAGAGTTCTAATGAGAAGAGTGAGAGAGAGAAAACTAGATATATCGCTACGGCGACTGATATGCCTCCGCCATAATGCATGGTTCTCCTAATAGGTCAATAGTACAATGTCTTGACAATGTGTGATGACAGTTTCACACAATTGGCAAAATATCAAAATGACAGGTTTGCCAAATGTGCTGAATGTTCACTTTCCTAGAACTAGGTTCAATTGGATGAATGATTAAAATGTCAGAGTGCAGGTATTTGGGGAACTGATGATTTTTACTTGACTTTTGACCCTTTTATAAGTTTATGCATTGAGTAATTTTCAAGGTATTGAGAAAAAGTATAATTTCAGTATTAAATGGGAAAATAGCATTATCTAAACCTGGCCTTTGACCTTTGACCTCACAGTTCCAAAGAGAATCACTGTTACATGTAGGTTGAACATGCATAAATATGTAAGTTTCATGATGATACCTTGAGTTACTTTTGAGATATGGAGGAAAAAGTGCAATTCAGCACTTTCACGTGACCTTTGACCTTTTGACCTTTGACCTTTTGGCAAGAAACTTCCCACAGAATATATGTGACCCGCTACAACAAAATGATCCTAAAGTCGGGCGAGGTCGATTCTTTGAAAATTGCATGACATAATTCCCTAATCTTTCTGCTTTAAATTGATATATAACAATAATTATAAAAATAATCGGCTGCGGAGATATCGATGTTTAAAAGAGAGCATGTCGAGACGTCTGGAAAATCACTGTTTTGAGAAAAGCGCCCTAAAAGTTTTCCTTTCGACGCAATCGCGATCAAGGGACACGCAAGTCAGTTTTCAGCTCCGGACAAAGGAAGGTAAGCCCTAGCAACCCCCAAAAAGTTCATTCAAGCACAGCGTCAGCGGTCTCCTCACCGACCAATCAGTGACCAGGATGTGAGAAGCGGCTGAGCATAGAGCACCCCGCCTGCACGCACCAGTCGACTGGGCAGTGTGCGAGCTTCACGCTTCGGTTAGCAGCAAGCAGCAAACTGACCAATGAGATCACTCTGGACGGTGTTAGGGGCGGAGCCTATCTGTGGCGCTCAATCCAAATTTTCAAACCAGTTTCTGCTTCGCTGAAACGCCAAAAAAAACATGGCTCAGAAAAACGCTATTTTTTGGTCTTTCCTTTCATCATTTTCCGTCAAAATTTCGACAAATGATAGAAGACATGTCAGACTCCAATAATATGTCAAAATTAGAAAATCGTAAGTTTCGACCAATTTTAATGCTCGACCGTGCGCGACTTTAGGACCTTTTTGTTGTAGCGGGTTACATATATTGGGTAATACATGCATACATCAAGTTAAAAAAAAAAAAACCTTCAGGCATTGCATAAATATAAGGAAAGTAGTGATATTTTGAGGAGATGACCTTGACCTTTGACTCCCTGACCTTTGAACCATGACCCCCAACTTCCCTAGATAATCACTGCCCATTGGAACAAGCATATATCCTAAGTTCCATGAAGATACCTTGAACCATTTGCGAGATATGGAGAAAAACATGAATTTTCAACCTTTTTTTTCACAAAATAACCTGTGACCTTTGACCTTTGACCTTTGACCCCGTGACCCTAAAATTCAAACAAAGTATTATCCCCCCAGGATATACCCTCATACCAAGTTTGATGTAAAACTACCACACGGTTCTTGAGATATCGACAAAAACAAAACGGGACGGACAGACGGACGTACGGACGACCTGAAAACATAATGCCTCCGGCCACTTCGTTGGGGGAGGCATAAAAAAAAAGGTTAAAATGTGTTTGCTACAAAGTACATTACAATTTGTCTTGTGATTCACTACTCAAAAGGGGAAGTCATTTGCAGTAAAGAAGTTTCATATGTCTTCATAACTTGCCATAACCGATTGACAGCTCCAGCCAACACATAATACACCAAGTGTGTTTTATAACAGATTGCCCATCCTCCCTTACCCCCACTGTGGCTGTTACTACAGGATGTGTCATAACAGATAATGCACTGTATCTGAAGTGGCAGAAGTTGCAGTACAGGGATCCCACACTACTTGACAGCCAACAGTACATTTATATTTAGGCATTGTCTCAGCATGATCAATGAGTCCTTGACATTATGTGAGATTATCACTAGACTGTTCAATCAATACAATTTTAAGTAATGACATGATAAACATTAGAGAATAGTGCCCCACATCTATAATTTGCATACTATAACTGTTGAACATGCACAAACAAGTAACACAAATACACAAAATGTTTTGCGAGGTTTTTATTTTCTCAAATTTTGGGAGTCAGATCCTTTCGCAAATTTAAAAACATGCAAAAATAATAACTCTGATCCCAATATGAATGTGATGTGCATGCATACATTTCTCCATTCAGCACTGTACTCCATTATCGCAAATTTAACCACTTGCAAAATTGTCGGGAAGTCCGGATTCGCAAATATTAGACTTGCTAAATGTATGCTGTATACAGCAAAACAGAGGTCTATTACTACAATGTACCTGGCTTGCCTGGACCCCTGTAACTGATGTTTGTACACAGTCATTGCACTATCTGGACCAGAGAATGTTTAAAATGCAAACCTGATTTTGGTCTATTTTGTCTTCCTCCAAGGTTACAAAATTACTCAGTTTATGAAATCCACGTGCAAGCAAAATTATCTAGTACATGTATCTAGTGCTATTCTATCTACTATGTGTATCTATTCCTAATACTATTTACCGGAGAGCCTGATCAATCACCGACTGTTTAATGATTGCAAACTTTTAAATAAGGTACAGGTACATACCTTCATTGCAAAACTGTGGTGGAGTGGGCCATTACCATGGAAGCGAAAGGTCTTGCGTGATCAAACAAGACTTGTTGCATATGAAACGACATGCATTGGATGTTGTGATTGAAAACAGTGTGCAGAGTGGCTTCCCCTCCTCTCTCATTTGTACACTTTCGTTTGCAAAATGTTCATAAAAACAAAACATCAAATGTCATGGCAATGATACAAAGCCAACTGTGATTAAATTGAAGGATATGAAAAACTTGCATAATGGCACAATTACATGGGCGTAACAGCGAATAAACTAATAATAATAAACTATTAATACTTTGTATCTTTCATTTCATGCATACTTTTGTAACAGAGATTGTTCTCAACAATTACAATACATGTACATCTGTACATATATGTACAATGCCTGCCCAAGTTTGCCCACCATAGAAGCAAGTACGTACTCTGACAATATTACCACTAGGTGGTACAGGAGTCCCAATAATAATTTGCAAACTAAAGACAATAATTTCATTGCACAAATACAAGGTTCTAACCAGACAAATCCTATACTGCGCCTGAGCAATGATTTTCCAAAGGAGCAAAATTTACATCGTTTGTAGTACTATCATAGTCATGATTAAAAGTCTATATTAACTCCAAGTATCAATACAAGATAAAGTTTTTCTCTCAATGGCTGTCCAGTAGTGCACAACAACCTTGGCAAATTGTTTTGACTAATTTCTATTAGTAAAGGGTACGTCTATAGATACACCGTAAGACTGTAAAATACTACCCAAATCAATGATATCTTGCATGATGTGTCATTTGTGTACATAATATGTTCAAAGATTTTGTCTCAAAGCTAGCTACTGATCAGATAGACATGACATGTTACAAAACTTTCATGTATGGACAAATATCAGTAATTAAATGATAAGATACACTATGCATACGGTCAGTATATTAATCACATGTTTGTTTGTTTGCTCTTTCTTCTTCTTTTGCTGATGGAGAGACCTTTAAAACTGGGGGTACAGTTGATACATAATGTACTCAAGGCAAAATTTGAGCTCACAAAAACTGTCTACATTGTACATGCCAACAGGCAGTCATCTTCACAATATTTTGATAGCTCAAGTGCAAAAGGCAACTTCATGGAGAATGTTCTGAAGGAAATAAAATGAAATTTCTAAACTGTAGAGGCTTAGAATGGCAGTGTATCTATCCAGTTTCCATTAAGCAGGAGGAACTGCACAGTGCACTTCTCTTGGCTAGGCTACATTGGTACATTAACACCCAACTATTAAACACTAAATTAATTCACTGATTTTCTTGGACAGGGTAGGGACTGTTGAGAACCTAGTGAGAACTAGCTCGGTGTGACAGGGTTATAATGGAAATGAGACCTTCAAATGTAAGATTTCATTGTAGGTGTCGTGAGTCCCTGTATGTGCAGTGTCGCTGAATTTAGCAACTATGATTAATGTCACGGTATAGTTGCTTTTAACGCTAATGAACAATGTGATAATGCCTGGCACCCTAATGTGAGTAAAGTGCCAAGGGCGGTGGAACTGGGAGGATGAACTCATACATTCTTTCATTGGAGTAACCGCAAAAAAAAATATATATATATTAATAATAATAATAAAAAAAATAATAATAAATAAGAAAAGAGTTAGAAAGAAAAGATAATAAAAAAAAGTATCATAATGAACTCTGCTTTCGACACTGTCACCTTTTATCACGTAGCACAACCATCCGAGCTCAGCTTCATGGACAAGCTGCTCACTGCTGCTATGAGGATTATATCTTCACTGGTCAAGGTTCAAGGGCTTATTTAATAAACCCATACCGATACACAGATTCTTCTTTCAATTCATTTATCTGTCACACTGTATGTCTCTACTGTAAACTTGTGATTTGACATAATCTGTTAAACTTCTTGTGAGACTGGTGCATGACCAAAGAAACTGCCTGTACATACAATATCATTAAGTAGACCCGTCTATGCATATCAAATATTGCAGTTGTATAGTGAGGTGCCCATATATAGCGCGCCAGGGGCCTGAATACCGCCACCCGGCTTAAAATTGTTACAAGCGCACTGAACAAAAAATTATGCCCGAGACTGTGTTCAGTATCCCTTAAAAAACTTGAAACTTGGCAGGGTTACCACAAACAAGCAAAGTGTGATGAAAAACGAGCAGTTTTTCGCGAAAATTTGACATTTATATAAGGAATACATGTTATATTAAAGTATCATCACGGTCACCCGCACGCATCTTTTACGTGCTTGTCTATGGGAACATCACGGTCACCCTCACACATCTTTTACGTGCTTTGTCTATGGGAGCGGGTGGCGAGTTGCGGGCCCCTTCCTTAGCGCGCAACTTTTTCGCATCGTTCGCGTTTGAGGACGATAGCTGCAAATTTCCGGTATCGAACAGTGAATTTGTGGTTCCATTGGAATCTTCAGCATTTTTCCAGTATGTAAGTGGGATTTCATAGAATTTCAGTGACGAAAAGTGATTCAAATATGCATAAACATTAACTATAACGAGGTGCGGGTCACCCAAGTATACCTTGTGTTGCTATCTTTGACACTGCCGAAGTCAAACTCAAACTGAGTTGGTTGTGTGTTGCCACTGTGTAAACATACTCAGAGTCATGTTACGATGTAGACAGAAAGATCCGTCTGTCCGGAGGAGTCTTTTATTTTTTTGACGTTATCGCTGTGGGGATCCGTGAAGCCAGACGCAGTCTCCGTGGAACATATCCCTGACAACCAGATACAGACGGATCTTTCGGTCAAGTTACGATGTTACTTGTTAGGCTACACACAGAATACCACCGGTACGTTGCCATAAACTTATGACATTATAATAGCTGTAACAAGCAAGTATTACATCTTCCTCGGCAGATGACCAGACTTTCTATACCATACTAAAAAGATAGCAATCCAATAATGTTTTCTCAAACACCGCCTACCGACCTGAATGAACAGGATGTTAAGAACAGTCTAAGTATAAAGTCAATAAGTGTAATGCGTGTGTGCAGTGTGGACATAAACATATTGGCAAATTGCATAGCCGTGACAGAGCCTCAGAGGCGAGGAGCCACTGTACAACTCCTGTCGTGGGTACTAAGTAACACTTTTAACAGGGCCAAGGAAGTTACGGTCTTTTTACGACAACATAAACGCACATGTTGGATAAGATTTCTCGTAAATGTTCAATACTCACCATTTTTCAGTTCATGACAAACTGTGCGTGTATGTTCAACAGTCGCCTGCGCCATTTCCACTGCCCGACAATGAAATTTTGGGCAACTTTGCCCGCTTGTTTGGGACGAAATCGACCAGATTTACAACACATCGAACGCTAACGTTAGTCAGACCACGGCCCGTTGTTGACGATGTTGCTCGCGATCGCGTCCGTATCGGTCCGTGTCACATAAATGTACAATGGACAACGTAAGGTACCGTCGAGCTATCGAGGGGATAGGAACGAGATCGCGAGATCTCGATCTCCGAGACAAGAGAGGGAGGGGGAGCGGAGCACGTTCGCTAGCGCTCGCAAACTGCGTGCAGGTTTAGGGCGCGAGAGTTGTAACAGAGGGCAGCAGACTAAAAATATCAATGGTGTTTAGCGCGGTTCGCACAAACGGCCGATTTGTAAATGGTAACGCAGGGAGGTGGCCACGTGGGAGTTCCACCTCCCTAAAGAGGTTTAGAACCTCTTTGACCTCCCTGCGAATAGGACACTGTACCTACGGATGGCTGAAAAAGACAGTGCATGAGGAAGCTTTTTGTGAGTTTGGGTATAGTTTCATTATGTTCATGAAAGCCTTGTGAGAGACTTTTCGCTCGTGAGACACACTTATGAGACTTAAAGAAATAGATAGAGACCTAGAAGTGTGAGCGCGGTAAGGTTATGCTTTTGTTGCTGTCAGCTGATTGTGAAGAAACCCGGAAATGTGGAAAGAGAAAGATGAGCTGAAGACCTTTTTTTTTTCTTGTTAGCTCATGAAACCCCGGAAGTGCCCCCCCCCCCCCCCCACTTTTGAAAACGCTCCGCCGGCCCTGCTACATACGGTATGTAAAGATGACTTCATGAGACAGACCCTGTTGGTATGAGGACGGTGAGGTATTAATTTCGAGAGTAAATTCTTATAATGCAGAAAAGAATACTTTATAATAGTAGTAGTCCAGATTACGGTGACACGACATTTGCTCCCGCATCTTATTTTCTCCAAGGACTTATTAGGGTTAGGGACAGGATTGTGATAGGATTTTAGGTTTAGTTTGACGTATAGTTGTTATTTTAAAGGAAGAAAGAAGAGATAGAGAAATTTGGGGTCCTATACAAATAATTTACCCCAGACAACACTAACATATACCAAAACATTACAAATCTTAAGATATGAACAAGAATATTAAATATACCAAGTCTCGACAAGGGAGCTCATGTCGTCTCCACAAGGGAGCTCTGCGAATATCGTCTCCACAAGGGAGCTCATATTGTCTCCACGAGGGAGCTCATAATGTACGTCTCCACAAAGGAGCTCACTAAGTCTCCACGAGGGAGCTCCTATTATGATATTGGTGACCTTTATACCTCAAATTCTTCATGCAAACTCAAATAACTATACACGCGCGCGTGCACACATTCAAACACCTATAGGGTATAGTAAGGGTCAGGGGGGCACATTGTGCTCCCCTATAATCATTTCTTTATCATTTTATGATGTATCACCCTCAACTTTTTGGCACATGGGTACTGCAACTCATGCTCTACATGTCCCAACATTTGAAATTTCTCAAGGTCATCCATTGAGGGCGCTATTTTCCAAAGTATAAAGAAATACAGAGGAAATATGCTAAATTAATGTTGTTTTCTTTATATTTCTTTAATCCCAGTATATGTTTTATATCATATACCAAACATTTTCATATTTGCCACAAAGGAAAAGCAAGTCAACCTTCACTACTTTTTGTGGTTAATATTTCTCAAGGTCAACAAATGGCGGCGCTATTCATTACAATATAAAGAAATATACCATTATGAGACCTATTGTTTGGGAAAGATACATATATTGGTATCACATTCTGTATACATCCATGATATTGGAATTTTGAGTTTGCAGATCGATAATATGATTTTTTTTTAAATGATGCTACAGGCAAAACATAAATTGACATAAAATTAAACCAAAATCAAAATTCAACCATTTAGGTGCACACTTTTGAGGAAGTATTGGGAAATGACTACCCCCCCCCCCCCAAAAAAAAGGGAATAATCATGCAAGGCAATGTGAAAATTGTGGTATCTGTCACCTTTTTCTTCAACGTCTGCGTCTTCATTAGGTGTAATCTAAGAAGATGGGCAGAAGGGGGAGGGTGTGGGAGTGGTATCTCCCTCCCACACGAGAGAGCTTTTGCATTTTCAGATTTTCAATTCAGTGATCTGGTACATAATAACTGGGAGTATCAAGAAGAAAAATCGATAAAAAGTTAAAAACAAATAATATAATTATTCAGGACAATGCAAATGCTTATAGATCGTATTTTCGCATGTGCACGCGTCTTTTGTGTACTATTATGGAGATGGAAAGGGGCCCGGGGGGAGATCATGGAGTGTTGAAGAGGTACCCCTCCATGAGAGTTTTTTCTTTTTCTTTTTTTTTTCTTTTTTACATTATCAAACTTCAATAAAGGACCACACCCACAGGTGTTAAAAATGCACTCTGATGGTGTTGAAAAGTGTTCACCTGACACTTCCTGGTGTTAATTTGACACTGTACCTGGTGTTATTTTGACACTGTACTGGTGTTAATTCAAAAATGACACCACATGGTGTTGATTTGATATTTGCTGGTGTTAATATCAATGGTTTAACACCCGTCCAGCTTCAATAAGGGACCACACCAGCTGGTGTTACTTTGGTGTAAATTTATTTTCACATTTTTTTTCAAAAATCTAGTATTTTAATGTAAAATTCTTGATCGTCTTGTTTAAATTAAAAATCAACAAGAAGTGCAGTTACTAAGAAACTCTTCAAAAAACAGTTTAAGATTTGGAAATGACACCCGTAGGTGTTAATTTAACACCATAAATGAGCACCGAAAATTTAACACCAGCTCGGTGTTCACTATTTAACACCGGACTTTTTGCAGTGTATGAATTACTTTTTAATCATCTACTGCACACACAAATTTGGTGGAATTTATGAAAATGTTCGATCGGAAGAACAAGAAAACTAAGTATTAAGGGATATCACTGGAACCGTTCAGTTTATTGTGCAAGGGTTTTCTTTCATAAACGAGCACCGCAACTTATACAGGCGCTCGTTTGCTGCGTGCGAACATCAGGGAGCTGGAACCCTTCCACATTCCTGGCGTGCCATTTACAAGATTATCTTGTAATTGTTATACATAGTAATGATGTGACAGATAGTAATAATAGCAATAACAGTAAAGATTTCATGTATTTATCTCATCCCTTATAACTCTCTTATTAAACATTGGAAAAAACCATCGCATTTGAGGCAGAAGAAAATGGTCTTTAGGGATCAGAAAATACACTAATATGAAAAAAAAAAAACACCCCAAGGTAACGACGACGAAGATGATGACAATAATAACAATAGTAAATTAATGATAAGAACGATAATGACAATGATGACAATAATAAGAGGATATAATGGCAATAATACATAACTAGTAATAATAATGATAGTATGAAGATGAAGAGTGTTGATAATAATTGCAAAAAGAATACACCTTATAAAAATATGTTCCCCTCGAAGTCTGGGAGGGGGGCTGACTGTATGCCAACCTCGATTCCACCCTTAAGAACTCTTACTAGGAAATTTTCAGTTAAATTTTTAGGCGTAATTCAATGAACGCCAATGACCTGGCATGATCACGTTGATAATGTATAAGTTTGATATTTAGAAATATCTTAGTATTTTTGTAGATTGAAAGACCTGTTATCTGTAAAGTCTCTCTTTGTGTTATTATAATGCTTTTATTCTTCCGCATCAGCATAATTGCAACATTGTTTGGGGGAACTGCTGCAAAAACCAAAATCGAAGCACTCTTTTTATTACAAAAGAAAGCAATTGAATACTAGTTAATATGCTCCCATTGCTCATACCACTCCCATTTTCAAAGACAAGAAAGCTCTCAAAGTTGAGGATATCCATACATTCCAAATAGCCATTTTTATGTTTACGCATGTCACACACCTACTTCCATCTTCATTTGAATCATTCTTTGCCATGAATACTGATATCCATTCTTGTACCCCGTACCACACGCCACTCATCCGACTTTCATCTCAATAACCCTAGATCTTTGTTAGCGCATAAATCAGTATTAGACATCATGGTCCTGACGAATAGTGGCGGATCCAGAGGGGGGCGCAAGAGGCGCACGCCCCCCTTTATTTATCGTTAAAATCAAAAGAAATAAAAAGAAAAAATGAAATGAAACCCGGAAGTGGCACCAGAAATATTAGTTGCGCCCCCTTTACAGAATTCCTGGATCCGCCCCTGCTGACGTATGGAATCTATTACCAGTCACGAACAGCACTTTATTCCTTCAAAGCAACCATCAAAAATATTTATTATCCAGATATACCAATTGAATTGAAACTGTGTCTGACATCGGAACTTGTTTCAAGACAAGTGTCTCATTTGCATTATGGTTTTAATGCGCCTAATTTCTGAATCCTTGTTAATTTTTATTCGCAGTTGTCCATTATTTTGAGGTCCATGCACTTCCGCACTTAGCACGATGCACCTTGCACAATATCAGACTTGACACTCCTACTCTTTTTCGATTTTTTTTTTCACTTACCACTTCCTCAGGCCACTATCATTTCAAGCACACGCTTACGATATGTGGTCTGATGCATTTTTCAACTTATAAACATTTCCTTTTAAATGACGTCGTTTATCATCATCGCTGACAATTAACTTGTATACGTTTGGTATGTACTGTATTTTCCTTTGTACGCAACGCTGGAAATGTTATAGAGGATGTTATTTTGTACTGAAAATGTAAAAAAAAAAATGTCATGATGTTACTTTGAATCGAAATAATGAAAAATGCAGAAATAAAACCAAACAAACAAACTGGAAAGATGCAATATAAGCCCCATTCCCTGCTGTCTATACGCCCCTGCTTATTGGAGAGGAAACAGTCATGGCATTGTGTGGTAAGTGTGTGGGAGTGGAGTCAAGTGTTATAGCCTATAATTATAATTAGTATAATCATTATGGTCAAGAGCATATGCCTTCGATAATTAATTTCATATATTACTATTACATATTACTATTTCCTGTATCTTTGATGTCACGTTTGCTTCTTGCCTGTACGTGCATTTTGATATGTTTGAATATCATAGATAAAGTGCATGCATGCACATTATTGGCATCAGTATTCTGACGAAGGAATCTGTATCTTTACGTGTACACATTCATCCCTCTGGGTCATCTTCAATATTGTCACTTTAAGAAGAGCTATTGGAGTATATCTCTACTCTCCATCTTTGAGCATGAAAGTTTCACTGAACACTAAAGTAATTGAAAACAATTCAAGAAGCAGTTCCTTGAGAGAAACTAGGGCTCCTTTTCATCATCTTTCTCTTTCATTATCTCTTTCAACAATAACGCGCGTGAACGCCAATCTATTCTGTTTGATTCATGCATACACGTCCTTCGTTACAGGAAAGATCATTAACTTGCACTATGATACCATAGACTGTAATATCAGATTCTGTTTTGTTTCCCGTGTATACTCAGCAAGAGATTTCGAAAGAGGAAGTATAGCTATAAAGGTGTTGGTTGGATCAATCTCCTTGGTTGGATGGTTGAAAATGGTCCTTATATTATTAAATAGAACATCTACTATTTAAAGACCTTCGCTGTGTACAATGTCCTCTCGATCATCATTGTTTCTTATCTGAAAAAGCTTTTGTGTACTGTGATGCAAAATTATGTAGGGCAGGAGACTATTTGGCGACCTGGTGAGTGGCGACTCGTGTTTCCGCGACGTCCACTGTAATCTCGCGAGAGAATCGAACATGATTTTTCGGACTCTTTCCAGTTTCCAGCCGGTCGCGAAAACTTTTCCGCGACGTCCCCGCGACGTCTCCTTCGAGTCGCAGCCAAATCGCGGGGACTAATTTTATTCGCGAAGCATCCAAGACGTTTCAACGACTGGGCTTTGCGGAGACCCATCTTTAACGGCGACTTATAGAGACGTCGTGACGACGTCTGGACTTCTGGATGAATAATTATCCATCATTCTTATTTGAACATGTTTCTAAAGTCGCTCTTGGGTCTCCTTCGATCTTGATGAGAGCGCAAGCCATTTTTTAGTCTCTGGAGTCGCACGAGTCGCAGCGATGTTTCCTCCATTGAGGTACGCCCTCCAAGGCTGCTGCCGTATATATTATATAGGCCCTTGATATAACTGGAATTATTTGCAGTCGTAATTGTCGAAAAGTAAATAAAAAGGACACATTCCACAGGGCAGGGCCGGGGACTGCTGCTCCCCTTCCTATCTTTTAGCTCTTCAAGGGATGGTACAGTATTGGTGGAGATGAAAATTGGGCTTTAACTATTTTGCAAGATACCAAGAAAACACTTATGAAATAGTACAGAGCATGCCATTTTAAGAGGAATTCAAAGTTTATTTGATAAAAATCGGTTTGGAATAGCTGAAACATCCAAAAACAAAATAAAACAAAACGATCGTAATAAAAGGTGGGTCCCACACCTTTATCAGGATCGCTCTGTTCTGGATATCTTGGTCATTTCAAAACCAATTTTCATCAAATAAACATTGAATCCTGGCTCTTGGAATTACATGCTCTTTCATATTTCATATGAGGTTTCTCACTATCTCACCAAATATGATAAAAACCTGAAGTTAAGTCTCGACCAAAACTATATACGATTCCTTTAACTCCCGGAGATTCTTTCCATCAGAGCGGGGGGGGGGGGGGGGGGGGGGGTTACCTTGTGCAGTGACGCTTAACCCGGCCCTGCACTGTCCAGGAGCCTATAGCGTCTATTTTAGTTTGCTATCATTGAAATAGCCTCAATCTGATGAAATTTGAAACTTTTTTCTAATCATTTTGGTAAGAGGTGCCGCCTGTAACCTAACAATTATGTCCTAACACTTTTGGGATTAGGACCTTCAGCTGCAGCAGCTGTTTGATTTTGTTGTCTGCAATGATTGAGCTTTGATATTGGACATGGGAAATATTCTAGTTTGTAATGAATATTGTGCTAACTTGCATAAGTTGAGTGCTCCTGTGATTTCATTTCATAAATGTTGACGACGCAAAAGCGTTTTCGTGCTTTGAGAAGACAAGTGATTTTGAAGAATTATCAATCTAGCCATGCACCTGCTATCAAACGATGTACCATCACATTATTTTTAATTCGATCTTCCTTTCTCATACAGTAGCATGCTTTGCTGCCATCTACGTTTGGTCGTAACTCTGTGAAGCGTCGTTTATCAAGACAGCGGCACTGCACAAATATCCGGACAGAGGTCTTCTTAGGTACGTAAATTTCTCAATTTCTAATCCCGTCTTTATACTTGGCTGCAGCCATTGCATTCTATGTATTGTATTATATTATAAAGATACTTAAAGTTGTTCTGAATTTGTGATCGCAGTGCTCGTTCGAAAGAATCTATTTTGTGAGGGTACGTGCATGCTGAAGATTGCCTTGTTCGCTTTCATTTCAACACATGTGTAGACGGCATTTATTGTACACACGCCTTTCAGGTCGGGGAGGTCCCTCGACCTCCGCTGTTTGCGCGTGGGTTGAAGTCAATATGGACGAGGCGTTTGAGGGTGCAGGGCCCGACACGAAGCAAAAGAGTGGGACTTGACAATATGAACGCCTGTCGTGAACAAGTCATGGGGGAGAAAAAGCGTGTTCAGTCCCAGTTATGACACACTTGCTTCAAATACAGTTCTAAGGCAACATTTGCTTGTAGATTTTGTCGTGGTCATTCTGTTTAGTGTTTATTAGTAACCAGTACAATTGTGATCTATGATCTGGCATGTGCTCTTCTTTTCAAAATATATTGGTGTTATCGAAGTTGCGGAAATGCTGAATCTTTGAAAAAAAAAAGCACAATGCAGTGCTCGCATTGAAGCCTGCAATAAACTGGTACCCCACTCAACGCTGTTTTCACTCTAAATGCAGGAGGAAAAACTGTGCGAAAGAATAAGATGGCAAACAAAGAGATTTTTATTTTATAAAATGATATGAAAAAGTAAAAGAGTGCCCATTTATTTTATCATTCAGCACATTGAACTATGTGATGTTTGTGTTTAAATAGTGCCTGCTTAGAACATATGTACTGTATAAGTTCATCCTTCCCTGATGCATCCTTCTGGTCTGGGTGAGGTATATCAGGAAATATCACCTGCAAATGGTACTGATAAGATGTTATTTTTGCAAATTTTGCTAATCACTGTTGGACTGTAAATTTATCAACATGCGAAAATGACACCCATGCGCTGGTGTAATAGCCCATATCTCAATTTGCGAAAATGTATCTGACCTCCTTCATGAAAACATCTGTATGCGGAAAAAAACCCAGCTTACTTGTACAGTTGGGGGAAATCAGTATTGCACAATTGTGGCATGTAAAATGCATCAGTTCCTTGTTTGCAACTAGTTAGTATTATAGTACACTTCGATTTTTTTTTTTTTTTTTTTTAAAGGTGTCATTTTATAAAATTCATCTTTCAAAATCTGTATAGGAAAATTAGCCTTTCATAGCTGAATAATATTATGGTGAATCAATGTGACTCTTTGTTACAGAAAGATATTTAATTGGTGAGAGGAATACCAAGATGCCCTATACCAAAAAGATTCAAAATGTGAATATCGTAGAAGAATGTGTTTCGTTATACATGTGATAAATGTGCGGAAGTACACAATGTACACTGTAACTAGTGTAAAGTACAGGTAGTTAACTTGATCAGTCTTCAGTATGCCAGTAACAGAACTTCTGTTTGCTTGTCATGAAGCATTGAAATACTGGTTTATTATTTGTGTTTAGACTTTCCTGTCACAAAGACTGTCTCCAAGAATCATGTTAAAGGAGTTTCATTAGTGTATTTTGTTCAAATTTTGTTTAATTTGTTCTATCGAGTGCTACAATCGTATTAAGGTACTTGCTTTGTTGCCTTGTTTTGAATCTGTCTAGATCACATCTTTGAAGTTTGCACAAACCAAGAGAATAAACATATAAGGAGAGTACCAGTAGTTAAAACTTCTTAAATTGTTGTTTGTGTCATTTTATGATTGAGAATGATAATCTGAATGAATGACTGTTAGCATCAAGGTCGTGAAATAGAACCATTGATATACAGACAATGATCTGTATGATCCCAAGAAGGAAAATATCACAAACTTATGACCCACCAAGCTACTACCATACACGTGTACTTCTTTTGTCAGGAACAAAATGTATCATTGCCTTCTTGATACAGAGCATAATTCATATTTTCTCAAGGAAGTTATTTTAGGCTATGATTCTACTTGTTTAAGGATTGAAAAAAGAAATAGTGAAAGACTTCCTTGTGTCCCCCACTAATTTTGACATACATTGTACCACTCTACACTACCCTACTCCTACATTAGCATTCACACAGACGCGTACTACATGCACACACATTTTGTGAGTGGTGGGGTATGGAGGGTGGAACGTAAGGAAGTTTCACCGGAAATAGAATGTGAAGATTCAGTGACTTCAAATAATATTAGCCAGTTTAGACAATGTCTAATAAAACATGATATTGAGTTATATTTCTTTAGTTCCATTCATTTATTTCATATTCATGTACAAGTGTAAGATAACATACACTGTGCACATTTTCACACACATGGTAAAAAGCAGGTGAAGAACACATCAAACATACAAGATATACACACTATGAAACAAGTTGGGAAACTGACAAAACACATAACAAACAATAAAAAAAAGTACCAGAAGTAAATGGGAGAGAGGACAGATAACAATTATTTTCTTGATAAGAACAGACATTCTTTTTCCATGATGAAAGCTACTTTATATGAACAATCAGCAAGGTACTCTCATTTGTAATTTAGAGGTTATATTAGCTTCCTCAATGAAATGAAGTACAAGGTGTAAAGGAGAATATGAAACCCAGATATAATGAACAGATATGGATATATGAGTATAAAATGCAGCTATATTACTAGTGTTGTAGAACTCAGTAAAGTTTAGGACAATCCATTAAAAAGTTAATGACTCTTAAAAGTTTTGGTGCCGCCGTTGCTAGTATAGATGAGAAGACTATAACATTTTGTTGCATCACACATGGACAGCGATAGAAAGAAAATATAAAGAGAATTCCAGAAAATGTAATATTTTATGAAAAGTGCATATTCCCTCTTAATACTGACATGCATGTAAGGGATAGTATTTAATTCCTCCTGCTTTCTGAAAGAGGTATTAAAGTGAAGTGTTTTTTCAACATGCTAGGAAAAGCTTCTCGAGATATAGTCACTTGACATCGTTGCCTATGTGTGACATCACAAACTGTTGTCTTCTCATCATTAAGCAGTGCTCACTGAACTTAAAAAATCAATAACATTTGAATGGATTGTCCAATTTTTCTCAAACTTCATTGATGAGTTCTACTAATATTGCTGCATTTACTCAATTCACAGACTAAATTTTAATAGGGTTCATTCTCCTTTAAATGTTGTAATACAGTAAACAGGCAGTATTGTCAGGTCAGATTTGATGCATGTTGTACAAAGTGTATGTTATCGCGTACAACCTGTATGGAATTTCTCACTGAATGTGCATCTGAGGAGATAGATTCTTTGATATCATCAATCAAGTTTTGCCTACAGCTTGTAACTTATGTAATCAGTCAGGTACTGGATCTTGCATAGTTCCCATGTGTAATCAGTTGTTCTTATACTTATATTGTTTGCTTATACAGCTGCACAATGTGACTGAGTGCCCAGACTACATTGTATGTAGTCCTCGGTGTGGGATACAAGTAAAAGTGTGCAGTGCAAAATAAAAACAGTGTAGATCATTAGTATAAAGTACTTTCCTTTTTAGAATGTTATGATCTTTAACTTTTGGATGATTACCATTAGTAATATAAACATGATTGAAAATAAACTCACACACACAATGGAACTGACAATAATAAATTAGTGAAGAATCAGTATTAGAATTTATAGAGAATTTTCCCCAAATTGGAGGTTGTTTTGTAGGATAACCTTCTCAAGAGTGCAACAGTGCAGTGTCCCTTCCTAAATAATCCAAGTTTAGATGAAAATTTGTATTGTTTGACTGTCATTTGTCAATCACAGCTGATTCAATGTATAGCTTGTAGCTGTTTAGATCATTGTCTATATCATTAAAGGCATAATTTACCATTTGAAAATGAAAGAAAACCCAGTATTAGTGTTATAAAATAGCTCTAAAATATGAGTTAGGGATAGAAACAACCACTGTAAAAATATGAATCTATAAAATCGATCTTCAGTGTTGTTAAATATACAAAATGTGAGCAATAGTTATAATAAAAATGCTTCTAGACTAAACCGTCTACAGTTACGGTTTATTGAGAAAAATACAGATATATCCTTATATTTTAGGCTTTATTGTGAAAATTTTATATGATAGCATGTTTTGTGGTACAACAGTCGTACACATGTGCATCAAATGTCATATCTTGAAAATTTTTAAAATCGCCGTTCCCAAAGGTAAACAGGACCTTCAAGTAAAAATAACTCATTTCAGATCTGCAATTAACAGTTAGCTCTATCAATCCCCAGATGTGAGGATGTATCTTGTGATGGATGTTAATGAACGATTATGGTGATGCTCTTGAGAAGAAAAAGAAAAAGTACATGTGTATGAGTGCCGTGAAATTGAGATGCTTACAAGTATTAATTTGCAGTTAGCTACAACATACATGTCTACTTGACTTTCCAGTACAACAATCATGTGCCTTTAACAGTCAGGTACATACACGGTCCTTATCTTGTTCAGATTTTGTTCAAAATGCACCGACCAAAAACCCTTTTTTCACTGCTTTCTTTCAAAGTTTTGTTTTAATCATTTTGAAAGAGTTATCACCTCATAGATACTGGAATTTACAGTGTATTTCCTTCTAAATGTATGGCCTATTGTATGTTTTGACAAGTATTGTTCAGGTTGAAGGGTATGTATGCATATGACATTACAGTTTTAACTGCTCATTAGACCTGAGAGACATACATGTAGTTGTAACTTTTTTTTTGTAGTATGAAAGGGATCAGCCTTGATCTTGGTACAGCTGTACTCATCGAGTTAGTACTTTGCTGTATTTCCAGATGGATTTTACAGAATACACATGTTTATGGTATTTATGAAAGTTGAATAGACATTTATAGGACTTACATGGAACTGAAAGTCCAGTGTTTAACACAAACTGTGCCATCTACATTATATTTGATTAGTTAAGTCAGCAAATTCTAAAAGATGCACTTAAAGTTCAAGAACACTGTACAAGTACTTGGATTATCAAACAGTATTTGAGAAATATTTCTGAATTTAGCTCTTTTAGGAAGTGGCTCTTATTTGCTAACTTGATGTCTGATTTCATAAAGTATCCATAGATTTAAGAGTAACTACACGAACAAAATGCTGTGTAGATATTGCATAGTGTCATCAAATTATTATTTATCAGTAAGATTACTTTTAAATCACATAGTGATAAATCTGCCATTGTCTAATGCAAACAAACCATAGCAAAAAGCAAACACGCATAGATATAATATTTGCACAATATTGTGTTTAGAGACAGTAGGCTGCCATACCATGGGGGCTTCACCGTCACCAAACCTGAGTTATACTCAACATAGTTATAACTCCCTCTATTGGGCAACAATGACCATTTCATGACTGCACATTTACTGTCAGTCGAGGCATTATGTAGCTCACAGACGTCCTCAGTCGTTTCTGGATGCCGCCACGCAATGTCACATATTGAACCTGGCATAAAAACCTTTAATAGCACTGACATATCTTTTCGAGATATATGCTACTCTCAATGAGATACATGAAAACCACACAATGGGACTGTTGGCCAAATATTCATATGGGTAATTGATTTATAACATGATTAATAGGACTGTAAACAGAGGGAAGCTTAATAATCTAAAATTGTAAACATCATTAGCATTGAAATCATTCATGTCACATTGAGTATCAGGGAAATTAGCTTGATTTTTTCTTGAATTTGTTTTGAAGTGCAATTCCAACACCATGTTGAAGTAGACTGTAAAAGATAAAGTAAAGTTAAACAAGCAGAAAGATACAGACTGTAGATGATGTTTCATGAGAATCAGACACAAGAATGTAAAGGAATAGTACCAGTTATCGTGAATACGTACACGAATGTAGTTTCACAACAAGTGCTACAATTTGTACTGTATGTCATCAACTCAGAAATCTCTAATCGCTGTGTGCAGAAAAATGTGATGAAAGCTATGACTTCTGTCAACTAGAAAAGCAATCGGAGAGCACAGGCCTCCGCCAAGCAGCTCATACACGTAATTCTTATCCACCCGTACGACATGTACATGCGTGCTCGCCAAATATGATAAAGGAGCCTTGTGTTTACCACATCATTATCAGCTTTCTGTTGCTTTTGCAAACAGGCAAACAAACAAACAAATGCCAACAAAAATATAACCTCCTTTGTGAAGGTACTCTAATAAAACAATATTAGTATCTTGGGTACAACTCTTTCCTCTACAGTCATCATGGCAAAGTTATTACAACATGTCACGCACCAATATATGATATGAAAGAAATCAATAAGATCAAAGTATCATTTGTTTCCTTTATTTCCTTTAACACATTTTCTATAGACACCTGCCCAAGTGTACTCAAGACTAGTCTTCAGTGGGTTAATACCAAATTATTATGATGAAAATTTGTTAAAGATACAATGATAATTTTTGTACCGAGGTACATTGATCGAGGCATGTCACCAAAATGCACAGCCTTGTATCATGCACTCCTAACAATACAACATATGTACAGATTGATAACAACAACATAATGAATAAAAAAAATAGATTGATAAGTGCTGTGTATTGTATGGAAAATTGTAAACATACTGATTATAAACTGAACTTATTAATTGTAGAGTTACAGATAACACTGTATAAAAGGTTAACATTTGAGTAGACATTTTTATACTATGTTGTAAAGAGCTGTTTCTTTCGATTTCATGTCAAAAAAAGGTTAAAATTTAGTCAAGATTTGTATTTTCGTCTTGAAGCGACATGTCGTGAGGACATAACATTTATTGCCTCATCTGATTTCTATACATGTACTGTGTAAGGTTGCTGATGATATCACTGCTTTGTGAAAAATGTGATACTGTAAAAGTGGATGTTTTTGCGTGACTAATTTTTCGCGGTTGGCCTTGTCAGAAGACTTTCGCGTGTTTTTAATTCCGCGGAATCAAGGCATTACAAACTGTAAGTACTGGAACATGTACCATGCAAAAATATTCGTGTGCTTTTATTTTCGCGCTTGCTTCTCGTTGCGCGAAATGCGCGAAAATTTTAACACCGCGAAAATTTCCTCTTTTACAGTACTCCATAAGTCCACAACTTTCTCAAATTTATGTCCAGTGGGAATGAAATTCTTACAACCTTTATATCTAATTGTAGTCAATTTGTCAGTCAACTCGTCATCACTGCTTTTCCTGTTGTGATATGCATTGTACAGATGTGTGTGTACATGTACAATGTATGTGTGTTTGTATCTTTGCATTTTTAAAGCTCTCTTTTGTCTTTGAGAAAATGCTGCTGTAAGAGATACTTAGAACTGGTCACTAGGGCTTCATGTTAGTCTAGTGACTAATGACTATGAATATTCTCATGAATTGGTAATATTACATGCTTAAATTCCATATACAAAAAGTCATTGCCTGACTGTTGTGAGTGGGTAACATATGAATCTACTGCATTGATACACAATGAGATCTGAACTGTTTGCTGATCACAGAACAAATATAGATGGTGAAAAAAAAGTGCCTGAATTGAGAGTATTATAGGCTCACGCACGCACGTACAGTAGTGATGGCTTACACTTGTACAAAAGCCTATGCACACAATGTAATGATGGCCATGACACCGTTACAGCATGTTGTATGCACATGATAATGGTAGACTCACTTCCCCACCCCCACCCCCACCCTGCGCTCTTTGGACTCTTGTGCAGTGCTATAGTGATATACATGTAAGTGCATGTCATGCACATTCACATGTTGGCCTAATGGATCTTTATGCCTCAATCCCCATGGAGAGATTTGATTTTTTTTTTTTTATCATGCCTGCAAGTGATATTGAGACAAGTCTATTTTCCCTTTGACTTTGAATTTGGTTGTAAAGCGCATTGATCAGTTTATTGGAAATACACTATAAAAAAAATTACATAACAATTATTATCATGAGGGGACCGGTGCTAATTGAAAAATATGTACACATTAATTGATTATAAATTGAGTGAAATCAAATCAACAGAATGGAAGAAGTTTCAGCAAGCTATCTTAGTAAAATGCTGAAGTTTCACATGTTTCAAGTTGCAATCACATAGAAAAAAAATGTCTGAATTGATGATCATGTCATCACTTTACAACTCTTCCATTGGTTTGTACATGAAATTATGATCAAAACTTGTCCTTTTGGTTGATAATGTACAGTAGCAACTACAATCCTATTACTTATAGAAGTCATCATTGCTTGTTTATTGCAATGTGAAATGTGATTGTGAAGGATGCAAGTTCTCGTGTTCTATTCCTTGCAAAGTTTAGTGAAGATTGGTGTGGAAGTCAGTGAAAGATTTTTTTTTTTTTTTTTTTTTTTTTGCGGCCATGACATGAACATCATTCCAAGTAATTTACTGTACATACAACATTTTACATGATTGCTGCTATTGTATAAGCTGTTATTTTCGTGAATTTTGCAAATCACTGTTGAATTGCAAAAATGTCTCCATGCGCTTTGTTAATACAGCATTAACATAAAGGACGGCATACTAGATACTAGATCTTGCAAAAATGTCTATGACCAAATGTCATTTGCGAAAATATACTATACGCGAAAATATCAGGCGTACAGTATGTAACTGTACATCACTCTGCTGCGAAAATATGAAATTTGAAAATTCCTCTATTGTGTAAACATGATATTTTAAAATTCCCATCAATATCCTGACACTGCATGATTAGATGTCATCACTTGAAGAGATGAATGATTATACTTAAACTGATATGAAGATAAGAATTTGGAATGCATCATTTTGTATCTGTTTGGTAACTTTCGTTTATTTTGTATCTGTTTGGTAACTTTCGTTTATTTTGTATCTGTTTGGTAACTTTCGTTTATTTCATAATCATTTTGATTAACACTTTCATAAATTTTGGTGGAATCTTGTAATGAAGGATTTTAGTTATAATGCTTATTTAAAAAAAAAATAAGATTACACCAGAGTTTTCTATCATGTTGTCGGTTGCATATAATTAATGGATAATGCATTGCAACATGGAGCCATATGGTGAAGTGTAGAAATATCTGATCAGCAGGATATCCACTGGTATATCAAGGATACAGTAATCAGATAAAATGAAAACATTGAAAAAGAAATCTGTTCAATCAATTTCCTTCACACGAATGATAGAACACCATTCATCGTATGCATTGTCAACAGTCTGCAACTCGGGCAGGGAGTCCCCTCGAAGAAAATTGCACCATACTGCTTACATTTATATTTGTACACTAGTTACCTTTTTTTTTGGGGGGGGGGGGGGGTTGTTCATTTTTATTTATCTATTTTTTTTTTTGCATGCAATGTTCTGATGTCTTGATTTCCAGGCAGATAATCACTGATCATTTAAAGCAAAAGAGGAGAAAAATTAATCACTGGCACTACATTGCATATTACAGTGGATACTAGATAAAGAATGTGTTCTAATTTGCTTGCAAGAAAAGATACCGTTCTTAACAGTGCCTCAGATTTTTTTAACAAGTACAATATATATCATACAGGTGGTATTTGATTTTGTTCTATTTAATACCTGGCGTATTCCAGAGGAAACAAGCATTTAATTTTTTTTTAATATCTTTATTCAACGAGCATTTTAATCTTGATAATGTAAGGTGTACACTTTTGTACAGTGTAATTACTGTACATGAAGTTCCATAGATGACAGAAATCTACACCTTTTTCTGAAATAAATTATGCAACAAAGTACACAAATATATTTTAGACTACGAGTTACAAAGATTGTACTTCTTTTGCATTTAAAACTGTGTCTAGCCATAAATACACTGTAACTATATTTCTTTCATCTTCACTTTAATTTAACATTTATAATGTGTTTTGTACTTGTAAATGACTTGAATATACAACATTTGAATGCCAAATGAAATGTAGGAATTCAGGACGTTACATATTTGACTAGGAAAATGGTATTCCCTGTATTTTATGCTGTATGGATACAGTAGTATCTTGACAATAATGCACATACTTTTATCAAATAGCAAGCAAGGAACAAAATTTTCAGTGAGATATAAACGAAAGTGTTCTCATCATGAGTAATGTAATTCCAACATGCAGCAGCCTGCTTGTGTAGATTCACTGGTCCATGCTAGGAGGGAATAAAGAGCCAGGCAGAAAGAAGAGATCCTCAAACTTGTTCGAGCTCGCAGTCTGCCTAACTGTTGCCAATTTAAGGTATGTCCAATGTGCAAGGATTGGTTTACAGTATGTGTCAAATTGATATTATTACTTCCATATGTTCTCACTGTACAATAATGTATGCCCAATCAGGATGTTGGCCAGAGCCCATGTTCAAGTGTACATAATCTTTAATTTACATTGATTCATATCAAAACAAGTCTTATGTTATAGGAGGTGATGATTTTGGTTCAAGGATAAATGGATTAGAAAAAAAAATGAAGTGTAAATTAAATTTTATGATCTGAGCTTGCTTTGTATGTCAGTCCATGGTACTAACCACCGTTGATGATTCTAATTTAGTAAGCATTACACCATGAAACAGCCCATTGCGAACATGGGTGAAAGCAATATCCCACGCTACTCACAAAGCAACTGCTGTTGACATAGGGGCTGCGTCAGAACCCCCAACTGCTGCTGTACTTATGTACCCAAGGCCATGTTCATCATAAATGGGGTAAATCACTAGTGTCGTAAAGCTGCCTGCAAAATTGGCACTTGTCCAAGAGAGATCACTGACGTTCAGGTTGTGACAAGCAGGGCAGTCTGCTGAGCAGCGGAGTCTCGCTGAGCTGTGTCGTGCGCTCACGTCACCCATCCTCACGCTGATTAAATATCAGCCATTGAGATATATGCTGCACATGAAAATGTGTGCGTCCAACAGTATAAATACTCCTTGGCATTGGCCAAACTACATCTGATTTCAGAGCTAGCTGCCTGCCTTTGAAAGCAAATTACTCCTGCTGCTCGTACATATTTTGTACCTTCCTCAAAGTCGTTGGAGGAAAAAGGCACAAAGGATAAGGAAAGGGAAAAAAACAAAGAGGGATTACTACAGTTATAGAAATTGATGTTGCTTGACAACTGTTTGGGTATTGAACAGCAAGTACAGCCAATATTTTTGACGCGGGACAAGTGGCTAGACGCTTGCTGCCTTTGGTGGAGAAATCAGTTTATCAGTGTTTGCGGCTGACGAGCTCTGCGTTATGGCTCCCGGCATGTGGCTGCGGCGATCCACAAGCAGATCCAGGGTATGTTGTCTAGCTGTGTGTGTTGTGGCTTTGCCCACATTCCTATCTGTTGTTATTTCATGTGAGGGTGTATTGTAGGTGGTCAGACTTGAAGTTTGCCATGGTGGAACACACTGCCTATTATGTATGTTCTTTCATAGTAATGTGGTGTGCACAAAACAGTGATTTTGTCAAGCAATCTTTATTCATATTTAAAGCATTTCCCATGTCTTGAAATATACATATTTTTTTTAAAAAATCCAAAATTGCAAGGCCTCTTGTCACTATTGGCACTCAGGGGGGAATATTGAAGTCTGAAGCAGATACCGGTACCATAAGTTTTGTGCAGGGTGTGAGTGACATGGAAACTTGTCAGAAATGAGAAACCAGTATTCTAATATTATTCTTTTTTTGTGTGTGTGTGAGCATGAGGGAAAAGACAGTTTTTTGTAGGGAATACCTTTATCAGGAATGTGACTTGACATGTGCTGTAGTATCGGCTACAGAGAGTGTTTTCTCGAGGAGTATGGTTTATTGGTTGCTACTAAAATAACTCTAGATTAAAATGTCAATGATGACTCTGTACCCTTTCCTGTATAGATGTAATGCTAGAGTTGTGTAAAGCTGCCTTTCTCCAATATGAAATGTGGTGACAAAGTGTAGCTCTTGCTCGACCTTTTTTTTTTGTTCCAATTAACTTTGAAATATCTCTCTCGAAGAGCAAGGTGTTGTATTCCACCCCAAGAATGTACATTGTACTGTAAGTGGAAGGGGTTTGCCAAAGTAAAGAATTGCTAGAGCTCCTAAAATTTCATTAGGCAGCAGTAAATAAGTGAGTTGCATGTATGTGTGTTTGTGTGTATTATATGTGACCCGCCACATCAAAAGGATCTGAAAGTTGCTGACGGCTGAGCCGAGAAAATCGAGTTTAAAGTCAGATCATCAAAATCGGTATAAGCCATTGACTTTCTGTTTTTGACATAATTTTGTAGTCTTATGTTACGTCTACCAACTGCCGAAATTTAGAAGGTAACTGATCAAAGGAAAGGGAAGAAATATATAGCGTTTTCGTGGGCCATGATTTTCCGTGTTTAATCGGAGCAGAAATGTGTCTGAAAATTTGGATTTAGTGCTGCAGATAGACTCCGCCCCTAGCAACGAAGGAGTGACCTTATTGGTGAGTGTGTTGCATCCTGGTTACTGATTGGTTGTGCATAGATGGCTGGTGCTAAGTTTGAATGAATATCGCGGAGGTTGCCAGGGGCATACCTTCTATTGTCAACAGGTGAAAACTGTCTTTACCTCCCCTTGATCATGATTGTGTCGGAAGAAAAATTTTGGAGGCGGTTTTCTTGAAATGCCGATTTCCTAGACCACTTGACATGCTCTCTTAATTTCATCGATATCTTCGCAACCGAGTACTTTTATGAGTTGTGTTGTTTATGCAGTTAAAGAGGAAGACTAAAGGGATAATGTCATGTCATTTTCAGAAAGTCGACCTTCCCTGACTTTCGGATCCTTTTGTTGTAGCGGGTCACATAAAGGATACTGATAAAAGAGAGAGAGAGAGAGAGAAAAAAAAAAAGGAAATAAGGAATGTGCTTTCTGTTACAATATGCAAGCATACAGTAGTGAAAGCACATTGGTACTTTCCAGAAAGCTGAGAGAGCTACGAAAGGAAAAGGAAGTGTAAGAGGGAGAGAGGGAGAGGGAGAGGGAAAGAGAGTTGTTCATAGCACCATGAATGGCAAGTGGGAGGGGTGGGTATACCAACTCCATGTGTTTACAATGGAGTGCTTGAAATGCACTAGTGCTCTCCTTTGGGTAGATTCAATAAACTGCAGACACAAGGCTGTACACGTATGCTCTCATTTGAGACCAAAGGGCAAAGTCTTTACATTTTATGGCTTTTCAGACATCATAAGTGGTTTAGTATGAATATAGTAATGACGATATGGTTATGGTTTTATAAATGATAGCAATTGTTCCTAATACAAATTCACTTACAAGGTGTATATATTTTATATTATTTTTTAATCAGTTGATATGTACGAGTCACTAGTATTGTCTCTTGTTTCAGAAATGGGTAGTATCATATTCAAAGAATTTCATTGTACGTGTATATATTCGAGCAAACTATACATTTGCTAGGTTGCAACTACATGTACGTGCAGTAAATTGCTAGTTTGTGAAGCTCTAGACATTGGAGTAGACTGGATATCTGTAAATTTAGCCAAGTTACAACGGAGAGTGCATTCAATGAATTGATTATGTCAACAGCTGTCAGATTAAACATTCTATGTTCTCATCAAGAGGAATGCATACGAGGTAGGAAATAGATTTAAAGCAGCTTTACATTCATTTGCAACAATGCCCTACAAAATGTACTTACAAATTTGTACCCATAGTTCTGTTTTTAAAAACATAACAATGCAACCTTGTAATGTCCTGCATACTGTAGGCACTGTCCGTACTACTTAGTACTGTATAAGCTGTTATTTTTGCGAATTTCGTGAATCGGTTGGATCGCGAAAATGTCTCCATGCGCTAGGGTACTAGTGCATTTACTTTAGCATCGGCATCAATTCACAAAAACAACATCTCGTGAAAATGTGTATGACCTCCTCGTTCGCGAAAATATCTGTACGCGAAAATAACAGTGTACACAGTATTAAATGTATAGCAAACACAATGTCTTTTTTTTTTTCGACCTGAATTTATGAGTGCATCATAAAACACCAGACATTTTTATTTGAATCCTTTTTCCATATTTTATGGATACGAAGTTGTATAAAGATTATTATATACTTTCTTTTTAAATTCCAACTGCAGTTGAATATTCATAATTGATGAGCTTATAAGTTAATATATTTATCAATATTTTTGTAAGTTCAGTGCGTGATGGTTTTTTGCAGTGTGAACAATAAACCAGAATGCATACATGAGTGTATTTGTGTGATAAGGCTTCGAATTTATGTTTAAATTGTCTTAAAATGCACAGCAAGTTTTGAAATTGAAATTGATTGTATTTGCTAGACAATACAGTCATATGATTTATTGTAAATCACAAGACTTCTTGGAATCTTTTGATTTTGATATTCCACTGCAATTGATTGATTGTGTTTTTTTAAGAGAGTTGCTCATAAATTTGCCAGTACCTGTCCAATAAATAAAATATTTTAGTCATTACTCTTGATTGATACATATATTTCAATAGCTCATCACATTTGTCTCATTGCAATGAGTGTGATCGAGATGTACTTTTGTATTTCAGTATTCAGACTATACCATTGAAGACTGTGGTTGAATGGCATATTTTGCATTGTAGCATACAGCTTACATATTAGTATAACTGCATGCCAAAATTGTCTTTTGCATTTTAATCGCACATGATCTGAGCCAACAGTGTTTCAATGAGGAAGGATATTTACAGAAATTAAGGATTTTTCCTGGCAAGTCATCCAGAAACACATACTGTACATGTACACGTTGTATGGGATGAAATTTCAGCTAGTCTAAACTGGAAAACGATTTCATGGGCCTGCTGGTGAGGTTTTTTTTTTTCTTTCCGTCTCTCTTTCTCTCTTTTACTGCATGTGGACAAGGCTTTGTAATTTTCAAATTAAAAAAAAATACTTCTGGAACATAAATAAGAACATGATCAGTGCTTTGTACTAGCGCAAGTACTACATGCACTACAATGTATGTATGCTCCTGGCCGTGTAATTGATGACTAACAGCACATTCATGACTACAACTCTGATTGTAAAACTGTTTACAAAACTTGCATTCTTGCATAATTTACAAGGACAAGGCATAGTTTAACCCGATTACAGCTTTTTGTAGTAAATGTAAATGTATGTAATAGTACTACTATCAAGCAAAAATGTGATACATCATGTATATACTCAATATTTAGGCCAACAGTTACTATGATGTTAATGTCATGATGCCTGTTATGTACCCTCAGTGTTCTACACTTAACATATGGTCTTTACATGTTGCATGATTCTGTCATGGCTTAAAGTACAGGTACAAATTCACCAACCCAACACACTATGATTTCGTGATTCTTCAATAAACTATCCAGTGAATCTGGGGTGCAAACCGAATAATCCTATGCCAGTGTTCTACATTCTACCACCCACGCTCACGGTGGAATGATTAATCACATTTTCATGTCACAGTGCCTCACAACACAACACAAAGGTCACGAGAGTAGGTACTTCATACCATTTTCTCCCCTTTTTCTGGTTGACAGGTATTATTTGGTGTAAATCATCTGGTGATTTTACCAGTTTAGTGCTAAATTCCATATGATTTGTTCAGATATTTTTAGACTGTGTGTGTGTAATAAAGTGTATTATGTGAAATCTGTACATTTTTGTTTGATGTTTTACATAATTTGTATTTAGTATGTCGAGTCAATGATTCTGTTTTAAATAGTAAGTATAATAGTAGTAGCAGACAAACTACAGGAAGAAAGACAGTCAATTTCTTGTGTTAATTTAATCATTAAAATCACAGATCAATTTTTCTTGTTAAAGTAATATTCATAATTTTTTTGGCCACTAGAAAGCAACTGGCATCACTGTTTCATTTTGCTGGTATAAAAATGACTTCATTTTCACAGTCACTATGGGTTAAGCATAGCCTACAGTATACCATATTGCTAAGTGTTTTATAAGCCGCCGTGTGTAAAGAATTGCAATCAAAAGGGATGCCTTTCAAGCGTACTGGAAAGTATGTTGTTCGGCATGCCAATTTGTGTATGAATACCTAATGCCTGCAAGCTTCCTTCTACCTCTAGAAATTATTAGTGTTCCATCAAGAGTTGGCTAGACAATCAGGTCGTCTTGTTCCTCTTTCAGCATCTGGTGGATGTGGATAATATGAATGTGAGGTCAGAAAAAAAAAATGACTATGTACATAATTCAACAAACTGTTGCAGTTTTCTTGTGAATACTGTTATTATGTGGATGATATCAGCACAAGACTGCTTTTGAGTTCTCATAAGAGTAAACAAAGATATTTCAAGACTTTGTTTTATTGATTTATTTCTTTTAAATGTAACAGAACCATACAAGAAGTGTTACACAATAAACAGAGTGATAGATATACAAAGCCCATCAACAATCAGAGCAGATTTTTATTTTGTTTTGTTTTGTTTTGTTTGGTTAATGAATGCCCAACTTCCCGTTTTTAGAAGCTATTCAGTGTTCTGTTTCAAATTCCAAACAAATAAAAGAAATTAGATGATCAAAGGATGATTTAACATTGTGGAATTTACATCTTTATATGGCATACACAAGATAAAGAAATTAATGCATGCAACTGATTTATGAAGGATTTCTAGATTATTACCAACATATTTTCTTAAAACTTGCAGATGTAAGGTAGTCAAGTCAGTATCAATGTAAAGGATACCTCTTTTTTCATACCTCACTGAATAATAATGATAAAAATGTCTTTAAATAGATTTTTTTTTTTCATTAAACCACACACACAAAAAAAATCTTGTTTCAAGGCTTGTGCAGCCAAGAGAGCCAAATAAGAAGATTACAGTACGACAAAAATTTTTCGCATGCATTCTATTTTGCAAATTTCCGGGAACTAACATGCCTGCAAAAATTTGTGTGGACATAATGTACAGTGTAGACATCGAGTGCTGGTGGCAATTCGTGAAAAATTCATGCCGCGACAAACACTGCCGGCTCCAATTAGCGAAAAATTTTATGCCGCGAAAATTTCTTGCTGTACAGTGTACTTGATGTCCTCCATGTACATTAGGAAGTGAACCAGGTTTTCCTTTATAGTTTATACATGTGTGTGTGTGTGTGTGTGTGTGTGTATGTGTGTGTTTGTGTGCCCCCATGGTCCCCATCACCCACCACCACTGGTTGCACAAATCATGCATTAGTGCTAGAGGAGTCTCATATGAGAATGGGCACATGACTTTCCAAGGTTGCACTCTTTTTGGTCTTGATTGCATTATTTGGATCCACATAATTTATTCATGACTACCTAGTAGGGGTATTGACTGCATAGTTTCTACCAACTCAACAAAAGACTAATTCCAGAGTGTACATGTATACAAATATCTGTATTTTTGGATGTTGTGAAGCTTTTTCTTTAGTCTTATAGCACATATTTAGTGGTCTTTTTGTTTGTTTGTTTGTTTTTATCGAGGGGAATCAGTATGATACAGTACATGGTAATACAGATGAACACCTGTATTAGTATATATAAGTGTAACGGGTACTAGATTTTGTTAGCTGGCTATTACTGTTCCATAGTGTAGCATCAGTACTGTGCAGTGTAAAATGTGTACCGTCTGAATGATACTGATTTCATAAATTTGCAATGCAATATGTGCGTATATTTGTGTTGATTGATATGTATTTGTAAATTGTATGTGTGTATGTGTTTTAAGTTCTGTCCTGAGGATACCTTTAATACATGTATGAGAATACATGGAGATACCTCCATGTGGATAAATTACACTTTACTGGCATATGTTCAGATGTGCCACAGTTCAATGTGTTTGAAATGAGTCTTCTGAGTGTATGGTGTATCTACAGGGTCCACAGTAAGAACTTACATGTTATGATTCTGTATCAAAAGTACAAAAGGATCATTTAGTCCATGAAATTTCTCCCATTAATTCCACCCTTATGTATGAGCTCAAACAACTCACCCAAGGGATGTATTATAGATTATGCTTGAAGGGCCTTTCCTGTGATTATGTATATTGATGTATACATGTGTGTGTGTGTGTGTGTTTGTGTGTTTGAAGTACATCAAGTACATGCCAGATATTGAATGTAGCTTCTCAGGTCCCTGCCACAATGAAACTTGACGGGTGACTCGTTCCAAATATAACACAGAGCAATGGGCAATGTGTGCTGGGGCTCTTTGTCAGGGGAAGGACAAGGCCAAACTACAAGTGCATTTGTTTGTTTAGTCTTGCAGGGAGGCTGGGGTAACCGTCTGATATTTGCCGTAATTCAGACTGCTCTAGCAGACCGCCCTGGGAAGCTGAGTGTGTGGGAGGCGTGGCAGATAGACAAGCATGTGATATACCATGTGTAAATTCCATCAGGTTGTGTGCATGCATCAATGATTACGCTACATTCACATGTACGGTTGTAATAATGTTAATGGATGAAAATGTTATATTGATTAGGAGTCGACTAGTATAATCACTTCAGAGTACATTGTAGCAGATGTTAAGGTGTAGGCCTACCATGCACAAGTGCTTAGAATGTACCAGCAGTGCTGATGACAGAATGAAACGATATGCATACAAAAAATTGCATATTAGTCTACTGATGGTGACTCCAAGTTTTTGTTTGTTGTCATTTGGAATGTTTCATCCTTTTAATATGAGTTTTGCCAGAAATGTCAAAAGTCTTGTGATACAACTGAAGGTAATTTGACTGTAAGTAAAGCTTCTGCAAGAGTGAGTATTTGTGCTTTTTTTCAACATTTTGGAGATGATTCTTCGTGCTGGTCTGTCAGGTCTGTGTACCAGCCAAGGGGTCAAATGAAGGGCAAACAGTAAGTGAGATATTTTGATATTACTAGTTTAACTGAAAGCTCACATAGATAAATCATCTATTTTCTTGCAATTATTTCTTACAGAAAAGGAGGAAGATGGCTGATGAACAAGAGGCCAGTACAAGCAGTGCGACACCTCCCAAGGTACTTACAGTCTGCTGTGCATTTATCTTACAGGCAATGTGCCATACAGGGAAAACAGTTTGTTTATATTTCAATCTAAAATGTAATTGAGCATACCACTGTAGTCATGCTGCTTCCATGTGCAGGAGTAGGACTTATTGCTTTGATGATTTATTGCAAGCTATTCTAGACAACTCTCTGTGGAATTAATTGATACTTTATGCCATTAGCGTTGAGATTTTGCTCTCAGTAACGGATGGATTCAGAGCTTCTGATGTGATATCTATGCTGCAAATGGAAGATACAACATAAATGATAGACAAAAGGTTTCACAAATAAAGAGCAAGCTTCCTAGTCTCTGAAAAGCTGAAAGGGTATTTTTCATACATGTTGGTTGCAGTATGGCTTTCAATTTCATTATCACTTGGATGCATATTCATGATTTCTTTTCAAAATAGAAAAGAATAAAAGAATTAAATATCACACTGATTAAAAAGTTTGATACTTATTTAATTTACATGATACACAGGCCCCAAGAAATACATGGTTGTAAATTTCAGAAGATGAAATATCATTATTGTGGACTGCATATTGAAATGAGAATGAAACCCAAATATATGTATTAAAAGCTGGATGTGAATTGAGTGGATGCAGCAACATTAGTACATTGTAGAACACATCATTGACAGTTTTAGGAAAATCTGATAATCTGTACCAAAGTTTTACAGTTCAGATGTGGCCATTGCTGGATAACATTTTATGACATCATGATATCATGGACAAGAATATAAAGAAAATATAAAGAAAATTCAACATATTTTCACTTTTCTAGAGCATAATGAAAGAGCACTTGACTTACCTCTTTTAGAAAGCATGGGGAATAATATTACCTTTAACATACATGTCAATAACAAGTCATAGAAACGTGCACTTTATGTGAAAATGAAATTTTGTAGAATTCTCTTTGTACAGTATTTTCTTTTTATCATTCTCCGTATTTAACATTAATGTAGTAATCTTCTCATCCAGTGATGGCTGCACAAAAATTAAAAAATGCTTAACTTTTGAACTGATTGTTCTATTTTCTTCAAACTGCCACTAATTTTTTCTACTAATATTGCTGCATTCACTCAATGCACATGTGTATTGGGTATCATTCCCCTGTAAGTCTTTCCTTGAAGGAGACCGGGTGATTTTTAGACTTCTACATTTGAACATCTATAAATGGGTTATACTGGGTGTACAGAGTTTATGAATTTGTGATTTGGATGGAGAATAAGAATGTTCTTATTATTTTTAACAAATCACAAGGAACAAAAATGATGTCATAGCAACCTCACATAAGAATGCATGAGTGGGGGCTCAATGAAGCAGAACAATTATGCATGAATTTTACACCTGATAGGTTAACTTGTAAAGCAAGTGGTATGGCAGGTAATGGAAACATTTCTACATTACTGGAATATGTAAGCCTCCTATGTAATCATCCTCATTCAGTTTATTATGTTTCAGGTGTTTTTTTAGAAGATTATTGGTTTATCTGCTCAAGTACCACAATAAATTCCACAAATCTACACATGGCACTTCATGCATATCACGTGAAATTATATAAATTGTCTAGAATGTCCCTTTAACGTTATCATTGCACTTACACTGTATCAGTGTGGTGGTCATGTCGCCTTTAGAGTGTACAAAATCTTGTGGGATCAATTGTTTTACAAGTTATAGAGGGATAGGAAACGAGAATGATAACTTGAAGGTCCTCTATCAAATGTAAAGGAAACTGATTGTCATCATATTGCTGTCGTGGTCATGTTTGTGGATTCTTATCTAAAACAACTCCTTTTTTTTTTCGTGTTCTGTAGAAGCGATCTCCGTCCAAATCCGACAGCCCCCAGCGCAGCCCCAATGTCAAGCGCAAGCGGACGCAAGCAGAGCGATACCAGTCGGATGTGGTGGAGGCATTCTCCAAGCACTCCAAGACCCGCACTCCGACCTCTGCCAAAAAAGAGGTGTACTTTGGGAAGGGTGCCTACCTGGCAGTCCGCAGTGAAGGTATGATACAATGATACAAACAAGCATTGTCATATCAAGAATTTGATATATTTTGTGTAAAATACCTGAAAATAGTTAATCTTGCAGACTTGTTCTTTTAATTTTGCTTCTCAGATTTCCCACCATTGCTGTTAAGTATATCTCCTTGCACCTGGAAATGGGTTTCAGTCGAGAGATAAAGTGCCTTGTGTGCTGTTGGTAGTATCAGTATCACTATTTTGATTGTCCTTCTGTGATATGGGAACTTAACCCTATGATGAATTAAGACTGTAATTACCACAAAAGTTTTTAATCCAATTTGTACCGTGTAATCCTCCTCATTGCAGCCTCGACGTCCTTGGAGTTGGTAACTAGATATACTGAAGATTCATTTCTGATCATATCTGAAACCTAATAGTTTATTATTCATCCGGGAGGAAAATCAATATCTTGGGCAAATATTTACAATGTGTGTGTACTGCAGCAGCTGAGTATAGTATGTCTTGATGATAATGGGAAAGTCAGGACCTCTCAAATAGGGTCATGGGCTTTTGATGGTCCTACGCTATAAATCTGCACAAGTCATTCCTTTTGATTACAATGTCATGTTGTGAAAGTTGCTATTTTTCATTCTTGTTTCCGCAATGAAAAATGTTCTTTGTGTCAAGAACTCTTGAAAGGGTGTAGCCTGTATGGATGAATCTGACTTCAGAGTACTGTAACTCACAGTGGTCATAACTGGGGGTTTCCAAAGAAGAAGAAAAGCACTTTCAATGGGTTTAATGCAGTGGGCAAGGTGCATTGATATGTTGATATCCTTTAAGCATACTTGAAGCCCCCAGAATTGCCATGAAAAATGGTACCCAAGCCAAACTGGTCTATTTGCTAAACATTTCAACACTCGTGATGGAAGTATTGATTTGATGGATTCGCTGAGTGTATGTGCATAGTGGAAGACAAATTTACAATGTACTTTGACATGGTAGTACCAAGACCTAGCATATGAGAGCAGGACCACCCAAAGGCTGTAGAAAGAAAGTTTGGACAATTTTGCAGTACTCATGTAGAGGCTGACTGAATTTGCTGTGATCAGTTTATTGGGCAAAGCTTTTGTATTCTGGACTACTAGTATTACCAAAGATAGGCAAAAAAAAAAAAAAAAAAAAAAAAAGTGTATTGCAGAAGACCACTTCTACAATGTACTTGGCATTTGTGTGATATCCCAGCATCACAATTGTAACATTGTTTTGATTGCAATGAAAATATACCTTGGAAATTAGATAGTGAAAGAAATTTTGGCGTCACAAGCCACATGAACTCTGTTGCTTGCACTTAGTTAGTTTTGGCTTTCTTCCAGTCTGTACTGATCAATGGCTTCAGATGATATGAAAACAGTTTTGATGTATGTGAGTGGGAGTATTTAAAGTGGTTTCTTTTGGCTATCACTGTTATGGCTTCATCTGAATGTACCAGCACATTGTGGGCAGTACAAGTGCTACTATGATCATCATGGGGTTGGTGCATCAGATTTCTTCCCCCATGTCCAAGCTTTGCGTCTCTCTTGGGTTTTCTCTCTTGCTCTACTTATTGAGCAAATTGCATGAATCATGTGAGCTGATGAATGATTCGTAACGTCTTGGAAACAAGCCAATGCTCAACCCGGTGAGAAAGTCTTATGGAGACTCTCATCATATGTCTGATCATTTCTGCTCATGTATGATGTGATGTCAATGTTTTCTTTCAAAGTATTGTAATACAAGGAAAATTTGCAAAGCTGAATTTCTTCCTCATGGTGGGGGTTTTGCAGGTCTATAAGATTCAAAGATGGCCAGGTGTTCAACTATGAATGACTTGACATCACCTAAACCTATGCAGCTCTTTGTATGATGTACCTTGTATTGTAGTGAAGCTGATAATGCTAACTAAGCTGATATTGCTGCCTCTTCCCTACATGTTGTTTGTGATAAGTATGTTATGAAAACTGATGAACCATGGAGAAATTGATGGAGAAATTAAGAATGATGATTTGTGAAATAGTTTAATGAGGGAGAGTGGGAAGGAAGGTTGTGAACAGAGAGTAAAAGAACAGACCAATTACCCAAGGTAGTGTTTTCTTCATTTCTGCATCCTTCATGTCTGACTTCATCCTGAAACCCAGTCATTGTTCATCCTACGTATGTCAAATAGATAAGCCAATGGTTTACCTTGCCATCCTTATTATCTTTTTCTGTACATCAGGCGGATTTTACCTCTGTCAGACGCTGAAGTATGTGTACGATCACAGCCGCTCCCTCAACATCCAGTGGCTGGAGGAGACCAAGCATGGCATCTACAAGATGTCCTTCCTGGACGCCGTTGACCGCGACAGTGTGCTGACCCAGGTCCAGCTCAAGCCGGCCGGAGAGAAGGGGCTCAAGAAGCTGCCGGACAACGAGATCTCCCGCATCGAAAAGATTCTCAACTTGTCTGTCAAGAAGGAGAAGGGTCAGCTCAGCGATGCAGATGGTAAGTCTGACGGAGAGAGAGAGAGAGAGAGTGAGTGAATGAGGGAATAAATTACATAATATATTCATGGAGATCATGTATTCATTTGTACTTTAAAGGAATGGTACAGTTTTGGTTGAGATGGGGGATTCAGATTTTAACTGTATGCAAGATGATTAGAAACCACCTGTGAAATATTAAAGAGCATACAAGTGTAATAGATGTTCAAAGTTTATTTGATGAGAATCGGTTTTGAAATGGCTGGGATATCCCAAAACAAAGTAAAACAAAGTGGTCCTAATGAAACATGGGTCCCAACTTTTATTACGACCTCTTTGATTTTGGCTATCTCAGCCATTTCAGAACCAATTTTCATCAAATAGACATTTAATTTCTCTTAGATTTGTATCCCCTTTCGTATTTCATCAGAGGTTTCTCATTATCCCACAAAGGTGTGGGAAACCTGAAGCCCCATTTCATCCAAAACTATACCATCCTTTAAAGACATGAAGAATGCAATTTAAAAATCACTCTTGGATTGGTTACCAATGAAAGATTTCTTAATCGAAAAAGGTAACGAACTTTGAATAGTTTAAGATGAAAAAATTTGATATCTTGCCACTTGGTACAAATCCATCTTTCAGGTCGGGCTTCACTTGATCAGCTGTCTGAGCAACTTGCTCAAGGGAAGAAGGGCAGAAGGTCAACCACCCCCAAGAAACAGACACCTGTCACCAAAAAGTCACCAGGTAGGGCCAGAACAGTTGCCACGAAGGTTCAGAGGAACGCCAAGCAGCTGAAAAGAAGACAGAGAGTTGTGAAAGGTATATTTGTTAGAATTACTCATTTCTTTAGTCATTCATTCATTCTTTTATTTAATGCTTTCTGTTTTGTCTGTTTATGTGAGCATTCACATTTTATGTACCTTTATCTGTTTATTCACTTCATTTGCAATGTATATCTATTACTTTGTTTTTCAAACTTATTCATTTCACAATATCTTGAGGTCTACACAACAAAATCTGATTAAAGAACATATCAAATAGTGCCAGAGGATTACTAGAAATAGGCAAGTTACTGTCTTAGAGAACACACTGACACATTAAGTATACATACTGTGTGTAATGTGTAGTGTAATGTGTGTGATGATTGTGTCATTTTGTGTGTTGTGTGTGTGTGTGTGTGTGTGTGTGAGTGAGTGATTTCTGACTAATCTGTTCAATTGATATTCATTCATAACATCTCCAAGGTTGATTTTTTACTGATTATATTGCTCATCCCGCAAAGGTTTTTTGTTGTTGTTTATTTAACCCATAATGGCCTTGAATATATCACCTTTCATTTATAGTCATTCATGATATTGTTATTACAAATTGATGTTTATTGCTACATTTGATGCTCAATGAAATTGCGAATATGTCACTAGAAAAGTTTGTCATAGTTTAGCGCTTGCAAAGATTTATGAGAGGATTATGAAATATACAAGATGTATTGTTCCAATTACTTTTTTTTTCTTTTTTCGAGAAGTTGTAAGGTAGTAATGTCATCAATTTTCCTCTTCATGACCACAGAGAAGAAAAGGGGAGGTGGAAGGAAGGGCAGGGATGCTGGGAAGGGAAGTAATGTAGTAATGCCATCAATGTTCCTCTTCATGACCACAGAGAAAAAGAGAGGAGGTGGAAGGAAGGGCAGGGATGCTGGGAAGGGTGGCAAGAAGGAGAAGGAGAAAGGAGGCCGAGCCAAACTGGACCCAAACAGACGACTGGTGCCCAACAGCAAGATTGAACTCGTCAGCAAAGATCCCATGTTTGAAGTCAAGTAAGTGTCTCTGACCCATAGTCAAGTTTAACAATCAGCCTGATGATTGCAGTAAGCTTAGTAGATATAAAGTGGGTTGGAAGATGTGTTAAAAGCCAGTTTTGTGCTTGAAATATGATTGTGAAAGTGATTTTGCTTGTATGGTCTACTTATCGCCTTTTCACAAAATGAGGTCATTCAGTATTTATTCCATCTTGCGTGATGAGCAGTGAATATGCCAAGATCATGGCATGTTTCAAATACTCAAGATTCCATTTTTATTAAGTTAGATATACTCTTATTCTGTGACAGATTTGTAACTTCTCTTCTGAATTGTAAGAAGAGGTTGTCATCAAATGCGTCAAAAGTGCCTCTTCAAACTAAATAATACAATCAATTGTGTTCAATTAAGAGATTTGTTATCATCAGATAATCTTGTTCAAATCAGATAAGAGTCCATGCATCATTGATGTTGTAACAGTTCATCAAATCCAGTGGAAAAGATTCCATGATAGTCATTAGCATGACTCAGCTTTTGGTCGTACATTGATTATTCTATGTTGCCTTCTCTGTCTGTCTGTCTGCCTGTCTGTCTGTTCCTGCTGTATCTCTTCCTTATCTCTCTCTTTTTTCTCATTCCTCCCCTCTCTCTATTTCCCGGTATGTTACACTTTACAGAAATGAAAACAGTATGCCTGAGGTCTCACGCATCGTCCAGTGCAAGCGTGCCATACGAGCTGTGTTGACCAATGACATGCCCCTCCTCAAACAACTCCTGGCCAACACCAAACAAGTGCCTTCTGTCTTTGCCAAGAGGAGTGTGGCTATAAGGGAGAATGCCCTTGACTATGCCATCAAGGTACAGTGCCAAAGGACAAGCTTTCTACAAAAGTAGTATTCCTCCTTTAGTAGCTTCTCACTTTTAAGCAACTCTTCACAACAGATTCTTTGAAATCAGAAATTTTGATGAGCATGAAACCTGCCGAATTTTGTGAGGAGCCAAAATTTGCAAAATAAAAATGTGTGTGAAAGTACAGCAAATCCCTGTTTTACTGATACATGTGGTGTGCTTGTAATTATTTTTAATGGTTGGTAATTCAAATGTGTTTCATGCTGTGAAAAAGGTTGTCAGCTCCAATACAAGAAAGGTTCATGCAGCAAACGTTTTTGGTTTTCCAGTACTTGAGACTTAAAGGACAAGTTCACCTTCATCAACATAAGGATTGAGAGAATGTAGCAATATTAGTAGAACACATCAGTGAAAGTTTGAGGAAAATCAGACAATCCGTTCAAAAGTTATGAATTTTTGAAGTTTTTGTGCAGTAACCGCTGGATGAGAAGACTACTGCAGTGTATGAATAACTTAGATGTCACATGCGTACAACAATATAAGGAAAATACAAAGAGAATTTCACAAAATTCCATCTTTTCAAAAAAATACACATTCCCCTGACTCGTTACCAACAAATGTTATGGGTAATATTATTCCCCCTGCCTTTAGAAAGAGGCAAGTCAAGAGCTCCTTTATTATGCGAGAAAAGTGAAAATATGTTGAATTTTCTTTTACATTTTCTTTATACTGTTGTACGCATATGACTCACAAGCTGTAGTAGTCTCCTCATCCAGCGGTTCCAACACAAAAATTTAAAAAATTCATAACTTTTGCATCGATTGTCCAATTTTCGTCAAACTTTCACTGATGTGTTCTACTATTATTGTTGCATTCTCTCAATCATTATGTTTATGAAGGTGAACTTGTCCTTTAAGAAATCGTGTGAAATAAGGGTCTGCCTACAATGTAGTAGTGAGGAATGAAAAAAATGAGGTCAACTTGTCTTCATTTACGCACTGCTTATGATGCTGCATCTTTTCACAGTGAAGAAACATCCTTTCTGTCACTTTGATATTGTAGTAATATCTTTGGATACTGACTTCCAGTGGTGAATGCTTATTTTGGAGTAGTGATCATGAGGTGACATATCCAGCTGATCTTCATAGCTATTGATGAATGAATGGAGTCACCTGTAGTAGGACTCACTTTGTGCCACCACAGAGTGTGATTTTATTGTTTTACTCTCATACTCCCCATTGCAGGCAAACAGCCAGTCCTTCATCAAAGCCTTGCTGACTGAGATCAACAAAGGCACCCGACGCTGCCCCATGCCGAGCCACAGCCTGAAGAAGGAGTCCACAGGAAGGTGAGATGAGATGGCCGGTTCTTTTCTCATAGTATTCAAACTTGATTCAATAACAATAACAAAACAAACTTAATACGAGACAAAGTCTCAGCATTCTGCAGTTTCTTAGGTCCAAATTCACGAAGGTGGTTTAAATTTGAATTTAGTCCATGGACTAAAATAGCGTGAAATAGGCATATCTGTGCGCATTTGTTGATGGTCATGTGTTGGTATACCCACAATCATGTCGCGTGCATTTACACTGAAGAAATTTGCATAGACCATGGTCTGTATCTAAACCACCTCTGCGAATTTGGACCTTGATGTCTGTTACATATCGATGTTTTATTCAATGGTTACTTCCAGCTTAGGCAGTTCAGTGCACCACATTTTCATTTGTATGCTGTCTTGACTTACCCTGTCAAGCTTGTCAAATACAAACCAGCCCAATCAGAACACAAGACATTATTTGTCTCTAAGTTGTACTAGCCTCCCCCCTCCTTAAAATTTGTAGGAAAAAACTAACAAACCAACAATTATCCAGCTACTGATCATCTTTGAAACCGTTCTCTCCCAATGATCCTTGCCCCCTCCCCCCCCCCCCCCCCCCCCCCCAATAAGAAAATGCTTAATAGCAAAGTGCTGACTGGAGGTTCATTGTCACTTTCACTTTTGTTCTTGTGCCCAAAGTTACAACTACATAAGCCTGGGTCATGCTGTGAGGAGTATCAACGTAGCCAGGGGATCCAGGGAAGGGAACGATGCTTTCTTGAAGGTAAGCAGTAGTGCCTTTATGCTCATCTTTTGCACTAAGTTGAAATGTGTTTGTGTTTGTTTGGGTGAAACATCTTGTTATCACGCCTTTCAATTCTTTTCAAACTAGATACTCCCTGTTAATATGTGTGATTGTTATTTGTATATCGTGCATTGTTTTGTTTTGTTTTATTTTTTGTTTTGTGTACAAAAGGACACTTGCCTCTTCACTGATATGCGGTGTTTTGAGCTGGTGTGTGTATATGATCCACTTTCCACTGCTTTCGTATGAAAATTATTCAAATTACAACTGCTATTGGAAAGCAATCTTACAGTTGTTTTATATATATGAGTGAGTGCATTATACTAAATGCCCCAGAGAAGTTCGGTAACCAAAAAACAAAAATGTATTTGAATAGGACCTTCTCAGTATTTTGTGATTATTTTTAATTTTAACTATTGTTGTCTTCTTTCTCCTTCTATCAGGATTACCACGATGTTGGTGTGGATGACTCAACGATCGCCAGGAAACTGATGGAGCAGGGATCCAGCCTGAGCACCATTGACATGGTCATTCGGGAGAGGACCAATGTCAAGGTGAGTTTGGACTTCAACAGTTTGACCGTCATTGGGGCTGAGTAGCTCTCCCTCCCCTCCTATGTAAAAAGGTTTTGGCTTAAATTACTGTGTCATTGGTATGACGATTGTCAAAAAGGGTAATGCAGTGATGTAATAATGTCAATCCTCTGTTTTGGCGACTACATATCAGTGTGTTTATGAGATTTGAAAGAATCATGATTTAGACCAATGTTCTCTGAATAGACATAATATGCATAACACAGGAAGACTGATCTGTACAAAAAGAAGAAAAAAAAACTAGATATAAAACATGATTTCAATTGAGAATATTAGAATTGTGTTGAAAATCAAAATGAAAACTAAGGTGAAAATCATAATAATAATGCAAATCTATACAGTTTAGAAAGAAATATAGCCAGAATTATGAAAATTATTGGGAATTGCCTAGATCTATGAGATGTGGATGTGCACTTTTTCTGAATCAGACCATTTTGCATTGGAACTGTGTAAAATTGGATACATATGTCTCCTAAGTGTAATCACTAATCATTGTGGTCTCCTTGATCTTCTTGATCTCCTTGACCTTGATAGGCCAGAGTGTTTGAAGAGATACGGGAAGCGGTCAGACGAGGACATCGCAAGCTGGCTGGAGAGTTGGTCAAACGGTCCAATGAGGATGGGGGATGGGGATTCAACAAGTTGCATGAAGAGGTAATGTGCCGTGTCCATACAGTGACAAATATTTTTGTGCAATGAGGTTGCTGTTTGAAGAAAACTTCATATTATTTTCTTGTATTTTGAAAATTTAATTATAGTTTATTTAAGAAAAAAATGTTTTTTTTGTTTTTTTTTGTAATCAGAAATGCATAAACATATGCTTAAAGGGATCGTATAGTTTTGGCTGAGACCTAACCTCAGGTTTCTAACATTTTTGGGTGAATTAATGAGAAACCTCTTCTGAAATATGAAAGAGCATGTAATTCCAAGAGGAATTCAACGTTTATTTGATGAAAAGTGGTTTTGAAATGGCTGAGATACCCAAAACAGAGCAGTGCTGATAAAAGGTGGGACCCACCTTTTATTACGATTGCTCTGTTGTACTTTGTTTTTGGATGTCTCAGTCATTCCAAAACCGATTTTCATCAAATAGAATTCCTCATAGAATGATATCCTCTGTACTATTTTACAAGTGGTTTCTTGATATCTTGCAAAAAGTTAACAGCCCAATCCTCACCTCTACCAATACTATATCATCCCTTTAATCTTGTATTTTGTATTACATAACCCCAAATATTGATCAGCCACAATGTAAATATGACATACCTGTCTCTGTTCTCAATGAAGGAGTCTGTAATTGCAATCATCTCCAGTTTTCCAAATTCTATTAGAACTGTGTATACGGCTTCAAGAAGACATACATGTGTCAAATTTTATCACAAACCTTGAATGGCTTTTACAATGAGAAAATTAATGATTACTTTGAACACCTGTGTACTCTCATTGAATCAATATTTTCTGCTCACCATGAGGTTCCTGCTTTCTGGGTATTTTGGTTTTCATTTCAAGAGTGGATATGTCAGATTTAATTCCATAAATGAATTGTGTTGAGAAACTATTTTGGTGCATCTTCATACGCAAAACAAATCACTGGGGTTTAGATAGTCCACTGAATGATGTAGAAATTTGAAACTTTTATCATTTGGAAACTTACAGAATGACTTCAAATGCAGTCAGTCACAGGTAAACAAAGAAGGAGAATACCTTAAATGGATACGTCATGATTAACTGCGAACAATGTATTCTCAATCTTCCTTTATGATGCAGGTGCTGTTGTGTGACAAGCCAGATGAATTGTCACCTTTCAAGCCGGTTTCAGTGACGAAAAAGCCTTGGACCAATAACAGGGTATGTGCGCGTCGGCATGGTGGTAATCCTCTTCTACACTTCCTTACATCTGGCTTGCAGTCGTTAGGGTCATAAAGTTCAAGGTCATATTGTCATATTACAGTAAAGGCAATAACTCATGAAGCTACCATTTTATTGGCAAGCTTGTTAGATAAGCCTAAATAGGGCAGTCCGGTATATTTTTAAGATCGTATTCTGATACTGATGTAGTATTGTTACTCCAAAGAACAGACCAACAAAGTTGTAAAAAGATTGAATTATGACATTTAAATTAATTGGTATGATGTGGGATTAGCAGACCTCCCACCTATTCTGAATTTGGAGGAAAGAATCTGAATTTTGATCTTTCCCAGCTCTTGTTTCAATAGGAGTTTCCTATTTTTATTCTTGATAATTTTACTATACACTCCTTTGGGAACTGCTCTTTCCTTCCTGCATTTTAGCCAAACCATCCCTGGTTTGTTTTGTTTTTTCTTTTTTCTATAGTCAGAAAGGTTGAGAGGTCAGAATTAGATGCAAAGAATTTATATTTATGACAGGAATTTATGGGTAGGACAAGAAAACTGAGAACTAACAGGAAATGAAACGGGGGAGAAGCAGATGTTTACCTGTCTTTTCTTTGACTTCTCCTTCCCATGATAGATCATGCCGCTGCACTGCGCTGCCGTAAATCCCAATCCCAAAATCTTGGAAAAGCTGCTCTCTGCCGTGCCTGAGATGAACGCAACGGACACCAGTGGCCGTAAGGTCATTCACTATGCTGCTGGCTGCACTGGGTCGGGTCCACTCGAGCTGCTCCTTCAAAGGTGAAAGAGTTGATTTTTCTCCCTGACATTAAAAAAAAAAGCAATCCTAGCATTGTCCAGGTTTATGATAGAGAAAATTCCCTGTAGGAAGACTAAATGTGTGAGCTAATGTAGTGAATTGACTCATGTCTAAGGATGGTGTAGTGCCATATTCTTCATATGAAGGGTTTGTTATTGTTTACCATCCGATATTGCAAGGGATAAGCAGTATACCAGATCTTCACAGTTTCTCTCAGAGCAGTGCAAGTCTAGGCATAATAGAACATTTTTTTCTGTATGTCAGCCAAGCACCTTTGGCTGTTCATTTTGTTCATCTATATGATATATTTTATGTGCGTCATTGCTCTAAAGAGGGGCGTTTGCTGATGAAACAGACAACCAGGGGAACACGGCACTCATGCTTGCTGCCTCACTGAACAGAACCCAGAATATTGAAGTCTTGGTCAAGAAGCTGAAGAATGGTAAGACATCGGTCACTTTCTAGAGCATAGAGACCTGCTTGACCAGTGGTCAACAGAGGGGTCAAATACCCGTATCTTGTTATAACTTGTACAACTGTCTTTTTCAACTGCAGTATACATTGCACAATAACCAATTTATAATTCATCAGCTTTTTCTGATCATGTGATTGTACATTAAAAAAAAGAATATAACGCACAAGTTTTTATGAGTGGTATGGTTATTTCTTGTCTCAGTCTCTTACTTTATTCAGATGACAAAATTTTATCACTTCAGTTGTTGAATACCTTCTCTGTAAAAGAAAGATTGAAAATGTGAGTTTTATACATCTGCACATTTATGTATTTAAAGTCATTTTCAGGAAGTTTATTATTATTATTATTATTTTTAATGGTCTGCTTTGTTCATTTCAGAGGAGAAAGGAGGAGTTTTCCGGAAAAACAAATTTGGTCAAACACCGCTGCACTATGCCTGTTTGATGGGCCATACTGTGAGTACTACTGATGGTGTTTGTTTGTTTGTTTGTGTTTGTGTGTATCTAAACAAGTGGATACATTATAGCATTTAATTTCCTGTCATAATTGAGTACATACATCTTAACCTGTTGAGGACGAGTCCTGAATATACTCGGGCAAGTGTCTATGGGAAATGTGTGTTGTAGCAAAATCAGTCTGTCCTCAAAGGGTTAAATCAGACAGTCTTGTTTTGAAATCTTCTTGGAAGTGTCTATGGCATTTTAAGAAGGTATGGTGCAGTTCAGAGATGTGGTCTCATTGACATTACACATGCCATTATGATAGCATATTGTGCCTTAATGATAATAATAGCGGCTGTTTGTATAGCACCCAGGTCCACCTTTCGATGCTCATGGTGCTTCAAGAAAAATATATATACAGAATATGAGAACAGGGAAGAAAATAACAAACTAACAGGCAAACACATACCTGATAATGGACCCAATTTTCCTGGACGTTATAGATTTCACTTATGTAATTCTCAATGTGAGAGAAATAAATACATTTCTAGTTTTGATTTGAATTTTTTTGTTGATGGCAGTTGACGTAATTGAATAGGTAGTTGATTCCAAAGTTTTGGTCCCATAACTGAAAAGGCAAATTAAATTTAGCAGAAATTAGCAGAAATTAGGAGTGCATTTGAAAGAGGCTACTACAACCTCTGTGTAGAATGAAATCTGTTAATGATGTGGTGTTTAGCTGAAGTTGTTGTCTTCTTCTGTGGAATGCTTGGCAGGATGCTGCCCGAGCTCTCCTCAAGCACGGAGCCGACCTCAAGGCCACCTTGTCAGCAGGGAAGAACAAGTTGACACCGTTCATGGTGGCCTGCGAGCAGGGCCACCTTCAGACAGTCAAGGCCCTGGCAGACAGTGGGGCTATTCTGGACCAGAGAGGTGGGTACCTGTGAAGTGCCCTCATTTGATTAAAGGTGACATGAGGGTCATCTCTTTTGGCTTCACTGATGTCATTCTGATTTGGTGTATTTTAGAATATGGTCAATTTGGCTGGGATTTTTGGTAGTGTTTGTCGTAATATATTCTGTTCAAGTTCCATGGTAGTGCACTTTTTGAGCTTGCTTTCCTCTGGTGTATGTTTGTGTGTTTATGTGTGTATGTGTAGCATTTTCGTGGTTTTTTTCCCATGCCCAGTGATGTGAAAGTGAGGAGTATTGATAGACAAGAGTGTGACATAAAGTCCAGTCTTGTTTCTTTTGACTTTCTTTTTTGATATTTTGAATTGTTATTAATGACACCAATATTACATGGTAGTTACATCAGTAAGTCATGTACACATATCTTATACTTCTCATTCCAGACAAAATCAAGAGGACACCCCTGATGCTTTCCGTCATGAACGGCCATGTTCCCATCGCAGCCTTTCTCCTGCGTAAAGGCTGCGATCCCAACGCCAGGGATTCTTCAGGGAACACACCGCTCCACTACGCAGCCGGCTATGGATGGTGGTTTGCCCTACGTCTCCTGCTGTCTGGAGGTGCCAACCCTAATGCCCTAAATGACTGGAAGGTAAGTCTGACATTCCCATTTTGAAGTATTCTTTCCTCTATGTGATCAGGTACCGATTACATTGACTTGGAACTGCCTTGTCACATTGTATTCACCTGATGATTGCATAATCTCACTACTTACAAGAGCCTTTCTTGATACTGTATACTCATCTACATCTAACAGCAGACAACTGAAATGTTAATGTGGTTATTTGTTTATGAGTTTCGGCATGGTCATTTATATAAATGGTTCCAGTGTGCACTGTGTGTTTAATTACCTCTGCTAAGGAAGGAGGTTATGTTTTTGTTGGCGTTGGTTTATCTGTGTGCAAAATAACTCAATAAGTTGAGAAGGGATTCGATGAAACTTGCAAGAAAAGTTGATAATGACACAGGGAACAGATGATAGAGTTTTGGTAGTGAGCCGGGAATTTGTGTGAATTTTTGAAGGCTTTTTCATCTTTTGGCAAATAGGGTCAATGATCATGGGAGTTCAAGCTGCGCGTACTTGAGGTTTGCATATGTGCACTAAAGCGCGTGCTCTGCTCAAGGCTGGTGGCATGCAAGAAGCTGTTGAGGTAAACAAAGACTTCTTTATCATTGGGAAAATGGGTAATTCTCAGCATGCGTGTATGGGTGGAAATGCACTGTTTGGCAGAGGTCTGTGCTCTCCGAGTGCTTTTCTAGTTCACTAATGTGCCTCTATCTGCAATATAGTGTTTAGTATGTACTGTGTATGCACCCAGTACAGTCCAGCAAGGAGCAGAATGCTACCTTTGAAGTATCAACTTAATTTATAAATTCAAACTCTATTAGTATTCATGTAGTATTCATCACATACTCTACATTACAAAACAGTAAAAGTGTTATTGAACAGTGAGTAACAAATGGATACAGTAGTATGAGAGAAATGTATTACCCCCATTCCACAGAGAAATTTTCTCACTGGTTACTCATCGAAAGCTAAGTTTATTGCTTCCGGCCTCCCACCAAAGTGTATTGGATCACAGTCTGATGAATCCAACTTGTGTTGGTCGACTATCAGGTCAGTGTCAGACATGTCGGACGGTGATCCAGTGAGCCAAGCTCATCCAATGAAGATCACGCGCCACACATCTGACATTCACCTGATAGTCAACCAACCAAGTCAGATTCATCAGACTGCAATCCAATACACTTTGATGGGTGGCTGGAAGCAATAAACCTTGCTTCCGACGAGTGACCGATGAGAAAAAAATTGCTGTGGAATGGGGGTACTAGAGAAAAATATGTATGAAACCGTCATTAGTTAGGTTCACATCGCTGTTCCTAAACTTAAAGTTTAGGTCAAAAATTTAACTCTTGAGGATTAGCTTGTAGTTTAGCACCGTGTTGACGCACTCGAAAGTTAGCACTCTTAAAATGTAGTCGATGGTTAGAACCACGAGACATCTTAGGGTTTACGCTCTCTCCATGAGCCACAGGGGGTCCCACTCGTTTCACTCCGTGTGAACACAATAATCAACGAGCTTGTGAGTTAGCAGGAACCTTGCGTGTCATTCCCTGCGCTATTTTGTATGGGCACGTGGTCATTGTTATCGAGTGGGGCTCGCTCGTAAGTTGTAACTTAAAGTTTAGGTGCGCGTGTGAACCGGCGTCGTGAATTCACAAGTGGAGCTAATCATCGACAGTTAAGTTTTCGACCTAAACTTCAAGTTTGGCAACTGCGTGTGAACGTAACTAATGTTTGCATAGAGTCATCAATCTGTCTCACCTCTCCAAACACAGGTACCCCCTCTGGGCATCGCCTTCATGAAGGGTCACATCGGCTGTGCTGACCTTCTCCTGGAGGACCCCAGCGTGGACGTTAACTTTAGGGACGATGAGGGCTGGACCATCGTCATGCTGACCGCTGGCACTGTCTCCCAGGAGATGCTTGACCAGCTCAAGTACCTGATCATGGAGAAGAAAGCGAATGCTGCCCTCAAGGATGCCAATGATTGGAATGCTGTAAGTATGATGATCTCAATCAGGCTGTGGCTGCCAAGATGTGCTGATATGTAAGCAAAATTATGGGACAAAAAGATTTCTGTGGCCATCTTTGTGCAGAGTTATGTATAGTGTGTATTGAGTTTGTGATGCAGGGCTATATTTTGTGGTCATACATTTGTACAGCACATCTCTTGTATAGTGGAGTTTCTGTTTTTCATATTTCAATTTTAAATTGTCAGTCACTTTTGAAATGTGCATTCATTAGGTATGATGTTTTCAATTCTTTAGGAAAAATGTCTCTGGAGATATGCTCTATTTATCAGATACAAGGGGGATTAGCTTCATATCCTGAAAATATTCCAGGAAATGGTTGTCTTGACATGCCAAGAAATACTGGGCAGTAAAATACATAATGAATACCTACTGTAATTTTCAGCCTCTCAAAGTATGCCACAAAATGATCTGAGTTGGTATAACTTAGCAAGAATATATTGAGACTTGTAATTTTAGGTTATGATTATTTTTTTTTTTCATAAACAGAAGAAAACATTGATCCACTCTAAAAAAAAAAAAACTTTTTTATTTCATTGTGTAACAATATTGTAATTCTCAAATGCAGATTTTTTTTTTTTTTTTTTTTTTTTGGGGGGGGGGGGTAAAATCAAGAGTTGCTGTGGATTATTACACTCTTTGAACATGTCACCTTTGTGATCAATGCTTCAGAGTTTTATGATGAACATTTCTCTGTGATGTAGTTTCATCTCTGTTTTTGCTTCACATTCACAGCTTCATCATTTGGCTGCAAGTGACATCAATGTGGTAAGTCATCTACTCAATCTGCAGTCAGAGTTTAATTTGACATGTACATGGTATTAGGGGCAAAAGGTGGGCTGATGTGGATATCAAAACATTTCAAGAGAGGCACAAAAAAGTCAAATTCTTTGCAACCTTTTGACAACAAATATGGCACCACAGTGATGTCATAATGTGGCAATGCCCGCCACCCCCTTCCCCCCAAAAGAGAGCAGGAACAAGGGGGAAATTCTGTGAATTTGTGACCCAAAACTTTATTGATTTTAACATAGATTGATTGACAGGGAAAAGACCCATTTCTGTAATGTATTTTCTGTAATGTATTACAATTTATAGCTGTTTCTTTTCCTACAGCCTAGTAATGAAACATTTCATTCATCTGTTCCCTCCCATTAAGTTCCAAAGGCAGGAATTCTCTTGGTTATTGCTAGTTCGGGCAAGCCTCTGTCAAGCTTTGTGGTTGTTCAGGGCAATTTTTGTGAAAAAGCATGCATAAAAAAAAAAAAAATGAATACATTACAGAACCGGTCTATTCAATATTCCTGCAAAACATCCACCTATGATGTCCACCAAATTTTACAAGTTTTTGTTCATTCCTTGATAGTTGAGTGGTATATTTGTAACGGAGTGTTTCTGTTCAATATTGGATGCGTCAGGGCTCAAGGTGTATTGATAGTCCATGTGTGGGTAAAAGACCAACTGTTTTTCTCCAATTTCAGTACCAGACTGAGCTGAAGGCTGAGCTGATGAAGATCAGTGTTGACATGGCAACCCTGTTGGTAGACAAGGGATGTGATCCTCATGCCATCACAGCTGGTGGAGAAAGTGTGGTAGACATCGCCATCAAGAAGGTATTCCACTCCTGTCTCCATAGATATTTGCTTTCAGTGCTTTATATATTTTAGCCTTAATTTATTGATACACTATGCCTTATCTAGAAATTCCCCTTATCTTCTATATCTATGTAGTGTCTGATCAATTTTAATACTTACTACAGGGCTTCACAATTTTGCCTTGTTGTTCTTGTTTGTTTGTGATTCAAAATTACATTTGCTTTGCTTTCATAGATTTGAATCGGTGCAAAGAGCACGCAAACAGATTGGATTTGTCGAGCAAGATACGACTGTTACGTCTTAATCATTGTTTTGCTGTTACATGCCAGGCTAGCTACAATGCAGACCTTGTGAAGTTTCTGCTGGATAAAGGAGTTCAGCTGACCAACTTCACCAATGCTGAGGAAGAAAACCTGCTCCATATCATGGCCAAGAAGTGTTTGAACTCCAATCAGTCTGTGCTCCTCAACATCATCGTGGAAAATGTAAGAAACTTCAGTATTCAAGCAACCCCATCTTTATCATGGTTTTTCTTTTGAAGGCATAATTTACCATTTGCAGATGAAACAAAAACCCAGCATTAGTGCTTCAAAATAGTTCCAAAATGTGAGTTACGGATTGAAACAACCAATGTAAAAATTTGAACCAGTGTAATTGATGTTAAGTATTGTCAAATATACAAAACGTGAACAATAGTTATAATAAGAATGTTTCCAGACTAAACCGTCTACAGTTACAGTTTAATGAGAAAAATACTGATATCTCCTTATATTTTAGGCTTTATTGCAAAAATGCTATATGGTAGGATATTTTGTGATACAACAGACCTACACATATGCATCAAAAGTGATATCTTAAACATTTTTTAAATCACTGCTCCCAAAGGTAAACAGGACCCTCAATACTGAAATGTTTCATTCAAAGTAGAGAAACAGGAAAAAAGGACTGATAACATACACCTGTTCTTGGCCAAATGCATAAGCTAATTGTAAGGCATAATGTCAACATAATATGTGTAGGTACACATAGATTTCTTTTCATTGTTACATATCATCGGTCTTCAGAGTAAGTGAATTATTTGAAGACTAATAACTGGTACCATACTGCTGTCACTTGGAGAAGAGCAACTATCATCACATGCGGTATATAATAACCAGCAAAACAAAAATATGATACTGTAATATCAGCTTGAATTTACTTTATCAAATATCACTGCTTTAAGATGGTGACATATATTGTTTTTGTGGCCGGTATACATGCAGCTTTTGCTCCTTTTGCTTCAATAGATATATTTCCTCTGAATTTTAGCAAATTTTAGAGACCAAGGCTTGTACTTCTAAAATTATCCCCACAGGGAAAGAAAGCCACTGCCAGGGATGAGGGCCTACCCAACAACACGGATGCTGCCACACCTCCAGACAAGAACAGCTTGGATCTGAAGCTTCTTGGCAAGAAGAGGGACAAGCGTGGTTTTACTCCCCTGCTTAGATGGACATCAGAGTACTCCACAGGAAGAATGGTAGGAGCTGTCATTTCCTCTTTCCTCTTCTCTTATAACATTGTACCGATTGGATTGGTACTGGTATGGAATATGACCCACCAGTTAGGGTATGCAGTCACATTTATGATGTCATCATTACCTGAATGTAGCACCAAGAAAGGAGCATATACATGTAGCAGTCATATTCTCTGTGGGTAAAAGCTTGTGTCTTTGATGGATGTGATCAGTTGTGATGTTGGTGGGACAGCAGACACAGATTCAAAATGTTTATTCCAGCTTGTAAATACACAATCTTGTGGCCGCAGCGTGTCCGTACTTGGCAGGGGGTTAAGTATATTGCTTGACTTTAGCACAAAAGGTGAGGGGAATCTTAGAAAATTTATAGTTGATTTCTCATTGAGCAAAGCACTTTCACCCTGTGTAAATATGATGAGGCAACGAGCCAGTGTTGAAACAGTGTGATAAGTATTCATATTTCATCACAATTTTTACAATGATTTTTGCATGCATTGTGTGAATTGTGTCCAGGCAATCTGAAGTGATCGTAGGTACTTTTCCGCTGTGTGTCATTCTCTTCTCAGATCCATTTTATATTGTTTCTTAACAGCCACATCACATTTGTTTCCTGTGTCTGTAAGGTGTAGCGTTACACCAACATATGATGCGACAGTATCATATGTATGTTCTCATTTTCTCCTTTGTTTTTTGTTTGTTTGTTTGTTTGTTTCTGTTAATAAAGTCAGAGGATTCAAGTGCGGCAGCAAGAGCATTTCTGCAGGTAAGTTTCAATGGTCTCTAATTCAAATATGATTCAGCATGATTGTCATATCGTTTTTGTTGTTATTGTTGTTGTTGTAGTCGTATTATCAAATCTGTAGACATGTACTTTGCAGATATCTGTGCATGTTCCCTTACAGATGGTAGGCTATCCCTATCTTATTCAAATATTTCTCATCTTTAGGTGATTTAAAGTTGTGTATCTTACTTGTGGAAAAATCTCGTCACCTGGGATTGAATGTAACAGCAGGATCTACTGAGAGACTTGTGTGCAGAAGTAGTGCAATCCTATGTCTGTGTGTATGTAATGAAAAGTAACTCTATCTATTATAAATACCAGTGGTAACCATTATGTATTATGTGGAAATCATTGTCGTTAGTGTAAATGTGCGTTGTTGTTGTTGTTGTTTTTTTTTTGGTGGGGGGGGGGTTGTATCTTTGATTGGGATTGTATCTTTGATTGAAAATTAACTCGTCATATGTATCTTCGATTGAAAATTAACTTGTCATGGCCTGTCTATGACAGTTTATATGCAAATATAATGACATCACAATAGTCCATTCATGATGATGATCTACTAATAACAACATAAATTTTTAAGCATCGAAGGGGAAAATGATGGGAAATGTGCCATTTATCGTAAGTTTAGCTGTAATTGATACATGTAGTTCTGATATCAATTTCAGCGTAAAGATAACGTGATGGTACTAGGGAGATATTTCAAAGTAGGGGATGTGGGTATATGTGTAATTGTGAAAATCCCTACCATGTGAGTGAGTCAATATCTCTTGTTGTTTTTTCTTTTTTTTCAGTGTCTGCTGGATGAAACAGACCCAGACATTGATGCGATGGTCAGGCCATCAGGGGAAAGTAAGAACAAGAAAAAACAAAAAGGGCTGAATCTTTCAACCCTCTACACATATTTTACCCTCATAAAACCGATCAATTCTTTGAATATATATTCCTTTCAAAATTGATACAGATTTTGCTGCACTCTTTCTGTCTTCATATATTTATCCCCAAAATCAGCTCCCATACTGAACATCAAAACACTGATTTAAGCTTTAATAATATGCATTCCTATGAAAAGTCTGTTGTTTATGTAAAGTTGTAATCAAAGATAGTGGTTTTGTATTATTGCAATCGTTCTGTAACAGTGTATGCCTTTATGATAAGAAAACATGAGTTTCATAAGCTGCTTTTCGTTGCATTCTTTTTAAAATTCCTGAACATTCTTCCAAGTATTGTTGTAAAATGCATTTAATAGTAAAATGTTCTTGGTAGCCATGTACATTACCCCACTTGTCAGTTTTTGGAAGAGCCATAATAATATTTTGGTCATTTCTCAGAAGTCACAATTGAGGTGTGCCTTTATGATGCATTTATCATGAAACATAGTATCATATGGCCATTTGATATCTTCATAATATGTAGAAAAAAAGAAAGAACACAGGTTGATATAGTAGCTTATGGATCTGAACAGTGCAGATGTAATTGAGTTTTAAAAAGTAGAAGAAAGCCTGAAATCTAAGATGTGTATGAACTCCTTTTGTTTCTAATTTTCCATCCTCATAACTCTTTCTCAATAGATCCAGATATGAGAACAGTGGTCCACATGCTGGTTTCAGGGAATGAGAGAGCAGGCAAAGTATCAGGGACAGAGACTCAATCGACCTTCCCTGCACTCCAGGCCATCCTGAAGCTGAAACCTGACCTCAACCTCCGGGGGCCAGGTGGCCGCAATCCACTACACATAGCCATCATGGCTGGCAAGCACAAGCTTGTCAAATACCTGGTGAGTTTTCCAGGCACATTGCTCCTGAGACTGAGAAGTTCCTTCAATCTAGTGGTCAGATCCTGCTTTTGTGTCCTTCTGGCCTATATGTCTCTGATATGACTAATACCAAAGGCATTTATTTGTCTGTTTGTTTGTTTGTTTGTTTGTTTGTTTGTTTGTTTGTTTGTTTTTAAGAGGTTGTCAGTTTGTCCCACATCTCGTTGCGATGTAAGAAAATCTGATGAATTTTGTGATACCTGGCCCAGGTGTGCTACGTGAGGTGGAGATAAACTAATTAGAGATTTTTCAGTCTGTGTATTGAGCTGCAGAATATTAACTTGAATACAAGGTTTTGTGCTTGTTGACAAAGTTTGTGATGAAAAGTGAGATATAGATATCTTAACAAGAGAGAGAAGTAGTTGTTAGCCAGTTCCCCCCCCCCCCCCCCCCCCTAACCCAAGCCATATCCTCTGCCAGGCTGTGATGTGGAGCCTTGGAGATTTCCAAGTTCACATCATTTGATTACTACACTTTCATTCAAGTTATAGCAAATGCTCTGATAGGAATGGAAGAATGCTTTGCCGTGCTGGCATGATACGCAGACATACAGTAGTGGATGCGGCAGAGTCTGATGATGAGATGTTTCTGTCTCCTCCCTACAGGTGGATGCTGGAGCTGACATCGCCCTTCCATCCTCTCACAAGGATGACCAGAGGGCCATGCCTCTTCTACTGGCCCTGAAGTAAGAGTCTAGCATGATGTAAACTCATGGCAGACTGGTGACAGTAGTTCTGATGATGATGATGATGATGATGATGATGATGATGATGATAATGACGATGATGTCGATGATGTCGATGATGACGATGACGATGGAGATGATGATAATGATGATGATGATGATGATGATGGACGATGATGATGATGATAATGATGATGATGGACGATGATGATGATGATGATTACAGTGATGATGTTGATGATGTTGATGGTGAAGAAGATGATATGATGATTATGAATTTACTGATATTGATTGTAATGGTGAGAATGATTTTCATGATCCCAATAGTGATAATCACCTTGATGATAGTATTCATTGCTGTAAGTGCAAAAATGACACCACTTCAGCAGTTGGTGGTCAAAACAGAATAGTTGGTTTCAAATAGAGATAGCAGTTATTTCAGTCTCATATTTTGTTGCTCGGGCAACATTCACTCCTGTCACTGAAGCACAAAGCATGATGCAAACAGCTGTTTAGTTGGCTCTACCTACAGGAAAATATTTGTGATTGCAGTGACTTCAGTCCACTGGATTTAAGCTGTGAATGTACTACTTCAACCTTTACGACACTTATCTGTGTCACATTGAGCTTTAAGAGTGTGAACATTAATTTCATCTCATTCCCCAATCTGCTATGTCTCTCTGCTGTTCAGGGAAAACATGTATGAACTACTGGACATCCTTCTCTCACCGGCTACAGTCAACACAGCCGTTGAGGGCAGCAGACTGACCCCACTTCACTATGTAGCCATGTCCACCTATGGTATGACATAGAATTGTCTCTCACCACTTGTACTTGCCCCTGTAGTAGTAATCACATGAGTATGCATCCTTCTAACACATGGAGATGTTTGGTTGCTTATAGAACTTGTAATTACTGAAATCCTGTATTGCTTTGTCCTGTAGGAATGAATTTGTCATGTACAAAAAATTAGAACATGGTCATGATATTGAGTTCTTGGCATTTACATGGGAAATTTGCTTTTTAGCCTTTGTTCTGATGTAAGAGTTATTGCTCTTTTAGACATTTCTGAAAATGCAGTAATCCTTAAAAAAAAAAAGGAAAAAAGAAAAAAAAAAACTGATATTGCAGTTACCTAGAGTATCATTCTTTTTTTTTTTTTATATAATTGTGTGTGTATGTGAGTGTTGAAAAAAGTGTTCCCAAATAGCTTAATGCTTCAGGAAGATTGTAACATTTTTACAGACATCCAGCTGTGTTGTACGATTCATCTTTTTTTTCTTTGACGTGATGATTTCTATTTACTAATGATACACATTTGTACATGCTGTCAGTGGTAGTTGTTGCCGCAGTGTAGATATATATGTGACCTTCAACCTGTCCGCTCAACTTTCCATCATGCACCATCAGTTGTTGGCCATCACACCCTCTGGCAAGCATGAATGTGTTTCTCTGAGCATGGTGCAGGAGACTGAAATGGCTACATTTGAGTCTCTTTTGAGTGTATCACTAGAGAACGAAAAGATGTTTCAGCTAATCAAACTTCTAATCAAACTCATCAAGATGAGTATGAAATGTCTTAAAGGTAGGGGATACCTTTTACAGACCTCCCAAAATGCAGCAAAACATTAGATATGAACCTCAGGGGACTTGCTTAGGCCACTGCTTAGAAATTTGGAAGTCAACAGTTATCTAAATTTTGAATAATGCACAAAGCTCAACTACTCAGTAGTTCTGTGTGTCAGCCACACTTATAAGCCTTTTTGTTGCATTCTTCTGTATTTGTGATCTATAAACACAAATCTAAAAGTACAAGAGCTGATGTGATAACATATAGAGTGTGTGGCAAGAATGTATATAGAAATGTTTGTAAGTGTTGATGAACTTTCTTCACAAAATATACATGATGGACACACATGTAGTACATGGGTCTGCAAAAGTAGCCTAGTAATGTACTGGAATTTACGGTGAGCCCCGAAAACAATTCAATTCAAAATCTAACGGTCAAAAAAATGTACTAAATGTTACCTTCCACTTTCAGTACTTTATGGGAGTTTCTAAAATGATACTCTCTTCAACATACCACTGTATTTATACAGCTCTTCATTTAAGGCGTGCGAATGGGATTCCCTACCTTTAAATCTTTTCACCGGTAGTTACGAGGTCAGTTTTTACACACCCCCTCCAATCAGGCTCCCCAACTCTAAGCATGGCCCAAGTGATTGAGAAGCTCCTCAAGAGTGGAGCTGACATCAGTGCCAAGGACAGCAAGGGGAGGACGCCTCTCCACTACGCCTGCCAGAAGTACATCGCTGACAAGGACCCCAGTCTGGACGTCATCGAACTCATGCTCGATCAAAGGGCCGACCTCTTTGCCGAAGACGAAGATGGACTGCTGCCTCTTCACTACCTCTTCATCAACATCAACAAGTAAGTATGGTGGGGGGGGGGGGGGGGTGGGGGGAGGAAAGATCTGTATGAGTAACAAAACTTATGGTGGAATGTTGTGTTTCACAGAGCATTCTTGAGATAAATCAAACTGTCAGGTCTGGTAGCAGCAGTGAGTAGAGTTGTTCTTAGTACCTATGAATTGGTCTTATACATATGGTTGATACAGAATGACTATTACTATTTTATTCACATTTGCTCTTCTCTATACAAACACAAGGGCTGCTAAATTCGAAAAGATGTAACGCGGAAAATTTTGAATGACCCAATTTAATGAGCACTAAAGAGAATAAAGTACTTTGTTGAGCTTGTAATGCTTCTGATGTAAGGCAAAGGCAAATAATGGTTTGAGTGGGATGTGTGCATCTTTCTGTGTCAGCTCGTTCTACACTACATGCTTTGTTTTTTGTTGTGTCCAGTGAGAATGACCGCCTGGCCATTGACCCCATAGAGGCGGTCAGCCTCCTGAAGGGTGCCATGAAGCAGAGGAAGATCAATAAACCTGACAACCTGGGTCGGACTCCGCTCCATCTAGCGGCCCACCGTGGGGCTATCATCTCCATCATGGACATCGCAGAGGTATGACCCTTGACCCCACCAATTGATAGCTTTCATTGGCAGACTTTAACAAAATTCTTACAGTTTCATGGTATTGGTATTTGGCAATTAGTGATCAGTATACGGCTCTTTCTTGAAATGGTGAGCCAAAGTAGAATAGGATAGGGAAGAAAATTGGATCCATTTGTACACTGTCTCCTAGATCTAGCTTTCTGCAAAAGAAAAGCCTAGGAAAGGGGCATACCCATATGTATTTTAAAGAATTCACAATATTTACCGTAACTGTTTGTAGTGTCTCAATCTTCTACTGTGATTCTATATTTTGAATATGATGCAACAGCAAAATGAAAATCCAATGCATTTTTACGTCGACTTTGATTGAGTGAAATCAAATAGAAGAGGGAAAATTTCAGCTCAATTGGACAATATTTTAGAAAGTTGTGGAATTTTAAAGTTTCACATGCTCACCCAGAACCCTTGTCTAATTCGTACAAAAAGTTGAACTTTTCTTCAATATGCCATATAGCCGTATCTTCGCAGGTAAACTCTGCTTCTCTTTCTTCGTTGGATTTTGTAATCATGAAATGTGTGACTGTTGAATGAGCACAGTTGAATGTCATATGTATTTGTTTATTTGTTTGTTTGTTTCATTCATCCAGTGCTACACAAATATTGACATCAAAGACTCTCTTGGAAACACTCCACTTGCCATGGCAGCCATGGGAGGCCACATCAGGTGAGATGGTAAAAGTTATATGGGTCTCGTGTGTGTCGTAAAAAATTCTATCAAAATGTATCTTTTTTACCAATTTTTGCATTTCATCTGTATTTTCCATTGTACTCATCAAATGATCAGCAAAAGATTACAAAGTTTCAAATGTGATCTGTTCTATTTATATTTAGATCTCAATGTAAATTTGATCAATTTTGAATTGTTTTGATTTGTAATATTGATAATGTGCTTGAACAGTAAAAAAGAGCAAAGATGTGTAAAGGCCTTGTTTTGTTTTCTCCCCATTCTGATTCCTTTGCAGTGTGGTGATCTTCTTCTTGCAGCGGCAAGCCAACATTTCAGTGAGTGTGACCAAACAGCTGATCACAGCGGCCAGGGCGGAGGAGTTGCGCAAGCAGCAGGAGGAGGAGCGGAGGAAGATGGAGCGGGTATGGCTGTGGAAGCCCCTCAGGAAGAAAGAGGTCCCACCCGTTGCCGAGAGGAGCGTGGAGTCACTCTTCCGTACGGTGGTGAGAAACAACTGGCAGGGAATCCTCTTCCTGCTCATGGACCGACTGGAGCCTTGCAACGTGCCCTACATCACCCCCATCAAGGTGAGCTGTCCAGTCCCAGCTCTCAAAAATGGACTTATGGGTCCACCACCTTGTAGTTTGCCCTGTGTGACTTGTAGAAGTCAGGCAGGCACATCATGCTATAAGAGTAAGAGGAATCAAGCATTTCCTAACTCATGGAGAATGTGGACATATTTTGGAATGTCTGGAGTTGTGATTTTTTGTTTTGCTTATGATTTGGACAGCATAAGGATATTTCTTTTTTGATTGATAAGTATACCTTAGTGCTCTGTCTTACATATATTCATATAAAATTTCATTTTGAGACAATAATATTGTCCTCAAGCCTATGTTTGAAACCTCATGATTGTTTAAAACCTCATGATTGTTCCAGAACTCAAGTTTCTTGTTTGTCGTTGTACTGTTTATACTTTATTTAAAAAATCAACAAGCGTACCACTTGTATGAACTTCAGGGCAAGGTTTCATTGCTTCTCCTTGTACATCAACCTATGAACCTCGCATACTAAATATAAAGTATTCTCTTTTGTGATCTGAACAGGCAGCGATAGAGGAGCACCGTTTGCAGCTGGTGCTGAACCTGATCTCCAAGGCACGTGAGAAACGTATCGATGCACCAGGGGCCAAGCAGCAGAACCTACTCCACATCTTAGCCCTGGAGTCTGAGGGTGTGCACTGCTCCAAGGTGAGGCCTCAGTGGCATACTCATAGACTTATAGCTCTCTGTCATTTCAAGATCATTCACATAGATGATAAGAATAGGTAGCTTCAGTCTAGTGTCTTTTTTCTTAAGATTTTGGAACAGTTCCCATTATGTTTCCTCCCTTCTGCAGACCTAACCATTCTGAATTTGGAGGAAAGAATCTGAATTTTGACCATTCTCAGCTCTTGTTTCAATCAGAATTTCCTATTTTTCATGATAATTTTACTACACACTCGTATGGGAACTGCTCTTTCTTTCCTACTTGGGAGCTAAATCATCCCTAATGTTTAGTCAGAAAGGTTGGGAGGTCTGCTTCTGTGTATACATTCATGTCCATTGAAAGAAGTTTGTGCAGATGTGACTAGATGAATAGGTGTCTGCAGGTGAAGTAAACATAACTCTGTTTGCTGAGATCCTCTGGTGGTCCTGCATATTTACTGAATATCTGCTGTCAAGACATCACTGAATGGATGAGATGACATCTGCAGGCATTGTTTCCACAAAATGTCTATTTTGACCCAGGGGTATCAATGGGTATGCAGCAATCGGGGGCTGATGGTAATGGCAGGGCCCTCCTCGAGAGGAGTGTCAACTTTGAAGAGGCTATCTAGGTTGAATTAGACACCATCTTTGTGATGTCATCATTTGCTGAATAAGAAGATGCCCACAGGCATAGCAGCATTGTTTCTGTGTGCTGTCACTTACAGACAGGATTGGCATTAACTTTCTACTCATGCTTTCACTGAAAACTTGTGGTTTGTTTTATTTTGTCTTGTTTGAATATCAGGTTGCACAAAGACTGTTGGCAAAGGAGGTTGGCTTGGGGAATGACCAGTTCAGGTGCACACCCCTTACCTATGCAGTCCTGGCTCAGAACATGGAACTGTGCAAACTGCTGTGGGGTAAGAAATCTAGACACATCCCGACTTAACAGTCTAACTTTGCAGGTCTTTCTGAATCATCCTTAGACATACTACAGTTGACATGGTAACCTCACCTCCTATGAATCAGACATCATCATCTTTGTTATTCCCATTGGCTAATGATATTTTCTTAATGACTGTATACACCGAATACTCTATGAGCTTTTATTTTCGTGATTTTGTTAGTCAGATGCTATCCAAAAATTTAACAGTACATGAAAAATATCATGCCTTATCCCATCATAATCCAATGTTCGTGCATACCTTCTACATTCATTGGTTACTGTACTCCATGGTCATGAATTTAATCATTGAAGAAGTTTTTGGGATGTCCAGATTCTTGAAAAATTTACTCACTATATATATGGCGTAGACAGTACACCAAAATGTATCACTCCGCATGTACTAGAAATAATACTGATTGCCACATTATGACTTTTAGTCCTTGTACTTTTCTTCTCAGTATTTGATTAACTGTAGAATATAGAATAGTTATCTGCAATAGTGTGGTTAAGTGGCATTGAGATTTTCTGTATTATGCACTCTGGCATTGTCCAATGTGAGTGAGAAATGGATAAGGGACACCAGCAGGGGCCCGTTTCATAAAACTTGTCATCAGTGACAACTGCCACATTTCTATGACAAATTTGCTCTCAGCCAATCAGATGCAAGGATTTTAGTAGCTTGTCACATCTATGACTACTTGTCACTGATGACAAGTTTTATGGAACATGCCCCTGGTTACTACCTTACATTCTACTGAATGAAAGTAACAAGTAACTTTCTACCCACTCTGAATTTCACCATATCTGGATTAATTCATGTAAAATATCAAGTTGTTGCTGTTTCCCAGTTTTGTGGTTAAAGTATTTTTTTTCTCTCCTTGCTTTTGCCAAATGCATATGTTGTATTGCATTGGGCAAAAATTTGTACTTTGATTTATGTGAGATGATGATACAGAAACTAGTAAATCAAATTGATTGAGGTTGATTTACACAAACTATCTACTGTGCAATTAAACAAGCATCACAACAAATGTGAACATGTTTGGAAGTCAAATGTGACAGTATTAAAAATAATCATGACTGACTTTCTTTTCAGATCACATGAAGCAGCAAGACGGTAGACAAATACTGACCAGTACTGATGCCAAAGGTCGTAACCTCTTGGCCACTGCCTTCTGGAGACGGCCAGAGTACAACGAGGAACTTGTGCGGTGGGTGATATGAAGGAGAAGTAGTGAAATTCTTTGCCAAAGTCAGTTAAAATAAGACAACACAACCTGAGGACAGTTTCAATACCAGTACTTTGTACGTGGTATATTTTGCAGCATTTTCGTATAATTTCAGAATTTTGTCATCAAGACATATTTCTGTCATCAAGACATATTTCTGTCATCAAGACACCAGTCCTTATTGTTTTCATGTTGCAGGGATTGTCATTGAGGAACATGTGTGGGATGTAAATATTGCAGTTGCTTGTATAAACTCTTATGAGTGCATCATTTGATGAAATAGTTGGTATCAGAGTTTGACACTGATGATTGAAATTGATTGATCATTGAGAAATAGAAACTGAACCCTCAATTATTTTCTATCTCTCTTTTAAAGACATTTGTTTTAGCTGCTCCAAAATTAAACATTCAATGTAAATTTCCTGTATCAAAAGTATTGTTTAGTGAAATTACCGTTCTTGGATTACGGTAACTCTAAAGTGTTTGCATAGATGTTACTGTAGTCATGTCAAGTGCAGATTTGTATGTACCACATTCATGTTGACAGACTTTCCTTCTCTCTCCCTACAGCTGGTTGCTTGAGATTGGTGCCTCCCTGAACGTCACAATCCCTCTCCCACTCTGGCCAGTAGAGGGCAGCGGAGCCCAGTCACTAGGGAACGACGAGCTGGAACAGTGGTACCACCATACCAATCACCCAGTGGGCAACATGTCACCCCTAGAGGCTGTGATCCGTGTGGGTTACTTCAAGCAGGTCCAGGATCTCTTGAAGCTCGGTGCAGATCCAAACTACCATGACAGGGACTCACTTCTGCCCCTCATGTTGGCTGTCAAAAAGGTTTGGTTTTATGACTTTGTCATGGCCTCAGCTGAAATCTGTTTCACATGTTCTACTATTATTTCACAAGTTCCATTACGTTTCAGTTTCTCTAAATGAAGAGGAAATTCTTACTTTTTTCATACACTGTTTTCATTGCACAAAAGAGATAAAGATATGCATTCAATATGCTATTTACTTTTAATCTGTCGACATTGATTGATATAAAAACCAACTAAACTCTCTTTGTTAAGTATCAAAGAAATACACGCATGTATTGCTGAAGATTTTCATTTTCACTGTTGACTTTTCGTTTGGCTATCTTACAATAAATCTGTAGTACAAGTGTTTGATATTGTCAAATATATTTATTTTTCTTTATTTTTTATCAATGACAGGGAGGATGTAAGAGGGTTGTGTGTCAGTCAATAACACTCATCAGTGAATTCTTCAGCTTAGTGCTGCTTGCCTACTTTTTACATCATTGACATCCTAGTCAGATTTATGACTGATGCAATGTTAATGGTGGAATTGTCCTGCATGTAATCAGACAGCAAGCTTAAGGGCCAAGTAATTCCAGTGGGAGCATCCAAGAATATGCACTCTGCTCTCAAGAGTTATGTGTCAGTGCGCACACAGAGCCCTCTCTCTTTCATTCTAAGGACCGCCTGATTCAAGTTTTAGACTAGGATAATGATTTTTTGTTTCTTTCTTTCATGTATCTGTAGAATGACACCTGTCTCGTGAAGCTCCTCCTCAACTATGACTACAACCCGGCGGATGATGGCAAGAAGGTAACACAGCCTGCCAAGCAGGGGAAAAAGGCCGCAACAGTCGGGATGTTTGGAGCATCATTGTGGGGATGTGAGTATCAGTGATCAGATGTGATGGTCTCTGTGAAGTGTCAAAGAGCATTTCATTGATGGATTCTGACATTTGTGGAAATGTCTGTCATTGGTTTACTTTATTTTCATAGATATTTCCTTTGCCGTCAACATAACTACCACTTTAAAGATCAGCCCAGGAGATATAATTTTACCTAATGTTGTTATTCATACAAGTTCAGGCATACTGAATGATAGGGATTTGTGATGATAAAGATAAAGTTATATCAATAATACTTCCCCTTTGTGGATGTGCAGTCTCTGTATCCGTGTTCTCTGCTACTTAATCACGAATGTTTGTTCATGGATGACTCATTGCAGCAAACTATCTAGGAAGGGATAGTGTGAGTGATTCCATCACAAGACCTTGGGTTTGGCAGCTGAATGTTAAAATGATGCTGGAATCAGGACCTGGAGGGTGTCTCATCAATGTTTGTCAGCACTGACAACTGTCAGTGCTGACAATTTCAGCAAAATCCTTGGTTTTGATTGGCTGAGATGCTCTGGTCACTTACACTGTTACTATGGTAATTCAAGTTGTCAGCGCTGACAAACGTTGATGAAACACCCCCCCCCCCCCCCCCCCCCCCCCCCCCCCCCCCGGACTTTAAATATGTCATTCACTTTCTGCATAAATAAGTTGTCAGCAGTGATGCGAGAGTTAACCTCATGCCTTAAAATCTTTACTTCAGCATTATCCACAGTCATGGAACAAAGAATTAATGTTTTCCCCCCTCTCTGATTTTTTTTCCCCTGTTGATGTACAGCTAAGAAGAGGGCTAGAGCAAATATCTTCAATGGTGGCGGTGACGATGACGAAGATGAAGATGAAGACGAGGATGAGGATGAGGATGAGGTCGATGAGGATGAGGAGCCTATGGAGGATGAGGAGGAAGAGGAGGAGGAGGAGGATGAAGCCATGGAGAATGAGGATGACAATGATGAGGATGCCATCGCTGAGAATGGAGAACAGGAGGAGGAGGATGAAGACAAGATGGATGATGAAGATGAGAGTGGGCAAGCTACCAAGGGAAAAGGCAAGAAGGGCAAAGGAGCCAAGAGTAAGTTTCCTCATTTCTTCTCTTTCCAAATCTTTGTTTCTCTCAAACATCATGTCTTCTGTACCTGGTGGTTTTATTTGGTGTATATGTTGTGTTTAGTCATTTACAAAAAGGAATTAGCAGTTTCAAGTCATCTGTCTTATGTTGCTCCCATAAAGCCATATCCTAGGTTTGCAATGTGTTTTATCACTCATAAAAGGAATTCCATAATGTACTCATTCAATTAATCTCAACCTGCATTACAGCATTGTCAGAAATCTACTGCTTTCCTCAGTTAGCAGAGGTTAGTTTTGACAAAAACTTCAGGGTCCCAAGGGTCAAACAGAGTAATACATATATCTGGAACTGAACTGCCATATCTTGCATCTGTAAATGGGGAGGAAAGGGGGGGGGGGGGAGGGATAGACCATGCTTGCTTCGTGCATGGGATGATAATTTACAGACGCAATCTTCCACATCGTCCTTGCACCCGTGCCTTTGCAGAAGATGAGAAGCCCGCGTTCCAGAAGACCAGCCCAGTCAACCTGAGTGCTACAGACTCCAAAGGGCGTACCGTCATCCACCACATGATGAGGACGACCGACTACGGCACGCACGAGAACGTGGAGCTACTGAACCTTCTCCACCACCTGGGGGCGCCGATCGAAGTGAAGGACTTGTCTGGGAAGACACCGCTGGACTATGCCCTTGAGAGTGGCTCACACACCATGGCAGAGGCCTTGCAGAGATTGCTAGGCCTCAAGAAGCCTCAGATGGTGAGTGTTCTGCTGTCCATAGATGATGTTTATCTGTTAAGAGCTATTAGGGGTGCTAATTCAAACTGACTTGGCACGGAAGAACCAATTTACGAAGTGTATATGCAGCATAAACCTGAGGCTAGGTATTTTCCAGTACCTCCCGAAGACCTGTAGACATTTTGATTAGATTTTATTTCTTTCCCACTGTTGATGTTTTGATCACACTGTCGTTGCCTTATTTGATATTTCTGTTATTGTACTTCTTCATCTTATGTAGTTGTCAATGGTATGTGTTTTTTAATCTTTCATTGACAGTAAACACTTTGCAACTTGCCAGCATACATAGGTCGCATGAAAATGCTTTTTATGCCTCCATTTTTAATGTTTGCAGGATTTTTTGACGAAGCGAAAGGGTCACATGAAGAAAGGAAACTTCCAAGATATTCAGAGATGTAGAGTTGTCTTTGAGTACATCACATAAAGAATGACATAATATATAACTGTCATGGTAGTTGTTGAAAGAGAACAAGCAAATTGGCTCGAGGAGGTTACTCACGATAAAGAACGATTCACTTAATTATGTTAGCCATTTTGCATTTGACAACTGCAGAAAATGCCTGCGCCTCCCCTGAGGAGCCCATGGAGTGACGGGTGTGACTGGACGGGAGAGCCCAGCATTGACTACCAGGCAGACTCGCAGGCCCTGCTGGACAAGGTTAAACAGGAGAGCCAGAAGGAGTTGACCGAGCTGCCCAAGTATCCCAAGCCTCGTGTTGACTCAGCTGCAGAGCTGAAGGAGGCAGGGTGAGTGTCAGACCTGATGGGGAGGAGCTGGGAGGGATGGAGGGGTAGGGGTGGGGTGGAGTTGATGGGGAATAGATGTTTGCTCACTTTGTTCATTGTCAATCCAATAGAGGACATCAATTAAGAGAGCACTGGAGTTGATGCAGTTGGCACATTATCAAACGCACTGTTGTAGTCATCACTGTTTCATCAGTATATTTTCATCTGGTGTACAATTAAGTAAGAAAAAGTCCATCTTCCAATATATTCCTTTATTCCTCAAACTTTCCTCTTTCATAACATCATTCCTCTTTCCTAATATCGTCGTGATTTCTTATACATTTTCATGTCTAAATGGGTTTATGGTTTGATTTTGTGTTAACGAAAAGTAGAGGCAAACATACCTTTACAGGATTCTGTGGAAGAAGTAAGGAACTAGATAATTTCATTCACAGGAGACAGTGAAAGCCATGTTATTTTGTTGTTTGTTGGCTTTGTTATATGCGTGTGTATGTATTTATGCACATTGTATGCATATATTCCCATCAATATAGCAAACATGTTGTGTTTGTTTGTTGAAGATTTTTTTTTTTTCACAAGTTATAACTTGTAGGAGAATGTTGCTCAAATCTGTTTTTATGTTTGTTTCCCTCCTCATTGGCTTGCAGTGAGGTGTTGATGGACACAGAACAAGACATTCCCTACGACATCCTGATGACCAAAGTGGACGTCAGGTACGGCGTCTTCGGCATGAACAACTTCTACAAGATGCAGGTCAGTTTCTGTGGCTCGTCTGTTAGAGGAGACCTCCGGATGATTTTCAGACTCTTACATTTGAACAACTATAAATTAGTTATGCTGGGTACAGCATTGCAGAATTTTTAGTGATTGGGATGAGGAATAAGAATGTTTTTAAAATTCATAACAAGTTGCAATGAGCAAGGATGATGATATGGCAGACTCACCATAAGAATGCATGAGTTGGGGCTCAAGGAAGCAGAACAAAAGAAGAAGGCGTGCATAGATTATACACAGGTGTACTGTACTTGTTAAGCAAGTGGTATTGTAGTGGAATTATACCGCTACATTTCTGAAATATGTGAGCCTTCTATGTCATAATCATTGTTCAGTGTATTTTGGTTTCTGGTTTTTCAAGTATGGTTTCTCTGCTCAAAGACCACAATAAATTTAGCAAATCTATACATGGAACTGTTGATTTTTGTACTACATGATGTGACATTATGAAAATCGTCTGGAATGCCCCTTTAAGCCTGTGGTCACAACCTCATTCATGTTGTGTAGATGAGGAAAGCCACTCTAAAATGTTAAAACCCAAATGGTCCAATTTCACACTGATCCTGGATTATACCATGTTTTACTGCATTAATGTTAGTGTCACATTGTTTACTCCAGCACACGTACTGAACATTTGTTGACACATAGATTTGCGTTGTGCATCTGTTTTGCTTGTGTCAGTCCATGGATTAAATTAAATGAATGGATTTGATTTCAACTGCCTTTGTGGATTGAGGCCAGCATTTCTATAACAACTGAAAAGCATTGTTATGGGGGATCAGGGAATACATCAGGGGTGAAGGATACCAGTGGCTAAAATGTGACCAGAAGTTTAAAGTAATAAAAAGTTTAAGCAAATTATAGACTGTGATAGCTTTGATGAAAACGCATTGAACACATTATGATATGTTATCACCAATTTTAAATGATATCATGGATTACATATCACAACCCATGATGGGTTGGTGTGCAATTGAAAGGAAGAATAAAAACTAAGTTCTGATGATCAGTCAATGGGATACATATTTTCGTAAAAGATGAGTAAATATTTTGCAATATAAGTTGCTTGTACCCTTGTATATGTCTATAGGGTTACTTTCCTATTACTTTTAAGAAAAAGGAAAAAAGAGGATCTTCAAGGACAAGCATGCATGGTTGTCACAGATGTATTTTTCCTATAGGACATGATGTATCATCATTCTTCTCTCTTTAAGATTGTGTTTTCCAAGACCAAAGACCTGTACATCTTGATAACAAGATGGGGACGGATCGGACACCAAGGTCAGTTCCAGCGCACCCCTCTCCCCTCCAGGGAAGGTGCCATCGCTGAATTCTGCAAAATCTTCAAGGCAAAGAGCGGCAACCAATGGTCTAATGTCAAGGAGTGAGTAGATTGACCTCTTTACTCAGATTAGATTTTCATTTCAACCATATAGTTTGGTTTCATCCCAAGAAGGGTGTGTAAGCATGTGTTTTTGCTTTTGATGGGCATTATCATGTCTCCATATCTAGAGTGCATGGAGGCATTCAAAGGGGTCATCTGTTATACCACTCCATTTGATGTAAGAAGGAAGAATTCAATTCAAAATCGACTCGATGCCAAAATGGAATATGAGATATTATACAACACCTCAGAATGATGTCGAATTGTGATTGGCCAAGAACATGTCACATGACATTCAATAGAAAATACCTATCAAACTCATTTAGAGTGACAGCCATACAATAGGCCCCTGGTATGGGCCTATTGCACGGCTCGAAGGTACTATAGCACGGCTTCGCGGGGGGCTACTAATGCATGGCCGCTCACAGAGTCCTGTGGCTCACACTAGCAAAGCGCCAGCAAACTACGTGCTGGCCGGCTGCGCTGCGCTGCCGGTAAGTCTCACAGACCAGGCGCGGGGCGGAGTACTGCAACAACGTTAACGTGTACGCGCAGCTACTTTACCTAGCTAGTTGCATGTATTGCGGCCTTTATACCTACTGCTGTGTTTTTACTTTTGACTCTGATTTGCTACGTGGACCACAGTGATCCCAAAATCAAGACTTCATTTCAAGTTGAGAAACCGTAATTTGATTATTTTTCTGTGTTTTTATACAAAATCATTTTCGGAAATAGACAAAGCTACTAGATCTACCGACATCTCAGATCGGCCTAACAGTCAGGCCTAACTCGATCTAACGTAGTGTAGAGTGGGTATAGACCCTGCGGAGTTTGTGATTCCTGTGACTGTGTGGTCGAATCATGACGAGTGTTTGAAAGCAGTACACAGGGTGGTTTACAATTCTCGGCCTAATTGTTAATACATTTATTTTTGGGCCTTCCTGAGTTGGCGGTCACTAATTTAGTACTGTGATTGTGGACAAGGTGTTGTATAAAACGAATAATTTATGATTTTGTTCGTGCATTGGGGCACGTAATACCGCACTCGGCGCGAGATTCGCCACTGGTCTATTCAACGCGGCGCTACGCGCCTTGTTGAATAGACCAGTGGCTTATCTTGCGCCTCGTGCGATATTCGTGCCCTATGCACTCACAACTCATAAATTATTCGTATACTAGTACACTGATTTCAATCTTCTTCTTTTTTCGCTGCAGTGAACAAATGTCAGAGGTCAGAATTTCAGGTCAAATTTAAAAGTTTGTTGTTTTCACAAACTATCACAGCTTGTATAACTCAAGGAGTTTGTGGTATTAGTTTTTAGATCATTGTGCAGGGCTGTAGCATGACAGATCAATTCTTTGATCAATTTTTATGCCTCTGCCAACGAAGTGGCCGGAGGCATTATGTTTTCGGGTTGTCCGTCCGTCCGTACGTACGTCCGTCCCGTTTCGTTTTTGTCGATATCTCAAGAACCGTGTGGTGGTTTTACATCAAACTTGGTATGAGGGTATATCCTGGGGGATAATACTTTGTTTGGATTTTAGGGTCATGGGGTCAAAGGTCACAGGTTATTTTGAGAAAAAAAAGGTTGAAAATTCATGTTTTTCTCCATATCTCGCAAATGGTTCAAGGTATCTTCATGGAACTTAGTATATATGCTTGTTCCAATGGGCAGTGATTATCTAGGGAAGTTGGGGGTCATGGTTCAAAGGTCAGGGGTCAAAGGTCAAGGTTAACTCCTCAAAATATCACTACTTTCCTTATGTTTATGCAATGCCTGAAGGTTTTTTTTTTAAAACTTGGTGTATACATGTATTACCCAATATATATTCTGTGGGAAGTTTCTTGCCAAAAGGTCAAATGTCAAAAGGTCAGAGGTCAAGTGAAAGTGATGAATTGCACTTTTTCCTCCATATCTCAAAAGTAACTCAAGGTATCATCATGAAACTTACATATTTATGCATGTTCAACCTAACAGTGATTCTCTTTGGAACTGTGAGGTCAAAGGTCAAAGGCCAGGTTTAGATAATGCTATTTTCCCATTTGATATTGAAATTATACTTTTTCTCAATACCTTGAAAATTACTCAATGCTTAAACTTATAAAAGGGTCAAAAGTCAAGTAAAAATCATCAGTTTCCCAAATACCTGCACTCTGACATTTTAGTCATTCATCCAATTGAACCTAGTTCTAGGAAAGTGAACATTCAGCACATTTGTGTCAAACCTGTCATTTTAATATTTTGCCAATTGTGTGAAACTGTCATCACACATTGTCAAGACATTGTACTATAGACCTATTAGGAGAACCATGCATTATGGCAGAGGCATATCAGTCGCCGTAGCGATATGTCTAGTTGTGTTATATTTTTATACTGTTTGATGATAATTGATGTCTACTGTGACAGTTCATTCTACCAGCACCTGAGGCATCAGTATTTGATAGAATATGAACCTATTAAGTAGCCACTAGCATTATGAATAATATTATCATTAGCATTGATTCCTGTGGGTTTTTTTTTTTTGTGTTTTTGTCTTCATTCATCAGGTTCAAGAGGTTTCCAGGCAAGTACAATCTGGTGAAGACAGACCCGTACTTTGACCGCCGCACCGTGAAGAGAGTCCAGTTTGACTTCAAGTTCGATAAGCCGTCCAAACTCTCTGCTGGAACTCAGGAACTACTGAAATTACTGGTATGTCTGGGCTCTTTCCTCCCATTGTTGGGTATCAGAAATAATTCCTGTGTATTGGGGGATTGTATCATGGTAGATATCATTTTATCAAATCAAATCAAAATGAGATTAGTACAGGATTTTTGAGTTACAGTCCTGAGGTCCATTTCATGAAGTCATCACATAAAAGTCTTTACATAAATCTCAGAATGGCCAAAGTCGTTCATATGTACAAGTTTTTAGCTGGGGGAGACTTTCAAATCCATTTCATGAAGTCTCTCACATTTGTGTCTTGTGAGCAAAAAGTCTCTCATAAGAATTTCATGAAATGGACCCCAGGATGTACAAGAGTCTCCAGGGCATTACATATCATGTGACCTGTAGTGTTGATATGTTATGCATGAATGCAGAAGGACATACAAGAAATAAGAAATAGTTTTATTATTTTCTTTCCTCCCTTTACATTGCTTCATTTTTCTTTTTTCTACAAGGAAAAGATTTGTGAGAAAATCAAATATACTACCAAAGACTGCTCTTGTAGCCTGTGCTTTTATCTGTCTTTATGCAATGGTCAAGAACGTCCAGAATTGCAGCATATGATAGAATCTTTGTTTCAGACAGTGTTTAATACCATCACTTGTCCTTTCAGAAATTCCATACATAATTTCTTTTTTCTTACACAGACTAGGAATGAATTGTCAAATATTGTATTTTTCAACAAGGCTTAACCCTAAAAAGACTGGGCTATTTCGGTAGCTCGAAAGACTGGGGGGGGGGCTCCCCTTAAGATCTCGGCCGTTGATCGCGCGATCGCCGCGGAACTTTGCACAATGGTAGTGTGCGATGTAATCTACAAGATCGTGTTTTTAAATTTTCCAAAATAATCTTCTTTTATTTTATTTCGATTAATTATGATAATTTATGCGAGAAATCAGAATCTTTCATCTAAATCAGTAAATAAAGCTCCAAAAGTGCTCATTTTTGGTATAATTATTCTTTGTGGCATTCTTAGCAAATGTGCTTCAAAAAAAATTCGGTATCAGAATTAATTTCTTATTTATTTTATTGTTTCATGAATTTCTTATGTATTTCATTGTTTTTTTGACCTTTTGTTTTTGTTGTTTTTTGTAACAAAATATGTCACAGACACTTTTTGAAGCATAATACTCCGAAAACAAACTAATTTTAGCCATTGAGAGTAAAAATAAGCATATTTATATGAACCATGTGAAAAAACTCAATTTGCATTGACTTTGTACACAAAATCACATTTTTTAGCCATTTTTGGCCTCACGTGCATGTACAAAAAGTAATGTAACTTCAGAACCGTACCCCCAGGCGTCACAAATTTGGTGTCAAAATGTGCGGGAAACTCAAAAGAAAAAAGTCATGGATCATCGCGGTGAGAGCATTGTGTGTTGCAGAGTAATCATGCGAAATGTCGAGGGGGGGGGGGGGGGCCTCTGAGGCCCCCCCCCCCCCCCCCCCCCAGTGCAGTTAGGGTTAATATCACCTCTGAGTGATATAAAGTAGCTGATGATCCAATCATGTTCGATTATACTGGCAGATATTACATGTATATTCATGAATGTGGACAATGGATGCCAACTTATGCTCATCACGCCAGCAGATATCAAAATCTCATTTCCTGTGACAGCAATCTCAGAGCGTCATGTGACTTGTTCTCTCCCGCAGACCTCAGAAAGCATGCTGAAGAATGCAATGGTGAGATGTGGGGCATCACAGAGGCTTCTACCCTTTGGACACATTCAAAAGAGCGTCTTAACAGAGGCACGAGGTGTCTTACAAGAGATCAAGTGAGTGGGACTGATATCAATACTTTCGCATTTTAGCACTGCAAATGCCGTTCAGCAATGATTTGTATTACTGTAATGTTGCAAGAAATTGTTTGAAAATGTTGATTTGCTAGTCAATGACAAAGGTCCTTTTACCCTTTGTATGTACTATCTTGTTATATGTACTGTTAATTTAAAAAGACAAATATATTGGGGGTTTTTTCTTCCAATTCTGTGCAGAATCTCCTTGGAATATACTTACTCAATGAGTATAAACAGTCATTAAAAGATAATGAACCAAATCCTATAAATCAAGTGCAGTGTATCACAATTACATTCATCATCTCAAAAGCAATTTACAGTAGTTTATATGCATAGATTTGAGATGTTAGGCTTACATGACATTGTTTTCATGGTATTCTGTTGTTCTGTTTGATTGATCAGAGCCATCCTAAAGGAACTGGATAAGCAAGACTTGACGGCAGACAAGAAACAAGAACTGCATGATAAGGTATGAAAGTTGACCATTCTCTTACATCTGGCAATTACTGATGAAAGAAACCTTGCTTGTAATACTACCATTGCTATGTATCATGTAAATTCCCGTTTTGACAAACCTAAAGATATTGCATTGTCTAAAGCATCAGGCAGCGAGCTCTATTTATGTGACAGATCTCCGTTTCATTTTCTCTTTTAATAATGGTCAGAACTCTCTCATTGCATGGAGTGAAACCCCTTCTTCCTTTTTTTTTGTTGATATTCTCTATGAGATGCATCATCTTCATGTCCCTTTAGTCTTTGCCTTGTGCACAGAAATCAGTGGGAAGGATGGGGTAGCAATTAATGCTGACCATGCTACTTGAAAAAAAAAGAAGACTTGTACTGTACAGTCACTTATTAAGAATTAAAAAGCTTTGATGGAAAAGCTTTACTTTACCCTAGCTGTCTTGTCTCCATGCCACATACAGGCAGCATTTGGCTAGACATGTCATACTCGTAGGTGTTAACCCCATCTTGCTGTTTGTTTGTTTTCTCTTCCTAATACCATTCCACTGGACCAAACACAGAGAACAGACCTTAGCTCTGAATTCTACTTGCTGGTCCCCAATGATGACTTCTCCTACCAGTCTATGGATCCGTTTCAAGCCGTTCACCAGGTGGACGAAGCCATGCAGAAGCTGTCTGATATGGATGACCTGGAGTTTGTCGGCAAGCTGATGGTTGGGGCGCAGCACAGAGTTACAGGTAGGGCGCCCTCTTAAGGTCTAGTTGTTTTCTTGTAAAGGGGAAATTTCCCCCCATTAACCCTAAAAAGGCCGGGGGGGGGGTTGAATCACCCCCCCCCCCCCCTCGACATTTTTCGCGACTACTCCGCCGCACAAAATTTTTTGATCGTGCCGTTCGCTGACTTTTTACTTTCAGGTCTCGCACATCTTTTGACACCATTTTCGCGAAAATCGTGCATACCATTACGATGCTGCATAACGTTTTATACATGCCTGTCAGACCGAAAATGGCTCAAAAACATGATTTTGTATATAAAGTCTATGCAAATGGAGTTTTCTCTTCTTATTCATAAAGATATGATTATTTTCACTTTCATAGGCTGAAACTAATTAATTTTAGCATAATTATGCTTGAAATAGGTTCTGTCATAAATTTTGCGAAAAAAAATGATAAAACAAAAGGTCGAAAAAACAATGAAATACATAAGAAATTCATAAAACAATAAAATACATAAGAAATTGATTTTGATACCAATTTTTTTAAAAATACATTGTTAGGAATGCTACAAAGAATGTTTTCACCAAAAATTAGGATTCTAGGAGCTTTAATTTCTGATTTAGAGCAAAATGTATTATTTTATGCATATATTAGCATAATTAATTATTATGAGGAAAATTTCCATTTCTTTTTGTATAGCTTGGTAGATTACACCACAGGTAATGCACGTGCCAAATTTCATGGCGATTGCGCGATCAATGGCCAAGATCTCGGGGGGGGGGGGGGGGGGGGGGGGTTGAATCAACCCCTCCCCGGCCACAGAACACCCAAAAAAGCCCGGCCTGGTTAGGGTTAAGGACGATCTCGGTTCTCACAAGCAGTAACAATGTGAAGTAAAAGAAATGTGAGACAGAGATATGACCCTATAAGTAGCAGTCATCTAATGCTGTTTTCTGTGCACACCAGTAACTGGCTGTCAAGGTCATGTGACTGGGCAGTCACTCAAATGTTCCATGACTTTCTCATGAAAATAATTGCTGACATTGCCCGTGCATGCTAGTTTGTGACCAAAAACCACTACCCATGCTTGTTTCATGCACAGCCACATTGTTTGACACAGGAGCAATTATTTTGTGATCCTGTAATGTTGAGCCACACGTCGGCAGATGATTACAAATTCATGTTCTGTTCTTTGAGATGACAATGAATTTACTGTGCATCAATAGGAATGATGTCCTTCAGATAAGAGATGACAGTGTGCACCAGTCCATCAGATTCACTTTTTTTTTTCTCTCTCTCTATTGGACTCAAAGAGCTACTGCACTACTGGCTGCTTCAGCATAACTTTAAAGTTTAGGTTGTAATGTACAAGCTGTAGGACAAATTGCTTACCAGCGATTCTTGTTTCTGTCCTAGATGTCAACCCTCTGGATTACGTGTACCGGTGTCTGGACTGTGACATAGAGCCCATGTCAGAGGATGATGAAGAATCTCAGCTCATTCTCAAGCACATTCACAACACGAGTGAGTACCTTAGTGTGATTGCATTGTTGAATCACTGTAGAATCATGGTATAAGAGCTGCAATGTGTGGGTTTACAATTAGCCAATGCTGCAGTATTCCAGCAGACATCAATAGCAAATAACTGATTATGAGAAGCATCAAATGTCATTCCTTTTTCTATTGTAATACATGCACATGCTAACCTGTAAAGAGTATACAATATGTGATGCGTCATCACAAAAAAGCCATATAATGTAGGGAAAACAATTTGATTGTTTTTGGCAGATATGAATTCGCCAGATTCTAAGCTTTAAATTGATATGTATTTTGCCTACTTTGTTTCAAGAAAAATATTTTTAAGCAGAGAATTAAAATTGGAAAACTGTAAAGGTTACATTGCCAAAGTCAGCATTTCATGCATTTTATTCTTTTTATAATCTTTGCTTTGTACAGGTAACGTGATGACGCACCACATATTACATACTTGTCAAAGCACACAAATGCAGTCAGTGTCATAAAGATTCAGTTGCATTTTGACTCTAAATGCTGTATGAATTGGCCAGCAATCATGAGGTTTTAATACTTTGTTTATCTGCAGTGAGTGCTCTTTGTTAAGTTCTTTCCTCTCTCTTTCCTCTCTCCTACCTCCATCCACAGAGAAGAATCACAATGTACAGGTGGAGAGGATATACCGTGTCAGACGGAAGGGTGCCGATGAAAAGCTAGATGCCTTCCCCGCTGAGAATCGCAAGCTGTTGTGGCATGGGACAAAGCCGTTCAACATTCTTAGCATCCTGAAAAGGGGCTTGCTGGTCTCACCTCTGGGGTCAGGGGTCACGGGGGCGGTCTTTGGTGCGGTGAGTGTTCTACTCTGTGCTGTAATGAAGAGGGTGTTATAGAGTTTGATGTGCAATGTACACATCTCCTGTTGATATTGTGTTAACAGGGCCACCTTGTGGTACAATGTGGTCAGCAGTAGAATAAAGAACAACCTTTTGTGCTCTGGCAAATCTCGACTACATGTGTGAAGTGTCATACCTCGAGAGTTCTGAATTTAAGCTTAAAGGGGGTGGCGAGTAACTGATCAGTGGGAATCAGTGGGAATGCTGGGGGATGATTGTTCCAATTCTTGTGGGATTCATTTAAAGGGGATGGCTAGTAAGTGATCAGTGGGAATCAGTAGGAATGCTGAGGGATGATTGTTCCAATCCTTGTGGGATTCATTTAAGAGTACATTATATACCTATTCTTGTGTGAAAATTATTTGCTTCAGAATGGTCTCATATTCAAGTAATGTGCAGTTTAATGTTTCCAGGTAAGCGTCCCTGGTCAGTGACGGGGCATTAATCTGCACATTACTTGAATATGAGACCGTTCTGAAGCAAATAATTTTCACACAACAGTAGGTATATAATGTACTCTTAAATGAATCCCACAAGGATTGGAACAATCATCCCTCAGCATTCCCACTGATTCCCACTGATCGGTTACTAGCCATCCCCTTTAAGAGTACATTATATATCTATTGTTGTGTGAAAATTATTTGCTTCAGAATGGTCTCATATTCAAGTAATGTGCAGTTTAATGCCCCATCACTGTACAGGCATGCTAGCCTGGAAACATTAAACTGCACATTACTTGAATATGAGACCATTCTGAAGCAAATAATTTTCACACAACAATAGATATATAATGTACTCTTAAATGAATCCCACAAGAATTGGAACAATCATCCCCCAGCATTCCCACTGATTCCCACTGATAGGTTACTAGCCATCCCCTTTAAAATGTAGTCACCTAAGAGTGAGCCAAGAAAGATCAAAGAAAACAGAGAGGAATTTGGTTGTACAGAGAGGAATTTGGTTGTACAGAGAGGAATTTGGTTGTGCTGTCACTGTCTTATGTCATTAATCTTTTGTTTTCTTCGGATGGGGGGGGGGGGGACTTTTGACTTCTATGAGAATAAGACATAGATTTCACAAGTTTAGCAATGTTTTCTGTAAAAAGTTTCTATGGGATAATGTTACCATGTACTGAGAGTATGGTATCATGACATCGTTATCATCAGTACGTTTGCTTCATTGATAAATGTGTGACAGTCTGTTGATAAATGTTATGGTAAGTGGTGGGTGGTAATTTAGGCATATCTCATGGAATTGCTTTGTCATTGTTTTTCTTCCAGGGGATATATCATGCGGACATGTTTGCCAAGAGCTACGACTACTGTCACGGTTACTCCTCTGACTGCAAATGTAACTTCCTTTTCATCAATGAGGTAATTTGTTGTCAACTATCTTAAACATGGCGATTTCTTCGTGTTTTCTTTTCAAATTACTATTCCTGACTGCCCTCATGTTATTTGCTACAAACATCATTCTTGTCTTCGAGAATGGTTCTATAAGGATAATGTATAGCTATAATGTAAGAAAATCTGTTTTATCATAGTTAAGTTTCAGTATGGTGTGTCTTCTGTAGACTGAAGTTTCAGACTTTCACCAATTTCCTGGTTGATAATGGTGTTATGACTTCCATTAATGGTAACCATCAAAGCCTTTGTCAAGTGATTCACTTTTTGTATGTTTAAATGACACACAGGAGATGTAAGATGCCTGTCATGACGGTCAATTTGCTCTGGTTGCTGAACGAGAAAAACAAGGAACAAGCAAACAAAACAAACAATGCCAAATGTATACCACTGGCAATTATAGAACCTTTGTTTGCAACAGAGCCAAACAGGATTTTTTTTTTTTTTTTTCAATCAATGATTTTGACATGTTTGTGGCTGGTTGGTGGTATGGTGGTGTTTGAATAGTTAGCACTTGGATCATAAGTGGCTTATACAGTTATAAGGTCTTCTGCTGCTTTATCCAGGGTGGCCGCTTTAGTGTTGTCGCCGCTCTTCCAGAGGGGCCCTGCTATTAGTATTACCCTAGCAGTGCCAGGTACCCATTTATACCCATTAGTTGGGAGGGACACAGTGGATGTTGATCTTTGCAAGGAAAGGCTGTATTCAGAAAAGATGATATTTCATACTGATGTAATTCCGCCCTGTTTTCATCTTATCTCCTGTCATGCCTCTAGGTTGCCCTTGGCAACGTGCAGAAATACGAGAGTACCCACACACTCAAGAAGGGCTTCCACAGCCTCAAGTACGTTGGCACAGAGGAGCCAGACCCAGAGGGGGACATCCTCCTACCCTCAGGTCAGTGAACTTTTTTACTGGGAGACGTCACTACATCACCTTTAACCTTTGGTGTCAAAGGTCATTTGAGAATCTAATGCCATCAATACTCAGTTTGAAGTTCACATCCCTTTGTCTTCATGAGCAATAGTTTTAAGGAGAAAATGAAGAAGTTGACAGTTCTTTCAAATAAATGAAGAAGAAAAAGAAAAAAAAACTTAAACGTTTGTCAAATGGATTAGTAGTGTATTTCATTCACCACTTTGTAAGTGCATAGTGAAAATAGAGTGAATATGTTACAAATCAGCAGTAGAGCTCCTTGAAATATTTACTGTATACGCCAAATATTTTGCGAGGTTTTTATTTTTGCGAATTTCGCAAATCAGGTGCTATTCGCTAAATGAAAGACACGCGAAAATATTGACTGATCTCGATTTGAATGTGACGTATGCGTGTACACTTCTCCGTTCAGTACAGGACTTCACAATCGCGAATTTAACCGCTTGCGAAGTCGTCGGGAATTCCCGATTCGCGAAAATTTAGACTCGCGAAATATATGGCGTATACAGTATTTGCTGAATTGACTCGACCTCATGGGTGTATAGGACAAGTTCACATTTCCATTTCTCTCAGTAATGACTCATGTATGACATACATCAAGCATGTCTTAGTTGAAATTGTAGCGAGATGAGCTGACCATAATGAGTGCTACGCTTTTTGCAAGCCATGTCAACTGTTCACCAACTTAGTGGCTTCAGATGACTAGTAGTATTGTGCTTGCTATGCTGAGAATCAACTTTTTGATAATGGTGTCCTCTTTCTTGGAGGAAGAAGCATCAAATATATTCAATATGCTTTCCATCTTTACAGGCTGAAGCTGTCTTGTGCTCACTGTAAAATGACAAAGTTGAATTGATGTGTCCAAAATACATACAAATTATGTATATGTGATACGTGTGGGAGACTAATGGTCAGTGTCCAATGTAGTAGACAGAGTTCATGTGTAAAGACCACCCAGGCTGACTTTAACTCTGGACGTAACCAACATCTGAAAAACTTGTGATGCACACAGGAATCTAAACTGGTTTCTGTCATTGATGGTTTTCACACCTCTTTTGTTTGACACATACCTACAATTTTTGCTTGGTTTCAAACCCTGCAGGTGCCGTTCTACCCCTTGGCGAAGTGATGAACAAGGTTAGATATTGGGGTAACAGCAGTGAGTACATCATCGGCAAGGCAGGGCAGACGTGTCTGCGCTATTTGGTGCAGGTCAAGAAATAAAATGTCTCCCAGATGTCTAGTCACCTTATCCCCGCAGGCAGTCACTGTAGCTGGGAGATACATTGAATATCAGGACAACCAATGGTAGTGTGTAAATATGAAGTCTAGACTTTCTGCTGGGACTTAACATGTTATGTACAGTGAGGATCCAACCATGTTTTCTGTGCGGTGATACTTGACTTGATTATAGATCAGGTCATTACATTATAGAATGTAGAAAGCATTGTAGAAAGGCTTAATCCTCTCTATTTCCTGGATTTATTAGTATGAGTTAACTGTTCATTACTAAAATAGGTTATGGTAAGACAGTGGATAGGAGTTGCTTTGATGTAGTCTTGGTAGTCCTTAATCTGAAATGTAAGATTAATTTCAAAGAGACTATGTCCTTGATACATTTTTGTATAACTGGTTTTATGCTTGTTTGTGAGACTTTTTGGGATACAGCTGTTGTGGGTATCCTCTGAGCTTCACCTAATGGCTTTGGCTTTTCCAGAGGAGGGGGCAAGTTGTCTGCTGAAGAAGATTGGTCTTGAGTGTGTGTGTATATGTATATATATGACATAGTGTAGAATAGCCAACAAAAAAAAACAAACAAACAATAACACCACACACACACATACACACAGGTTGACAAAGTCTCGAGATTTCTTAAACAATTTTTGGAAACATATTTCTTGAACTTCATTTTGAAGAGAGAAATGTGTGATTAACATTCTGCTGCTTTTAAACAAATTTGTTATAGACTGCGCCTGTAGATGTTGCAGATGCCGACTAGATTATTTGCCTTTTGTAAGGGATTTTACATGCTTAGAAATGCAATTGTTTAATCAATATGACTTATTTCTTTTGAAGATGCTACCAAGTTTTATGTGTATTGATACATCTTGTATTAGGATGTAGATGATGTGAATGCTTGTCATCTGTCAAGCATTTTTTGACAAGTGCTGACTGCTGTGAAAAGGAATTGGAGACAAACAGTGCTCGAGACAACTCAATATTTTAGGTTAGTGTAAATAGTTATATTTTTCTTGGAAAAACATAACCGAATGTGTCGCGCCTTCTGGCGAAATCGGTGCACATTAAGAAGACATGTTGTACTACTGGTTAGTGTCAGATACAATTTTGTCTTGGATTCATAAGCATGAAAAACTCACTACTTTTGGATATTTTTTATACAAATTTCAGAGTGCAGATTTCCTGCAAACTTTCCATTCCAAGATAGAAGCTTGCTGGATTGGAGCAAAATTTATGAAATCATTTTTTTTTCCCATAAAAATAGAAAAATTTGTGGCCAAGACTGCTCCTTGTTTTCTGTATGGTCAATAATCTTGATTGTTATAGAATATGGAGATTTTGAGTAAGGTTTATGTTTACGTAGGGATGTGTTCCCCCCCCCCCCCCCCCCCCCCCGTAAATTGATAAAGAAATGAAGAAAAAAACCTCTTTTGAACACCATATTGTGTCCTGCATTTCTCATATTAAATTTGATATGAAATGATATTTACATGAAACAATTTCTAAGGATCATGAGAAAGATATGAGAAACAGACGCATTTTTCTTCATAGTGACGAAAATTGACAAGATCATGGCGTACTCGTAATTTTTCAGTTCTTTTTGAAATGTAGATCATGTACTTCTGATACATGCAAAATGAATTTCTGACCCTGGTTACAAAATCTCGTGATATTTATTACACTTTTAAGAATGTAAGTAAGTCTTAATGCCTGCGAAATTCAGTGAAGGGTAAAACAAGAATTCTAGCATTTTCACTATCCATCTCAAAATCAATATTTTACCTTTATATCTGTAGATACAATCGAATGAGCAGATTTGAATTTTGAATAAATGAACTACTTCTGATGTTATTAGTCTTCATCTCAATTGCTCTCGGAGAGTGCTAATTTTCAATTTACCTGGTACTGTTATTACAACTCTGTTCTCAAATCAATACTGGTTGTACAGTATATTTGTAATGAAACTTTTAACTTGTAAATCATGCATGTGAGAAATTCCAATTGTATAGCTTTATGCATTTTGCCATAAATGTGTTGTTGAATTTGTGAAGAATCGCATTGTCAATTACAAGGTTTCTTTGAAGGGTAAAGAGGCAGAATTTAAAATGACTGCGCATGAAGTTTTGTTGTTGCATGAACAACACCTGGTAAAGACTGAATGTTTTTCTGTTGTAGAAGTAAACCATCTGTGTGCATCTGGAAAGATTTCTTTCAAGCTTGCTTCCCAGGATCAAAAAAAGTACAGAACGGTGTAAGAATTTTACACCCCTCTGTACAAGTAGATTGTCAAAGTGAACCATGAATCAACCATTGCATTCAGTGATGCCACCAAAGACATCAATTGAACGAGAAAAACACTTGCATTTTAAAGTTTATCTTCCCAAGCATGCAAAAACAAAAAACAAAAACAAAACAGTTTCTAGAGATATAGTGCTACTGAGACTCATACTATCGGTTTTAAAAATGACATACCGGTACACCATCAATTGATTTAATGTATGAATCATGGTTGACCGCACTACACAGTGTAAATGAATTTAGTTTCAACAAAGCCAAATGACAGTTTTCCCAATATATTTTGTATATTAGATTCTGCGTTATCATTTTTAAAGTAACTGCCACTTTTTAAAATGATTTCACCTTTTTTTTTTATCTACTGTACTTTGTTTCTGTATGCACAGCACTCATGATTCACATCTCTCAAGCACTGCATTTTTTTTAATGGTTGTCTTGTGTTACTAGTGAATGCTTTTAAATGTGAAACCTTTTATATTCTATGTCTTCTGAAATTTTCTCTTACTGTATGTTTGACGTATTGTTTTAGATTTGTGCTAGCATGTGTAGTTTTGATACAGGATTTGTTGCAGTGAAATGCACAGGCAATGTGATAAAGGGATGTAGAGTCCATCTTTAATTTGGATGAAACATGGAGACTTTTCAGTAAAAGAAATCATTAATTCTTATATGTCTTATTTTGAGAAGACTTCTGGAACACTCCCTTCCCCAAATTTGTCAGTATGTAGTCATCAAGAAATCTTGGTGGATGCTTATGGATGCTCACTGGAGCACAAACACCGCATAGGAAACTCTGAAAATTCATTTGCTATGCTATTCAACTCCCCTCATTTGTTAACATGTTAGACCTCATGGCTAGCATTTTTATGTATTCCTAGAATTCATTGTAGAAATTTCCCCTATTTTAGAGTGATATTCTATGTACTGTATAAAAACTCATGTATAATGCATACCATTTCCCCTTATTTGGTTTACTTTGAAGTCTTTTTTTTTTTATACTGATGTAATGTCTAGTTGATGTTCAATCTCAAACAATAAAATGTTGTTTGACTAAATTCTGCATTCTTTTTTTTTTTTCTTTGAGGTTGGTGTGCCTGAAGTTTATGATTGCCAACACAATTTTCCATTACACGTATATTAGAGTAAAGTTACTATCCAGGATATTACATCTGTGTGTCACTTTTTCTTGTAACCAATTCTTAGGCAATATCTTCCATCATTTTGTTGACCCTGTATTTGAACACCAAATTCTGCTCTGCAGAGTCGCATGGTGGTAGAGACCATGTAGTAAATTTGATTCATGTACACTGTACTTTGCATTTTACCTGGTTTAAGAAAAAAAAAATTAAATGTAGCAGAAAGTTATATTAGGTGGAAAGTCATTAAAAAAAAGAAACATCAATTCATCTACCTTTGTAGTTTTATTCTTCAGCTGCTTTCAAATGGAGACAAATCAGTGAAAGAATACAGGAAATTGCATAGACATTAAGTAGTCATAAACAAATAAGTAAAAAAATAATGGACTTAAAGAGTTGCTGGGCAAGGATTTTGTTTCTGCTATATGACAGCTACACCACTTACAAACATAACATGTATACAAGTATGTATCAACTATTTTAATCTCTAAAATTCCGAATGACTCGACAAAAGGCCAACATTTGTGGGATTTTTGTTGAGTGGTTCTCTTTTTTTTTTTACATCCCATCTTATGACAAACGGATACCAAGATCTAGAGACAAACGAAATACAGAACATGCTGATTATTAACTTGCCAGATGACATCCAACTTAATGTATGTATACCTATTCTCATTGCAAATTTGTCCAAATGCAAATTGCACACCGATGCTTTGGAATGTATTTTTATTCTGTAATGCTACTAGCACTGCAAATTTGACTGAACTTCATTTGAGTTCCCTTTGTTACTTGATGGCATCTAAACTGTCTATTAATAGATGTCCATGTCAGCTTCTTTTCTGTTTAGAGTCAGAAATAAGAGAATTTTGGTTTTGTTTCATTCAAGCATCACATTTCCCTTCCTAAATGGAGGCAATTGTCAACAAAATATCACACCTAGTTACCCCAACATGTTTCTGTACTCCCATTGACAACAACACATATAATCTTCTTCATCTGTGCACAAGGAAACATGAAGATTATTTTGGAAGGTTCACCTTAGGTCTACTTTTCCTTTACAGTGAAATCAACATAAGGCAAGATAGACTGGAAACTGTAATGGGCCACAGCAGACATCACATCATTATATTTCAGAACATTTCCAATACTTCTTCACTGGCAAGGCTAAAAGAATTCAGGCCAGTCAAGTAAATATGTATCACCATGGTATTCCAGTTGTTTATCATGTCAAAATGTTGGCATCTTCATCAATGCACTCATCAGTTTTATCTTCTGGCTGTTCTCTCTGTGCTGAGTGGGCCAACACAGTCTCTTCATCGGCAGAAGTTGGCTCTGATTGTGACAAGGAAGATGCATCTGTCAATGATGTCGGGGATGATTCTGAAGATGGTGAAGTCTGTGGTTCTGATGGCAATGAGTCAACTGTAACAGACGGGTCTTCAGATGCCTGTTGTGGAGATGGTTCTTCAGTGGAATCGTCAGTTACTTCTGTAGATGAGGATCCAGACAGCCATCGTGGGGTGATAGAATACTTCATAGCCTGCCAAAAAGACTTTCCTGTCTCCTCCTTCAGTTTGGGGTCGGTGATGACATTGTATGTGACATTCTTCCCTAAGGGATGGTAGAAGAGAAAAGCACTTTTGTTGTTATTGTCTTTCACATGCACCTCATACAGCTGCTAAATGCATTTATCACACAATACAATTCTAACCCTTTAGGTCATGGAATATCACATTTTTTCTTTTATTTTAAAGATTTTGGCACCAAACAAACCAAGTATACTAAATCATAAGTTTGCTCATACAGGGGAACAAAGCTGCTTGGAACCACTGAAAGCTCCTCTTTATATGGGATATCTCGTTACATCAGGGACAAAGAATATGAAAGGAATGGGTCCTGCAAAATGACCGTGTTATATTAGGTATCTCTCTATGACTGTGTTATTAATAAACAAGGTTATACTGCACTGCTAGATAACATTTACAGAGTAACACATTTCTACTACAGCAAACAATAACATAGAATGTTACACTAAGTAATCAGAACAAGATTTCCCTCTAACACTAGTCATAGAAAACTACTTCAACTTGAAATCTATCTCCTTCAATTCGGACAACCAGTGCCTATCTGTGAACATAGTGGTCTCTGTTTTAGCTCTTTTGCTTCTCTGTTCTCCTTGGACATACCGAGTTGAGTTGCTTGAGTGATGACCACTTGGGACTTCAAGACATCGCCAAAAAACTCTGCAGCCACTTTCTTGAGCTCCTCATGCTGGAACACTGCTAGGATGAGATCCCTGGCTGCCTTCTGTGATGCAGGGTCAGAGAGGATCAATACCACCGCCGCCTTGAGAGCCGCCCTGGTCTCTGGGTCATTGATGGCAAGGAGAAGCACCTCCTTGATCGTGGAAGCCAGAAACTGTCTTGTGTGAGGGTCTTCCAGAACACGAGTGATATATTCTATGCTGGCTCGTCTAGTCTCAGGGCTGTTCAGAACCTACATCATAAAGTACCATATTACAAGATGTGAAAAGCTGGCATGTACATGACAATAATGTTTCAAATTCTATTTTGACAATGAGTGTTTGCACCACATTACACCTTTCCAATGAACAAAAGCTGCTACACTATTTGCTTTGATGTAAGGATGTCTCGAGTTCTGAAAGTACTTGACTGTAACCTATGTACGCCATGGATATAAGTTAAGCAGGATTTACTCAAGATGCAAGTTTGATAAAATACTTTTCGAGGAAAGAAATACATTTTCTGCAAGGAAATATAGAAGTAAATTTCAAAATAAATGTACAGTGTGTATTTGAAAGAACTATCATTGTAATATGAACAATGAATAAGAACAGTTACACTTACCCTAGAAAGAATACGTGGTGCACCATGAAACCGTCTACCACCCAACATTCTACCACCACGGAAGTCTTCAAAGATTTCATCTAATAAGAACAGGCTTTTTTTCCCTATCTGTTAGAGAATGCAACATTACCAAAGCCATGTGCAGGATATTTCTTCAAGGGGTGAAAGCACGCCCCACACATTCCATGCCCTAAATTGTTATAATTTCATAACGAATGTCATACTCTAAAAATCTCCAGGTGGGCAATTTGCCCCTGCTGCATACAAGGGGCCCTATATTGAGCCTTCCAGCTTACAACTGTATTCCACACAGACAAAGTTCCATCTATCCCCCATGCAAACTTTACCTCCTTGACAAACTGTGCAGCCAGAGAGTGCATGTTTTCATCATTGAGGAGTGTGTTCAGGAGGCTCCTGGTAAATTCTTCTGCTTTTCCCACCACCTCCTCATGCCCTAGGGATCGTGAGGCGACCTGGGAAACCTCGACAGCAACATTTTCTCTTATTGGCTCCCACATCAGGTACACTGTGGCTCCTGGGAAATAAACAAACAAACAAACAACACAGAATACCGACGGTCTCACCCCTCAGTTGACATTTCTTTCTTAACTGTAGGTTCAGGCATAAATATGAACTTATCATATTTGAAAAATATTAGTAAAATCTGACAGAATGCTGACATTTTTAAGTCCACACTGTATACAAATAAAACACAAAGCATTATTTTTGTTTTAAAGGCATTAAATGACAATAATCCAGGATTGTTATGACTGTTCACCTTCGAGAAATGTGGCCTACATATTCCATAGCAACACAGTGACAAAGCTCAACTGGTTGCCTATGGAAATGATGGGGGGGGGGGGGGGGGGTAAAAGTAGCATTATTAGCAGAATTATCAAGAGGTGCAGTCATGTGTGTCCATATTCTAAGATAAAAGAGAAAATGGGGTGCAATAATTGGTATAGATTTATTTACTATGACAAGCAAGGTTGTAATGGGTAATTGGGTATTAGGTAATTTCGAGGTTTGTATTTCTTACACTTCAATTTCCCTCCTTTCTTCTGTCTAGATTGAATGCTGCATATTTTTGCTGTGAATATGAAGCTGAAAGAACTGATGCCGATGGAGTCACATGTATATGATGTAGTACTTCATCATCTATCTACCTTTTTATGATGGACTCGGCATCTTTGTCATGACTGTTGACATTCAAGTAACATCAAGTCTTACAATAGTACAAGTTTGAATGTTGGTACATAAAACACCAAATAGCATGCAGCTGGTCACACACAAAAAACCAAAATAGCCATACACAGAAGAAAACCCAAAGATCTACTACTGTGCCATAACTGCAAAGAACTAATTGTAGTTGTAAACACACACACACAAACAAATCTTATTGCAGAGACTCCAACTCTCCCGTTTTTGACGGGAGATCTCCCGCCGAAAACCATTTTTGCAAAATCTCCCGTCCTCCCGCTTGAGATTTAATTTCTCCCGTCCTGGCTCTTTGTCTCCTGTTGGAAAGGATTTCTTACTTACATGTATTTTTATTGTATGTTGAAAAAAATAAGCCTTAAATAGCACCAGCCAGAGCATCTAGAACCCTGCGCACTGGGAATTTCGCGCTTCGCACACATCAACTTGGAATCTCCCATTTACTAGGGGTTTCAGGCGGGAGAATCTCCAGATCAGAAGGTGCTTGGGGTTGGAGTCTCTGTTATTGTATAATTTTTAAAAAAAGTGTGTGGATTAATATTCCTTAGGCTTAGAAACTGACTGACGTAGATTGACCTGGAACTCACAATTAAAGCTACAATTTGTCAAGAAACCTTTTGACAGAGAGCATTTTAGATACGGTATATAATTAAAAGTGGGTCTAACCAGCTTTGGTACCGTAGAACTAGATAGATCTATGTAGACTATAGACATCATGTTGGGTTTTTTTTTTCAATGAAACTGACATTAAAAAATTAGAACTCGTCACATAAATTGTTGACTTTCTTAATGTTACGTACTCACAGACCATTAGTACAGGTATGATATCCCTTTTGAATAGTTAATAGATATTGTTTTGCTAAACAGATAGAAATCTAGACATCTACAGCTATTTTGGAGGTTACACCCAGAATTTGGTTTGACATTGTCATTGATGATTACCAGCTACAATGCAAAGTGCTAAGCCAATCCGGAGTGTTGAGTATCCATGGAAACGCAAAGAATTTTCCAGTCTTCTGAGACTTGTGAGAATAGAATGATGGCTGGCATGTTCTTGAACAGTTGGACTTTTAGATGAGGGTTGTGATGTAGCTGAATACCTCCGTCGACCGCTAACACGCAACTCAGGTGTGCAGATCCGTGCTGTGAAGACATCATTTGCCCGCCAACAGGGAGGCTTGATCAGCATCGCCGAGGTCGAGGCCAGATTCTTGAGGTGTCGACCACCACGAAGGAGTTTGTTTTTCTCAAATCGCAGTGTTTGGAGGCAGAGTCTGCTTAGTGCTGTCATTGTATCAAATTGAGAAAATGCCTTGTGTTCGACTTACGTACAAGAAGAACCACTTGACCACTTCCAATTCTAGTAGCTCTACATGTAAATTTGACTCCTCAGTGGATGCAGCGATGATGCAAGGAGCTCCAGGAGATCTTTATCAGCTCGCCCGCGCCCCGCGGCCTAGGCGCCAGTGACTGCCAGTGACGTATTGAAGACAGTGTAGTGTACGCACATATGTAAAGATGGCTGAACAAGTGCGCGCACGTGAAGCATCAGATAGCAGACGACGAGTGAAGTTTGAAAGTCAGACCATTTTTTGAACACATTTTCACAATGTTGAAAAAGTAATGGATACATCGGCTGAAAACTATCTGAAGTGATAGGTGGCTGTGTAATGCTTTGAAATACAATCTTGCCTCAGGCTGCTGGTACCCGGGGCAGAGCGGCTGGTGGGGCTGCTGATTGTGACGGGCCGCCTACCCCAGCTCCAGCCCGGCTCGAGCGGCCACACCGCCGCGCTACCGCGTTCTCTCCACTACTTGTACATCACGGTCAATCGATGACGGGTGTGAAGCGGATCTGCGTCTGCGTAAAATGGATGCGTTTAATAGACACGCTAAAGGGGTGCAAACTGAGGTTGACCAAGCCAAATCACAACTGTTTGAGGTACGGGATTTTTTCTGTTTATAGGTTCTAGTTACAGTTATTCTACTCTTCACCGATTTTATATGTTCTTGAACCAGCAGAAATTAAACGTATCGAGCGTTGCGTGACGTGTCTGCTAGTGTTGTGCTGTGCGTGTACGCGTGTGGTCTAGCTGCACAATTCTAGTATTCCTACTTATTTTTGAATGGGTGGGATCATTAACAGTTTATTCTATTGAGTACTAGTATGTACCAATACCAGTAGAACCTGTACTTCTGAATGACACTACATCGTATAATGGTTTTAGTGGAGGTGGACCGGGCCAGTCTAGTACGTACAATAAAATCAATGTGTACTGTAGTATTATCTGAATGTAAAAAGGCACTCAAACAGGATCACACTACTGAATCACAGAAGTAAATTTACCATAATATATTATTTCACTTGACTTGGGTGGAAAACATGTAAGAAAGTACATGTAGGGGGTAGGAGGAAATGTAGGAATAGAAATAGGCTCTTCTTAGGCTCTTCAAGTCATAGATAGGCTCTTCTTCTGCCAAGCAACGATACACATGTGTCACCGCAAACCTCTCTCCCTCATTTACTTCACCATGCAAACCTTCAAGCAACACATATAGGATTGAAAAGTTATAAATAGAACCACTTTTGATCATAAGGTGACATTCTTCAGGTGAATTAAATCCTCTAAACTTCTGTTGGTAGTGAAATGAAAGAACCAAAAATTACAACAATTGAACCAATTACAGGTACATCAAATGAACATTGTGCAGGATGATATGGCATTAACCTTTTTAGCCTGTGCGATGTGATTGTATTTCCCTCTAGCTATTAAATGTTATAGGGTCTAATGTGTATTCTTCTTGCATTCACTTGATAGAAAATGATTTTCCTGTGCATAGGTCAAGGAGGAAGAATGCCGACTCCAAGCAATGAAGGAGGAATTGCTGGGTAAGAAGAGAGAGCTTGGTGATGTTATTGAAGCCAGGACAAGGAGCATTCATGCTGTTAGGGAAAGGCTGCCTACTATTGCTTCCAAGAAATTGTGAGTAAATTTGCTATGTACGTGTTTACACGTGCTTTTATGTCTTCATGGTATGAACTTTTGCATTAATGATAGATTTCTTTTTCTTTTTCTTTTTTATTTTTTGTTTTTAGAATTACCCTAAAAAAAAATATACCGGTACCTAATTTATGTTTATTGGCAAATTGCTTGGGGCCATTGTCTGTTGACCATGATGGACTATGTTTTACTCATGACCAATTTCTCCAGGGTTTGGGATATCCCCTTGCCATCTCAGTATTACTAGCTAGCCTATTAAGAATTTATAGTCTCTCTATCTTGCTTGAGTCAGCTACTGTTAATCATTGTTCAAAATATCCAGATTGGAGGACTAACAGTAATATGTTTATATATCTGAAAACTGCGCAGGCCTGTCAACTTAAATTGTGATGAAAGGGAATGGTAGAGGAAACGGAAAAGGAAAAAATTGTAAATCCTAAAACATTAAAACACTTGTTTCAATCATTTTACTTTTTTCCCCATATATCTATTCAGGGGTGTATCCAGGATTTTTTCTGGGGGGGGGGGGGGGGTCGTAATCAAAATGTTTGGACCTTCACCTTTGCGAGGGAGCGGAGCGACCGAGTGGGAGGGGGGTGTCCCCCCTCCCACGGTAGGGAGTTTTTGAATTTTATATCTTAAAATGGGGCCATTTGGTGCATACAAAAGTAACTTTTTCGGCATGGCAGTGCGGCTTAGAAATAAGGTATGGCATATGAAAACTAAGTTACGAAATTTACGAGGTTTTCGACAATTTGCTGGAACACCACCTGGTCACTTTTTTTCCTGTTGTATAGGGTAAAAAGCCCTCAAAAAACAAAAATGTCTTCTACAGAGAGTGGACCTTCTGAAATTTTTTTTTTTTTTGGGGGGGGGGTCGTACGACACTCCCGACCCCCCCCCCCCCCTTGCATACACCCATGCTATTGATTGAATGTGTGATGTGAACATAAGTAACATTTTCATAATTTGCAGGTGTCTCTGAAAAAATTCTGTAGGTCATTCAACCTATTTGAGGCAGTGCCATGAGCATGTCAGGAAGTTAGATGTTAATTAAAGTACACATGCTACTTGTAGAATACCATGTGAAATATTCAAACAATGCCTTATCTGTCATTCATCTATACCGTATGTCCCAAAAAGAATTACAACAGGACCCTCCGCAATGATATCTTTAAAAATGGTGAATCAATCGAAATACAAATTCAGGGTATGAAACTATAACTCATTGCCCACATCTCACAGAAAACTCCATTCGATTTGCTTCAGTGGCCAAAGAGAAATAAGGAATTTTATAGAGGATGTCAAAAATCTCTTCCCTCACAAGTTCTGTCTATTGTATACACACACAAAAGCATCGAAGTGCTAAACTTGGAAGAATCAGACTCATGACATGCTTTACAACTTTTCACATTCTCTGTGACCGCTTAACCAAATTGAATGGGGTTTTCTGCAAAATAGAGCTAAGATGCTATGTTTTAAGACCCTGAAGTAGCATTTAGACTGTTTAATAATATTGGGTGTTATCAATGCGAAAATGTGATTGCAATTTTTTGGGGGGACATATTGTATTATGTGTTTCATTCATTTCATTCTGTCATATCTGTAGGTTTGATGATGTTTTTTCAATTGTGGAAAGCTGCTATCACCAGCAATTACACATTTTGGAACTAACAGAACAGCTTACATTGGCCAAGGCACTGCGCAGAGAAAGTGATTGTGCTGAGCTGATTGAAGGTACTATTGAATTTCAGTTTAACTTGAGTTTGAATGTTGAATAAGTTCAATTGAGTTTGAATGTTTGTTTCAGCAAGCTTCAATTAAGTTTACATTACCACAAGTCACCATACAATCATCCAAGTATCTCTTATGTTGCCCCTGATAGAGTGCGATGTGATTTTCACTGCATTACTGTAAAAACAGAAATTTCTGCATGCATTAAACTGTTGTGAAGTTTGCAAGGAGTCACGATTAGTAAGATGCATGAGAAAGTTTTTATTTACACAATGCATTGAATGCTGGTAAAATGCTGTACACCATCCTGTTGGCAATTCGCAAAATCTTGGGCCATGAGAAAAGCTGTCAGCTCCAATTCGGTAAAATTTCATGCTGCAAATGTTTGTGGTTTTACAGTATAATTATCAGGTCATTAATAGTACACATGTACTTTATTAGTAGCATAAAATGTAAAAAATCTGAGAGAGAGGGGTGATAGTTGTACAAACAATAGTTACCTGAATACCATTAAAATATATAGGAATGAACAGAATTTGATTACCACATGCTGGTTGTCCCTGTCTGTGTATTAGGTCTCAGTCCAGGGGAATGTAGAGCTGTAACAGAAAATGAACCCAGTATTCTGGTCGACTGGTACAAGGAGATGAAACTACTGGAAACGGACAAAAGTGATGGTAAGTTTGTTATACATTGTATGTGATGGTGTTTTTATCAGAAAGCATGGATTGATATTGATTGGGGGTGGGAGGATTAAAAGCATTTTTTCATACTGGACTGCAGTCATACTGAGCTGTCAGAATGGCAATAGCTGTTTCTAGTAGGTCTTACTTTACCCACCAGATGAAAATTAGTCTTTGCTCATTAATTAATCAATGATATTTGTATATCTGTATCATTCTTTTTTTTTTAATGTATGTCTAATTGCCAGTATTGATCAAGCTGAAAGAAATGTTGTATGTACCTATCTCCTCTTTTATTGTTCATGCATCCATGCAGCAGACAGTCTAGTAAAGGACAAGACAGCCTACCACTTGAAGCTTTCTTCAGACAGGATAAGTGCCATGTCAACAATTTCCCTGTCATTTTTCTCCATGCACAAAGGCTATTGCATTCACCTCAACATCACAGAAGAAAGGTCAGCTCAATATTTCCTAAACTCGTGTGTTTTTACCTTAATGTCACATTTGTTTTCATTTCATTTTTAGCTCACCTGAGCCAAAGGCTCCAAACCCCCCAAAATTGTTCTGAAACATGCAGTCAACTGGAGTGTGGAGAAAATTCATTGAAAAAAAAAAATTCTCTCTCTCTGTCAATGCCAGCAACCACAATCATGATTTTTATAATGATTGTTCACCAGGAGAGAGTTTATGGTTGATATAGATCAGGGTGTTATACATGGTAGCTCAGTCATACCCAAACTTTTATTTTTTCAATATAGATATCAGTCTGTTAAACTTCACGCAAATGATATTTATTAATAAATTTAACAATATATATGATTAGCACATGTACTTTATAAATCATTGGTGAATTATTCTAGCCATTTACTTGATACCTATTCAGGTTCATCTTAAAATGACATTGTTTCCATATTGAAAAGAACTTAATGTGCATTTATGAATACCTGGTATGTACATGTAGTGAGAATGTGTGTGACAAGAACAAAGTAGTGAGCAGCATGTGGTATCAAAATATAAGTATTATGTGTAATTACTCATTCTGAATTCTTTTTTTTTTGCATGTGGATTGTATTTGATAGACTACACATACCATCAGACAGTATATCACCAAGTGGACACTTCACCTTCACGTCAGACCCTCAGCTTGAAGGATTACAAGAAAAGGGAACAGCACACCTAGCTAAGGGAGAGACAGCTGCTCACTTTGTGTCACAAGTTTTGTGGCCTTTAATGGAGGAACAGATGACCTCACAGGTCACTTCAGTCTAGGCCGCAAACATTTATTTGTATTAGATGATTTAGTCAAATACCAGTCAGCTACTGTAAAAGAGCGTCTGTAACTGGTATTTCGCGTAGAGATATCTTCATGAATGAGGAGGTCAAAGACATTTTTCATGTGATGTTGTTTTCACCTCTTGACACCGAGGCTATCATTAGTGTATTAATACCTTTCCATTCACTCCATCTGTTGCTATACACAATGGCCATACTTTCTCATGTTAAATGTGTATTCCAACAGTGATTTGGAAAATTCTGGAAAATTAAGCCCTGTGAAACCAACAACTTTTACGGTTTTAGATAGATATGATTACATGAAAGCTGTCCATTTGTACATATTTTCTTGGGAGCAGAACATTTATAAGATGTCCTCCCATGGGAAAATATTTATGTGTAAGCAAATGTCAACTGATGCCAAACTGGAATATTACAAGCACAATACGAGGAATAAACTCGTACTCTTTAAACTGCTATAATGTATAACTTGACCGTCTAATAATTTGTGACACATGGATTCGCAAGTTTTGATGCACGCGAAGATTAAGCATTGTTCATTGCTAGCTACGAAATTGTTGGTGATGCTACCAAAACTTGCCACAAAATTTCCAAATTGAGGGCATACCTTACTCTCTACTGCTCAGACTAATCCATGTGTCATAACAGATGATGATTTTTGTTGTGAATGAGTATACAGAATGTTGTAACCTGTGAGTGTGAAATGGCATTTTGGGGACGTTTTTAGTAGTTCTTCAGCCTCTTTTTGGGCTTCATAACCACCCTTAATAGCATTTCCAAACCCTCTTGATTACTCATTCATTCCCATGTTACCTATGTCATCCAAACTACACAAACCTGTGATATTTATGCACGGAATTCTCTAGACTGTGCTGTTACATATTAGTGTCTTCTTAACTTTAAATTGCATTGCAACCAGTGTCGTATCAAGCCAAGATGATGTATTAAAATTGCAAAACTTGTTTTTTTCTTACAAAAATTCTCCCTTGATATTGTACTTTGTCAGTCTGTCTTGGGGTTTTGTAAGGAGTTATCGAGAAACAGTGTAATTTAAAGAATGCTCAAGACCCGACTTTTTTTCCATATGCTGTATGTCAGTTACACATTAACAGTTCCTTTAAAGTGAATAAAAATGTCAATATTGCATGTCTATTTTAGTTATTTTGTTATTTTTGTTTTTAATGTTTTAACAGTGTTCATGATATGTGTAAAGTTTTACATTGGAGGCAGCGAGTGGAAAGGTTGAGAGGATGAGGGCTGCTGTGAATGAGTAGGTCTAAAGAATACTGGAATACTGAAATTTTACCACTTTTGTGAAATATGAATATTACCACTGCCTCAACAATGCCATTACATGTATAATATCCTGCATGTATCAGTATAACTTTCATTTTGTGTACGTGGTATGATACATTGTAGTGTCCTTGTACATGTATTTTACAGTTAAGCGAGATTGGAGGATAGTAGTCTGGCAGTGTTTGTTATACTCGTGTCGTTACTTGCGAGTATAATATGGTGTACTTGGGAGTCAAGTCAAGAACCCTGTTCATACCACATGCACAAGAGCTGCCCAGACAGCTGTAATTCAGATTTTTTTCACTATGTAGAAAAATTGAATTGTACCCCTTATTCAAGATTAAAAAGAAGAAATGTGTGCATAGAGTCTATTCACTCAGCTGAAACTTAAGTTATTACAGGTACCCAGGAGTTGGTAACAGCATGGTGTGCCACTCAAACTGAAGAGCAGTACGTGTACAATACTATACCTGCACGACGAATAGAGCACTGCACATTAGCACAAACACACGTACCATGGTACACAAGCACAATCATAAACTCAAACCACCTTCCCCACACACAAACACACAGGCACGTAGCCTTCATTCCATTGTTCTTATTTCTTGTTTTTGCAAGCAATCCCAATTTTTAGCAAACGTCAATTTTACAAAGCAATACATGTAGTTTGATACCCTTCCCCCCCTTTTTTTTTTTGCTGCCAAAGTTATTACTACAGCATGACAGCTCAATACCTAAAGTCCAGTTCCTTTACAATCAGGAATTGAGTATGCTGCTTGCAAAATGATTTCCAAGTGCCTACCTACAAGTCTGTCAATGTGCTTATGAAAGTACATGTATCTGCAAAAGTTGGGCAGGTGAGGTACATTAAAATAAAAACAAAGAATGCCATAGGTGTATAAAAATGTTTAATTTCCTACAAATTTATTTACAAGCTTATCAACATCAAGTGACTTCACAAAACTTTCTTCTTACTCCAGTTCACTGTCTTTGTACCATGTCCACTACTTAAAAACATTATCAAATCATATGTATGACAAGCTCATGAGACCAACAGCAAATCCATTATATACAAGATATACATAATGTGGTGTTCACAAGTAACTCACTTCCTGAAATAACTCAACACAAAAAGCACAGAGAAATGTCATCAAAGAAAACAAAAAAATACAGTAGATGAAGCTGTATCAAGTCGTAAATACTCTGTGGGTGATGTTTATGTTACTGGTGGTCAAAAAAATGAAAGGTCCACTGGTTACCAGGTAGATTTTCACGTAATGTCAGTAACTAAGTATACACTCCAAAGCAATTACACTGAGGGCATTAGCTACTTTTTTTTTTTTTTTTTTGGGGGGGGGGGGGGGGTGGTGTCAGAGTTGCTGGTGTAAATCCATCAGGCATAACCCCATATCTTGTATGAACAGCCATATGGCTATCAGATAACTTGATTTAGAACCGTAACACGCCAGTTTACAGCATCTTCACAACACGAGGACTTCCTATGTGTAAAACATTTGTACACAAGTATAACACATTGTTCCCCAATGACTACACAAAAGACCAGTGTAATCTTACTTTGCATTCTTGGATGAGTAATGCCATCACATTTTTAACATGACATACCGTGCATCCGTTTAACAGGTTTTTTTTAGCAAACTCAGTTTAACCAGCACCCAAATAAATATAAGGCTGGGGGTATAAATAAAATCAGGCATTCAGTCACCCCCCCCCCCCCCCCCCCCCCAAAAAAAAAAAAAAAAAAAAAAATTAACTAAAGGGAGAAATGAGTGAGGAAAATTAGATTCCTGGAAAGTAAAAGTACAGTACAAATGCACATTGAAGCTGATATGCTGTGGATTGTGAAGGCATGTACTACTGCCAAATAGATGCTGACAGTGTTTCACATTTGTGCCACCCTCTCTATCTACCAGTGGCAATAGCAGCACAGTATGTAGCTTAGTTTTGATGCTTCAGACAAATGGAAATGCCTTTCCAACAAAGGCATGAACTACATACACTGTACTTGCATCACTGTCTTGTAGCACTGACAGTTTGTCACAAAATAATTAGATGCACAAACACCCACATGGACATAACATGGCTCAGTACATTTTGCAAGCTGGTGAAAACATTCTTTCTATGTATTGCAAATCCAGATACTACCATGATAGGCACATTGCAAGTAATTTTCACCTGACAAAAGCTGCAAATGAACCATTAAAAAAAAAAAAAAAAATTATCAAATGGCTACACACATAAAATTGCCCTCATTGGCATTCAATGAAAGAGAAGACTAGTTTATATTTCTTTTTATGTGATATTAAAACAAATAAATGCTTGACACTTTCTTTACTTCTTCACTTGCTTTGCAAATGCACAGCTTGTATAGATCAATGCATTCATATACGCGATTGTCGTATAAACAAATACCACCCAGGCTAGCCTCAAAAGCAAAGACCATACATGTCCCTTCATTTACATTTTGCTCTTTTCAATAATCGTGTCTGGTACTGTCACTGCTGTTTTAGGGTATCTCCCACTGAACAGTGCACTTTAACAAGACACATCACTACATAACAGTCTATCATGACAGCAAAAAGAGTGATACTGTACTGTTCTAAAATTCTTCTCATTTTGCATGAAATATTGCAAAGCCACAATATACTTGTTCTCACCATAAGTTTTGACACCCACCTGAAATACGCTTTGACTCAGTGGGCAAAATATTCACACCCTATACTAGTCATTGTTACATTGAGAAGATGCAAGGCAATGGGCAACAACCCAACTGCACTGGCTGTATCCCTTGCCTGTTCTCATGGTGGTGCTAATATCATCAATGATCATCCACATGCCAGCCACTTCCAATTTCTACCACATGTTTTGAGAGAGGAGGTAACTATCTAAGACAAGTTTCATGGCCAAGGCCTGAAGACCAGCCTGAGAACCACTCAACCAACAGATCACATCACCACAGTCAAGTCTTTTTGATTTAGTACTACAATTTGATCTTGATTGGTTAATAAAGGGCTGGGAAAAGTGTCTTTTTCAACAATATTTGAGCTCAGACATTTAGAGAGCCTGTCAACACATGTTAGTCCCAAGTCAAAGTGCATGCTTTCATACATATTGACCATAGAGTAGACAAAGCTATGAATGATGCATACAACAATCTTTTCCAAAATACTTATGCTGATCGACATGAGCATCAACCCGAGACTATTCTTGCATTTAAATCACTTTATCTCATATATTTGATGGTGTGTACCAAAATCACAACTAACCTTTCAATGGTAAAATCAAAAGATGCTATCAGTTGAACATACTGTGTGAAGGAAACAGAATTCTAGACCATCAGTACATTTTCAGTGAGTTATGTCAGATACTAAAAGGATTTAATAAAAATTAGCCTTAAAGACAGAACATATAGGACATTTGATACAATCGGCTTATGTAGCTTTTTCTTCACAGCCATGAAGCCATAAAGTATTTTTCCTATTAAAGCACGATCACCATGTAAATTTGCATGGCTACTGCGAATAAAGACAAGCGTAAACAAGCTTTCCACTTTAAAGGAGTCCTGAATAGCCCGTTAGGATAGCCTGTTAGAACTTTGTACACAAACTGATACAGAGAACAGAGTGAATTGGCACCAACACTACTTTCAATTCTCTGCTTCCACTGCAAGAACACAGCACCATTCACATAGACCTTCACATTCCATGGTACAGGTATTACTATGGCATCAGATTTTGCATGGTTCTTTCCTACAGCTTGAGGAGTGTACTTGTACTTGGCTTTATGCACACCATTTCACATACAAAAATCTAGACATTTTGACTACTTCAGTCAGCACCCCTTTTCATACACAAGCCTTACATGCTACCCCTTGCATGTATTCCAGCCATCATCCTCTTGTCAGTGAGGGGATCACCAACATCAAAATGTCTTAATGGAGGATCCTGTAACACAGAATCCCACTGAATTGAGGTGGATCAGTGGTTAAGATGATAAGAGGTTGCCAGGTAACGAAGGAAGATGACATCTTGTGACATCCAACAGCACAAATAATCAGTCTCTAGCTGCCTCTCCTTGTATTGGCTTCATCTCTCTCTAGACAAACAACTTGTAGGATGCCTTCCTCTCCTGACATCCTCCTGACAGCTTCATGCTAGATGAGCCCTCTCATCTTCTTGTACTCATCAAGGTTGAGGGACCGCCTTGGTGCACCTTCACCGCCTCTGTCTGACAGGCTGGTGTTGACTGCGATGGGACGGGATTCTGGGCAGCAGGGCAGAGGTGGAAACAGTGAACATTTTCAGCGATGTCCTTATGTACTAACACCAACATGTAAAGATTACTCCTCATTTGTTTTTGTTTTTGTTTTGTTTTTGTTTGTTTGTTTCTTTGCAAAACAGTATGCCTCCTGCCAAATACACTTACCACTGAAATCTACAGCATTGATGTCGTTATCACTATGAATGAGCATAGTGGTTTCACTACATTTTCTTAAATCAAAATTGTATTTTGGCTATATATCCACATAATTAGATTCAAAGCGGAGTTTCATTTTGCATATGTGTGTGCATATGACAATTTAATTCCTTACTGCTTTTAATGTTTCTTGTTACTCTGATACATGCTCTATCTGAAAGAGATGAAGCGAATCACCTCTGTTAAATCTAGGCAAGTGCTATTAATTGTAGCAGTGTTTCAATCGAATACAATCCACATATTTAATTATGAGTATAATGGATTACAATATTGTAGCTATAACAATGAGAAATATACATCTGTAGTTCATTCCAGAACTATGACAAACATTTTGCAACATATAACCACTCCAAATTATCAACTATGCTAGAGCATTATCAACAATTAGTTATTCAAGATGTGACTCAGATGAAGTGAATACTTTCAGCTCTGATTTAACTGACCTGCAAGTGGGACATCAAGATCGATTTTGATGTCAAAGTCATGAGCTTGAAAGAGATCCTCGGAGACCTTCCTATCTGTGACCTTTGCAGGAACAGCTTCCTGGGTCAGGGAAGCGATGATGTCTTCCTCCTGAAATTGAAATGAACATCGACATAGTTAAGTTTTAACTGTAGGATTTTCTCCAAGTTCATATGGAAGCAAATCAGCCTGATCTCTACAAATATTGCACAGTGTTAGCCAGGAGCTGATGTGACCAATGTGGCAGCACACATTATCAAAATGAACATCAAATCCTAACATTGGTGGGCATATCTTATCAAACTGTCACGAAGCATTTTTACAAGTTTTCAACTTTCTAGTACAACGATTGTGTTACAAACACATAAATGTCTGAAATCTAAAAACATTTCACATCGTATCTACCCTTCTATCTGTTTCTCTAGAAGTTGAGGAGTTTACAATCATTAGCTACCAAATTATAATTTTAAAACTTTCTTCTTCTCGGAAAATGCAAGAAATAAATCTTACCGCCCTCTTCTTGATCTCCTCCGCTTCTCGCTTTTGTCTTTCTTCATTCTCCTTTTTCATCCTCTCAGCTTCAAGCTTCCGCAGAATCTCCTCGGTGCTCTCCTCTCGAGCCTGCAACAAAATATCATCATAATCTCTTCAGTAACAAAATACATACCATCAGCCTATATGCTCCTGCTCATTACAGCATAGAATATGATTATATATATTAAAAAAAAAAAGAATTAAAGTTCATGGTTGGTAAAATCAATTCCCTATTTGACCTAAGTCATGACATTACAGCATTGGGGGGAATGCCCTCTCCATGCTTGACATACTCATTTGTTTTGTTAGGTAGGTGTCTTATCTGCCTGGCCATATCTTGTCAAAAGTTGCTCCAAATACTATAAGAGTTCACTTCACGATCAGTGTTTTGCTAATCATAGGATAATATATAGTTGTGATGTTCATTGAACGCCTGAAATTCATTCAATTTTTCTCTTGAGGCAGTACCCAACTTTACTTAGATTGGCCAGTGAAAATTTTGCCAGAATTCATCTGCAGATACAATCTGGTATCGGGATAGTAGGTACAAATTCTAAGCTCAATTAACTACCAAGAATAAGCTGTGGGTAATCACAGCATAGCTTCGATTTCTTTTATATACATATATATATTTTTAATACTTTCAATAATCTACTGTCACCCTCGGAATGTAAATTCATAGAATTAAACTTGCATCAAATTCATTATCAACTATTGAGTACCGGTAATATGTTACAAGTTAAAATTGAGGTTTATACAACACTTCCACAAAAAAACTGACATATAACAGAAAAAGACAGCATTACAAACAGTAAGACATATATAAAAGCATTAGAATTACAACAACATTCATGAGAAGTGCAGGAATTACCTACAATAAGCTAACTGCTGGTCAAAATCCTCACCTTTTGTATTGTGAATAAGGACTACTACAGTCAACATGGGAGATATTTGGTCTTGGGTGATCAGTGGGCACAGTGTACGAACAATTGTAAGACGTTCTCTGAAGTAATGTTACCTTGGTGACAAGCGTCGGCCGACAATGTCTCCTAGTGAAAGGATCCGGAGGTGCATTCTCAATTTCTTTGATTTCTTCCTTCATGGCCAGCTCTGACTCAGTAATATTTCTGTTCCTATTCCTTTGGTTGATATATCTGTTTAAAAAAACAAACAAACACATGAACAATGCCTACAATGTCAGAAATGCCACTAAAATTTCACCTGCTCAATTCACTCTGATCAAAATTTGGTTCAATCAGTCCAAAAATTATTCAATACCACTGGATTTGATCTCCACACAGTTGACAGCATATTTCGGTCTTAGCAAACATCAAGCTGAACTCATTTTCAGCAATGCTCTATTTTTGCATTTTACCATATTCACTTACAGCACAAAAGCAAAACATGAAATTTGGATGAAATCTACTGCAAACAATCTGGCAGTGTATCACATCGATCCACAAAAAGTTATTAAGGACAATCATATATACACGACAGAGATAATGCATGATATCCTCGTGTCACTATTACCTTTTGATTGAGAGAGACAAGAAAGATAACGCTTCTTTCTGAGCCACACCAATCAAAGAAATGCACATGAAAAGCAAATGAAAATGAATATATTGAGAAGGCGTATGTGCTGTTCCCTATAAAGATGCTACCACTTACGTGATGGCATTGACCTCCTTGTTTCGGATACGATCCAGCTCTTCTGCTCTCTCCTCCAGGTCAATCAACCTTTGTGAAAGCCCCTTTGCCCTATCCTCATCACCTTCCTCTAGAGCTTGGTCCTATTGGTTAACATGGTACAATGTGTGACTAGTTTATCATTCAGTCAGGCTAATGTGACACAAATAGATACAAGCTGGCCTCTCCTCTATCACAGTTCATATTACAAACTCTTTTTATTTTTGTTCTTACAGAAAAACCTCAAATTTATATTCTCTTTAAAGGGGAATGACATCCAAATATATATGTGGATCGAGTATCATTGATGCAGAAACATTACTAGATCACATAAGTGAAGTTATGAATTTGAAGAAATCTGAAAAAAAAAAATCTGAATTCTGCAAAGTTATGATTTTTTTATTCCTACAGTAGCACAACGATATAAAGAAAATATACAGAGTACTCCACAAAATTTCATTCTTTATAAAATATACACATTCCTTGCCGTTGTTACCGACATATGTCAATGGTAACAATATCTCCTCTGCCTTCTGAATGAGGTACTGTATACGCCGAATATTTCGCGAGGTTTATTTTCGCAAATTTGCGCGAGTCAGGTGCTATTTGCGAAATTAAAGACATGTGAAAATATTGAATTTGATCCCGATATGAACGTGATGTACATGTTTACACTTCTCCGTTCAGTACAGGACTCCACAATCGCGAATTTAACCACACGCGAAGTCGTCAGGAATTCCTGATTCGCGAAAATTTAGACTCACGAAAAATATGGCGTATACAGTAAGCCAAGTGCTCTTATCATTATGCTAAATGGCACAGGCAAACACACACTGCATGTCTCAACGTGCATGCAGATTAAGCAAGACTATACTGTCACACACACAGGAAAAGGTAACTGCAAATACTTTGTTTTCACACTGTACATACCCTGCTTTTCTTGAGTTCAGTCTTCTTCATAGCATAGTTCCGTGGGTTCTTCCGAAACCGTTCTTTCTCAAGAACAATCTATTGACAGTTGAACAGACGGAATAATCAATGCACTTCCAGCACTAAATGTTACAAAACACCGCAAATATTGAATGACTTTGACTTGGTTCACTAACAGTTGATTCAAAGAAACATGCAATGTGACAAAGTGGTTATTGACTATTCAAAAGCAGATTGATGAGATTCACTAATTTCTCTTGACTCACAGGATCATCCTATATATCCTACTTTACAAGGATTAACACCTCATGAAAAAGTCTGTTTGAAGTAAATAATTCTCCTGCTTCTAAATATTCCTCCCAAACAAGCTGAAAATGCTTAATATCAATACCATGGCAGAAACATGAGCATTACAGCAAAATATGATTTTCAGAAGTTGCTACAATTACAAAACAATCCACATCTTCATTACAGTCAATTCCTTAGACATGAAAATGGGTCACACTTCTGTATCTTTCTCCTCCCTCAGTCTCCAATACCCTGGTGATTATAGATGAAAAGCAGAATGGCCATTATAAAATCTTTTCACTGTTCTGACATTGCTGTATACCTTCTCAATATCTTCTTCCTTGTACTTGTAGTTCAATGCTTTCTTGATTGCTGCCTCCTTGGTCTCCACTTCATTTATCGTTGGCAGGTCAAAGTCACCGTTAATCATCTAACATAGGAAAAGAATTAAGACATAGATACCTTTAAAATTTCACAATTCATAGCCTGAATTACAGCACAAGATTTATACATTTTAATAGATATTAAAGGACAAGTCCACCTTCATATACATAAGGATTGAGAGAATGCAGCAATATTAGTAGAACACATCAGTGAAAGTTTGACGAAATTTGGACAATCCGTTCAAAAGTTACGAATATTTTAAGTATCTGCGCAGTCACTGCTGGAAGAGAAGACTACTACAGTGTATGATGTCACATGCGTACAACTATATAAGGAAAATAAAAAGAGAATTTCACAAAATTTTACTTTCCGAATAAAGTGCACATTTCTTTGACTTGCTACTGACGTATGTTAAGGGTAATATTATTCCCCCTGCCTTCTGAAAGGGAGAAGTCGAGTGTTCTTTTGTTATGCGAGAAAAATTGAAATATGTTGAATTTTCTTTATTCTTTCTTTGTATCGTTGTACTCATGTGACATCCAAGCTATAGTAGTCTTTTCATCCAGCCGTGACTGAGCAGAAACTTCAAAAATTCATAACTTTTGAACGGACTGTCCGATTTTGCTCAAACTCTCACTGATGTGTTCTACTAATGTTGCTGCATTCACTCAACCCTCATGTCTACGAAGGTGAACTTGTCCTTTAAGACAAATTGACACACAATCCTAAAACAAGTTTAAAAAAGGATCATATAGTTTTAGTTGGGACCTAACTTCAGGTTTCCAACATTTTTGGACGAGATATCAAGAAACCTCTTATGAAATATGAAAGAGCATGTAATTTCAAGAGGAATTCAATTTTTATTTGATGAAAATTGGTTTTGGGATGGCTGAGATATCAAAAACAGAGTGATCCTATAATATTTCATTTCAAAACTGATCAAATAAACTTTGATGTCTTCTTAGAATGGTATGCGCTGAACTATTTCTCAAGTGGTTTCTTGGTATCTCGCAAAAAGACCAATCCTCATCTCCACCAGTACTATACCATCCATTTAGACCCATGATATGTTATGCTGTAGGCAACAGACCGACATGTGACCACACCATCTATGCACTGATTCAAAATGAGTAATGAAATATACAATTTTTGTATTCCTATGCAGCAACTCGGCATACAATGTCACTACATGTTTCAGCAGCATCACATACAGTATCTAACTTGTTATTGCAAACAGAACTGATTTGCATGCTATGACTTACATCTTCATGCCACTTCTGAAATTCAGTGTCGCTGAAGTCCTGGTTTGACACAAACTCCAAACGGAACACACGCTCCTGAGCAGCATATCTGCATTGAAAACAAAGCAGTTATAGCGACAGATGCAAAATCGTTTACCCAGTAGTATGAAATGTGGAGAAAGCTACTTAACCCTACAGTCTAATTTCAGAGTCTCCATTTCCAATCTATCATTAAACTTTTCATACTCACAACTAAAAGAACAGAAAAGCTCTTTGACTCCTTCATATTGGTCTTTTTGATGTTGGCCAATATATGCTATTTGAAATATAACAATCTACAGAGAACTTCAATTCTAACTGTGAAAGCACTTGGAGAGCTCAGACCTCCATCAAGCATCTAATCTCCACCAAAATAGTGATTTCTAACAAAAAGAAAAAAAAATCTGGATCCAGATGGTGACCTGGATCACTACACAAAATCTAACCACTTGTTCCTTGTGTCATTACCAACTTTCCCTAAAAATTTCATTCAAATCCATTCACAACTCTTTGAGTAATTATGCAAACAAACAAAAAAATTGACAAACAAACCGAAACCGGCAAACACAGAACCTCCTTGACGGAGGAAATGAGATGGTTCGTGATCACCTTACTGTCACTTATGTGTAAAGTAGAGGGTAAGCACTATTCCCTGTATGTACATGACTTCATTAACCCTGCCTTGATATTGGAAGATGCTGAGCAGACAAGCCACTGAAGAAGGTCGTCTCAAGATGCTATCAACCAATGGCAACACAATGTAACACATGATCTTACCTCAATTTGAAACCCTTGTTTGTCCGCGTCCCACCAATAGCATAGATCTTTGCTGTCTCCACAACGTCTATGATCTCTGCAACCTAGAACAGTACACAGAACATGACATAACCATGCAGTTATACTCTGTACATGCTCTTGCTTAATACTTGGACACTGATACAGATTGTGAAGTGGCCTTTCACCACTTCAATTCCACTCACTGTCCATCTGTTTAACACTGTTCAAGATGTGTGCCTTGCTAGCTTTTATTTGATCAGTGAGTTTAACTCTATCAAAGTTAACTACCATTCGGACTGTGTATCATAAGTTAACACAGTATGATTCTCACGAGGCACAAAATACTGCAGGAAAGTACTGTCCTCATGAACCAATGTGAATTTTTGCTAGTTACTTGCTGCAACATATAGAGGACATAAACTGTTTGGCAACTTTGGTTCATTCACCCTCATGAAGACATTGTTTTACTTGTGACCTTGGAATTTGCAAGCAAGTGCTGCAGTATTCTCCACGCAATCGGGTATCGCCTAAACGGGTACTCCGTTTAATTGGGTAGTAATGTCAAAATCACTTCCAATGCACATTATAATTACCAGTTACCTGATAATCAGGTTGCCTCTCCGCATAAATGGGTAAATAATTTTCTTCTAATCTAATTTTTACCCACATTTTATCGCAGACATATCACTTTAAGAAATCATGAATGTCAAATTTTCCATGGCTAATCGCATTCTCTACTTAATTTGCAAAGAAGACCTATCATTTGGGGAGTGATTAAACATGAAAACACAATGTACACATACCGACTTGCCACACGTAAACGAACATCACACATGTAGCTGGCACTCACAATTGCATAGACAGACAGGAGTTGAACACATCTGCACTCCACCCTTGCTCCGCAACAACACTCACCATACGAGATGTTTGCAACGAAAATCAGGCCATGCACCAGCTCCATAATTCTACTTTTCCCCAGTCACTTCTCGAAAAGTAACCCAACGTTCTACGTGACTAATGCACGCAAAGAGACTTGTTCGTTTCGGAAAACGCATGCGTGTTAGCGCGGAGTCTATAGTCAAAACTACAAAGTTTTCTGAAGACATAATTGTCCTTAAAAAAGAGTGTAAATTATTGTCCCTGACTGAGTAAGTGTAAGGTACATGTACATATAATGTGCCGTGCAAGCGCACGTGTAAAGCATACAGTGTAGGTATTTGGTACAGTGTACAATGCATGTACATGCACATTGTGTGTTTCAAATGTGAATGAGACGTGTTCTTCTGTTAATCGGGTACTCCGCTTAATCGGGTAAGAAACGCTTTGCCCGAGCCCACCTGATTATGCGGAGAGTACTGCACTACAATTTGTTATGTAATTTGTTAGAAATATTTTCTAAGGCGCTCCGATTAACTTGCTGCATGACTATGTAGATAGAGACATTTCCCTGCCACTGGCCAATACGATAGTCTCACTAAAAGCTGCATTTATTGTAACTGTCAGATGTCTCCAGCTTACCCGGTAGACAGGCCTTCCTGCATTGTGCCCTATCCCAATCCGTACAAAGCAGCCTACAACTGTGTTGTGGAAGAAGGGCATATGGACCCACCTGTCGAAAAAGGGGAATCGTAATTAAAATGCAGGTTATGAGGGTCATGTGCATAATATGAGAGTTATCAATAAGTGCTGAGCACTGTTTGAAAATGTAATATATCTACCGGTATATGCGTTGATCTAACCATGATGCTGGCATAATGTAAGAATGAAACTGAAAAAGAAGGAAAAATCACAAATAGATGAACAGAATAAGTTAAGAAGAAACTTCCCTTTAAAGTCCCTGTAGGAAGTAACAACAAAATCCAGAATACAATGTTATAACTGTACATCTGTTTGAAAGAATATGGTTAAGAGGTTAGTTGTGCACAGGTATTCTTCTTCCCTTTTTAGGGGGATAGGGTAGAGGAGAAAGGTTCTACATGATCAAAGATTTCCAGTCTGAGTAGCAGAATGACAACAACATGAGCAACACTAAGGCCGACAGTGAGCCATACAAGAAATTCAGTCCCATAAATGTCCAGTTGAGAGTCAATAACATTGAATCACATTATCAAAGGCTCTCACTTCTCTGCTTGAATGACTGTAAATGGACTTGTTGGTATTCACAAACTCTAATATTAGACTTACTTTTCCAACTTGTTTCTTGAAAGTCTGATTCGGTTGAGTTCCTCCTTGGTTGAAACGTACATTGTCATCTGCTCTTCTTCTTCCCTGAAACCAACCATATTGACATAGAAGAAAATCAGTACATATCATGCAATTAATAGAACATCACTCCGAGAACACAGACCTCCGCCAAACAGGTCATTTCCACACATACAGACATATGCTAAAAATGGCTTAATTTCCCAATAATAAAGAATAATTTCTAGTGTCTCAGAAGTCTATCTACCTTAGCTTCTTGCTGTGCATAAAGCATACCTCAAATACACACAGCTTGAATTCCCTGTTTGTTGGCTCTTTTTCCCCAATGATAAAAATTCTTTCAAAACAAACAAACAAACAAACAAACAAAACAAACAAACAAACAAACAAATCCTGAATCCAGACAGTGCATTGCATCACTACCAAAACTTATTCATCTGTTTCTTACATCATTATCAAATTTTCCTCCAAATATCATCCAAATCAGTTCTTCAGTTAACTTTTTGAAGTATTTTGCAAACAAACAAACAAACTGACAGAAAGACAAACCAACAGCAACAAAAACATAACTTCCTTGGCTGAGGCAAATATATAAATACATTCCTTGAAAAGTTCAACTACAGAATGCTCCTACAGTAGTTCTTGATTCATTAAAGCTGAGGTCAATGATAAAAGAGAGCATACTCTTCTCTCTCTGATCCTGAGGCTTCGGACTCGGACGCTTCGCTCTGGTCAGTGGATCGCTGCTCCTCTTTCTCATCCTCCTGCTTCTCCTCTTCCTCATCATCCTCATCCTCATCGTCTGTATACACATCACTTGCCTTCAACAGCTCCTTCTTTGATGGGGCATTCTCAACTGTCAAGGAAAGTCAAACAGATATCCAGCATTAAAAACAAAGCATTGTGGAATATTGCTATTTTCATCTGCAAATTAGAAGCTGATGATGGAGATAGTGTTATCACAAACTTGAAGAGAGCATTTACTGAAACTCAATGTTATTACATAACAGTTTCACGATTAGTAACTGAAGAGTGTTCTTGGCAAAGAAAAAAGGTATGCTGCTCATATATTTTAAGACATTTCTTTGACATGTTTGTTCATATTATGGTGACACCTCTCTCAACAAATTTTTGGCACCCCTGTATAAATCTAATAACAAATGGCAAACAACCTGTTCCCAAGTAATGTGGCACAAGACATTGAACACATAACAGAATGCAATTTTTCTTTTTCATTGCTGTATGTATTTCCCTACAGTTTACAATCAACCTTTTAAATGCTGCATTTTGTTATCTTTAATTCATTTACTTAACATTATCATTACCATTATTACTATACTACTACTACCACTATTATTGTGTCATGTAACAACTTCCAGACTCATTAGATTCTGGTGCGTACTCGATAAGAATGAATATAAAGGCATAAGAAATAATCACCAGTTCTCTTTTTCTTCTCTCGCTGGGCTTTCAGGTCCTCCATGGCTCTTGCTTTCTTGTCATTCTTGGTCTCAATAGTTTGCCTTCTCTCCTTGCTGCGGTTCTCTCTGGCTGACAGATTGAGGCTGTTTGCCTTTGCCATTTCTTCCCGCTTTTTCTTTTTCCTCTCCTTCTTTTCTTTCTTCAGTTTCCTCTCAATCTCATGCCTGAAACATGAAGAAAATGTTTTGGGTACAGTTGTGCAGCTGAAGTATAACAGTTAATTTCATTTCCATGATACAGATACACTCTTACTTTAAAAAAAAAAGACACTTTTACAATTCTCTCAATTTCTCTGAGGCTAATTCCAACTTGTCACAATTATCATCCCTTTTTCAACTTACAATAAATGCTCACTTTTATGCTCTCATTTTTTTTGCTATTCTCTGTTACCTTGTAAACATACTGAATCATACAAAACAAATCTGTTACTTTTATACTCACAGAAATATTCTTTTGGTACGACTACAAAGAAGAACTACACTTGTCATTGATAGCGTCAATTTCTTGTCATAATTATGAAAGAAATCACCTTGATGCTGAAGAAAAAAAAAGAAAAGGAAAATTAATCTGATAAGACAAGATATTCTAAATCAAAATATAAACAATACAGCATACTAGACAAATGTCTACAGAGGTGTAACCACTGGAATGTTCACAATGCTCACAAGAGGTGCCTTATTAGGTAGGTACTCTATATTGCTTTTATTCTAAAATATTACACAATTCAAGAAAACACATGTCTTGAAATCTTGGTACGAGGCAAATAAGAAGTAGCATGGTGAAGAAAAATCAATGTCCCTTAAACTGACTTGTAATTTTTTCATCACTTTTCAAGACTTATTGAAATATTTGTATATCTGTTACTCTCAGTTTATATCCCTATGAATGGACTTTTTCTCTGCATTGAAATTCTTCACCTAATAATTGTGCAAACAGCTTTACAGGTAGAAAGGACATAAACAATAACTGAAGAAATATATAATGCAGGCAATACAACATGATACACAGCCACACTCACAAAACAGTCACGGAAGATAGCTGCCTCACCTTGTCTTGAGGGCATCTCTCTTTTCGGATCTATTGTAGATGACCTGTTCTCTCTCCTTTTCTGTCATCTTCTCCAGCATAGCCCTGTCCTCTTCATCTCCGATGAAGTTCTCATCGTAGCCATCAAAGAACTTTCCATCATCAGAACCGGAATCGGAATCATCGCTGTCAGAATCAGATACTTCACCTAGGTGAAGAAGGTATAATGCAACATTAACAATTTTGAACAACAGGGAACAATAATTTGAAATGAATCAATTACTGCACCATCTGCACTATAATGAATACTAACAGCATTCTCACACAAAGGGAATACTTACCGGTAATTAAAACGCACGTTGGATAGATGCATAAACCTCCATGAATTAATGCAAAAGAATGTCCTTCTTATAAATCAGAAATAACATGATTATCACCATTCTAATCTTAAACTGCTGAAACACAGCCATGTACAATCTTAAATTGAATTCTTTGGAAAACAGCACTTTGTCATTTTCCAAAGAATTCCATTTTAGGTTGTACATGGCCATGTCTGAGCAAAAACCTGAGCAAGAAACCCAGAATGAAGTTTTGAACACACATTCTTGACTGAGACAAGTTGGTGATTCTTGACAGATCAACAAATTTGATGCAGTGCTTGTGTTGACAAGTACAGCAGCAAAGCTTCTTTGTTTAATCTCATATCCAATACACATGTTACAAGTCATAGAAAACTATGCACAAAAAGGACACAAATTAGCTGCTCAAATGCAATCTTCTAAACAAACTCCTAACTACACTTTGCTCCAGTTTCCATGTACACTGTATTTCAAGGAAACAAGTCATGATATCAGTGAATAAACCATCATTGACTTACCCTCTTCAAGTGATGACTTGTCAGAATCACTAATGACTCCTGAGCCATCTGATGCTGACCGTGCCACCTTCTTTTTAGGATTCTTTTTAATTCTTGATTTCTTTTTGTTACCACCTAGAGTCCACTGTTGAAGGAGAAAGTACAAATGGATCGTTCGCGTAAAAACACACACCAAATAATATCCAATATCAAAATAAGCTTCTAGAGCAATGTACAATGTCAGAAACTGTATGAACTATGGGACAACTGTCACAAAAACTGGAACAGATATTGATAGATATGTACAACCACACTACAAGATTATGCAACTTTCACATGACACATTATTGCATGTAGGGTTGATGGATTATGATAAAATCTCCCAATCCAAATCAAGACATTAGTGTCCTTTTTATGTTTCAGTTGTTGATTCTTAAAGTGATAAAGCAGAAAAATGCATTTAAATGGATACAGTACATGTACAGAGCATTGCTTGTCATTGTAATACTACAACAGTTCCACATACTATCTCACAGATTGGCAGTTGTTTTGAAGTCCTTATGACTCCTTTGCAATTAGTAAAGTGTTCAGACACAGGTCACAGTATTATATCATCTGAACATGGAAAATATGAATTAATATGTAGAGCATTATATCATGAAATCACATGATTCCACGTGGTAATAAAGACACATGTGCATTCATAACAAAATCTACTCACATCATCATCACTCTCAGAAGTTTCTGATTCTGAATTACTCCTCTGGGATGTGGATTCTTTAGCTGGCTCAGGCTCTACCTTCTTCCTCTTTGCAAGTGTTTTCAGTTCCTAAAGAAAGGAAAAAAGAGAACAATCCACACTTTCATACTACTAGACATTTCTGCTTCCAAAGAGGTACATGTATGAAGGCTCACTGGAATACTGCACACATTGTAGTCACAATGAGTGATTTCCATCATGATGAACAGATTTTGATTGTCAAATACAAGATGCATACCAGCTTCAATAAAAGTTGTGATTACCGACACAACATATCTTCTTTGGAAACAAAATAATTTGTCAACATTATATCATCTCAGTATTAAAAATGCATGGTCGCGGTGTTACAGTCAAATGCGTACGCGAGCGCACGGCGCAAGTTTCCTATAGAGACCTACGCTATTGACTCCTCTGTAGCGCTTACGCTGTGGCACACTTCCCCAAGTCCGAAGAAGTCCAATTCACTGTAGTTAGTGGTCCGATCAAAGTTCAGCTCATGATTCGGCTGAAACGGATGACCGCTTTATCTATAGCCAACTTCTTTTGTGATGACATAATAACAAGCACATATGCACACACCCTGGCATTTACAGACTGCACGATGCGCAGAGAAGACAAGGAAGGCAACGTTACTTAGCAACACCTACGCACTTTACTCTTGATGACAGCCCAACTTCGGTAATCTTTGTATTAATGCTAACGGTGATCGGCAGTATCATCAACAGCGCCCTCTACACTACCGGGACTATGCACCTTTAACATAAACATTGACACTTTCAGTGAACAGAAGAGAATCATATTACTGACAGATTCCATCTACTTTTTCATGGAAATTGCACATCTTTCATCAAGAGAAAGAGAAAAAAAAACATGATTCTACCACCACAAATATACCTGCGATGTGCAAAATTCACATCCAAGTACGGTTAGACCAGTTTTAGTGCTCAAGTACCCTTTGATGCTTGCTATACAAGCAAGGGTTTGCATGCACTTGTTCTAGACGTGTACTTGTTACTTGTTTGACCTGACAGGCAGGTAAATTCAAATTCATGTGAGTGAATGGAAATAAACAACTCGTGTGATAAAATCTTGTGAAAAATCGCTATCTTCTTCTAAATCTGAGGTAAAATGGGAATTTCTGAGCATTTCTACATTTTTGTGTCACTTTTTTGTTGTTGTGATTTCAGCCCATGCATCGCTCTGTGTAGCCCGACCAGACGCTGTTACTACGCTATGCGTATGTGTACCATGTACAGCGACTGGGCTGTGTATAGTTACGCTCTGTGAAGCTAGTCTATGAAGACAGAAGTCCCATGCGTATTGAATGTCATTACTCGAGTATACTCATTACTTTGCTAGACATTAGTACGGTACGCACAGACACGAGCGTTCAGAATTACCATGCTCATGCTGTCCGGTAATACCATACCTGTAGGCTGTAGATGTTTCTACATACATAAATTAAATGAACTGCATGTCATAGGTCTGTGCTGAGTGTTTTCTTGTATTGTATCAATACCTAGTAAATTTAGAGTTTTTAGCAGCCACGCAATGGCAAGGCCTAGCCAATTTTTAAATGTCCTTTTTTTAGGCTTTAAATATAGACTAGATGTAGTAATCATCGTCATCATATTCAGGTGGCATTAAGTGCGACCACCCCAACCATATCAATCATCATGGTACTACTGTAAAACTGGAAATTTTCGCGGATTTCGCGCAACCAGAAACTAGCATGAAAATAAAAGCACGTGAATATTTTGCTTGCCATACGTTCCTGTGCGTGATGTCTTAATTCCGCGGAATCAAAAACATGCGAAACTCTTCTTGCCCGGCCAAGCGTGAAAAATTAGTCGCACGAAAATATCCACTTTTACAGTATTGCATTGGTACATGACACAAGTGAGAGGTTTACATTTGTAACTGAAAAACAGAAACAAAGACATGCTGGTTGAATACATAGAATTTTTCTATTTCCATGATTGATGATAGTGTCTAGTGACCACAATCAACTTGCTGATTATTCTGAGTCTCTGTCAGTGCCACTTTTGGGGAGGTCTACGTTACCATGATTTCTAAAAGGTTCTAACTTCTAGTTACAGTTGTAGTTAGAGTCTAGACCATCTGTTGTGACATCAGAATATAGAGTTCTAACACTAACAGTTAGATGGTATACAAGTCTGACTCTTCACGTACCTCTTCCGAATCAAGATCTGATTCATTATCCGAAGCAGAACTGTCTGAATTTATCACTGCGCGAGGCTTCTTTCGTTTTGACATGGCTGCTGTATTCACAACGCTAGCTAGCTGGTGGGCACACTGTCACTGGCACGAAAGCTCCGGCTCCCCCAGCAAGCAAGGGTAGATTAGGCATCAAACGAATGATGTGAAGATATAGAATTGGGCAAACCGGTCTCCACATAAGTTGCAGGCTAGATAGATGAAATAATTGTTGAAAGACTGACTTCAGTGGTTGCTTTACAACAGATCCCCCGTCAGAATACCTTCGATCTGGTAGAGGGATCCGCACTACTGCGTGCTGTGCACTGCGCTCACGTTACGTTATTCGCTTTTACAACACACACACTGCATGCTCTACGAATTACGAGCGACTACATCTACGCTCGCTCGCTGCATCATGCATGTGCAATAAGCACTCATTACTTTATTCCTCTCCTCAGTGCAGTGGTACTGTACTAGTCTCTCTGGCTGGCTCTCGAAACACAAGGAAGACAGAGCACGCGCGTACACGCACCGACGGACGGACGGGTGCACGGCGGCCGCCCCGCAGAATTTTGTCACTAAACTACTTAGTACTCGTACTGAGTAGTCCATGGGCCAGGCCGCGGCCAGGCCAGATATTGGTACCACCTGAGGTGGCAGAACCTTTCTGGTGTCATTTTGTTTGTCGGGCATTGTAGATATGCTTATCAAGCTATGATAGCATTTCCAAATTACTCATTAAAAATTAATTTTTAACCAATTTGGTCTCGTTGTTATATCCCTATACTTCTGAATCGAAACTAACCGCTAACAAAGAAGAGCAGCTGTCTTCTGAATGTCCACAGGTGTCCTGTTGTTTGTTGTTTTTGTATTTGAGGCGCGTCATTCAATATTTACGCGTTTCTCTTTATAATATGATTACTTTACATATGATTAATTTCTTAAAAAATAAACTTTTTACAATTATTTTTATGCGCGTTGTCTGCTGTTACACGGTTGGGGCAAATAAGTTCGGGGGGGGGGGGGGTGTTTCATCAACGCTTGTCAGCGCCGACAACTGTCGGCACCGACCAATTTCAGCAAAATCCTTGGTTTTGATTGGCTGAGATGCTCTGGTCACTGACTGTTACTATGGTGATTCAAGTTGTCAGCGCCGACAAACGTTGATGAAACACCCCCTGGTGCATGCTGATGGCAAACTCAGGGGGGCATTTCATGAAACATTTTGTCCAACAAAGTTGTCGGACAAATTTGCTCTTAACCAATCAGATGCAAGGATTTCAGTAGCTTGTAACAGTTTGTCAGAAAAATATCCGACCAAACGCTTCATGAAATGCCCCCGGCTCGTTACATTGAGCAGGCTTCTCAGTCGCGCACACCGTACTGCAAACCTAGATCCCTCATTTACCGCACTCAAGACCCTCTGGATGCCCAACGCATATAATAATTAAATGGTGCACAAGCAGACTCCCGAATGCGATATATAAACATCAAAAATGATTATTTCATACGCACTTTCCATTAAATAAACACTTAATTTACAAATAATTCATAATTTTTCATTATGTAATAAGCAAACGTCCCGGTGTGCAGTGTGCAAATCTAAATCAAACAAAACTCAAACGCGGTGCGCTTGTTGTTGTTGTTATCATTCTAAATTTGAGGCGTGTATCATTCATTCATGAATATTTACGCCATTTTTTCTGTATTTTGTAAACGCGGTGCGCTTGGTCTTTATTCAAGGCAGCGAAGGAAATATCCAAAGGGTTATGATGTCAAGTTTCAAGTTTCAAGTTTCAAGTTTATTTAACCAATTCATTAAACATTTGACATTTTACAAAAGGATACAGCATTAAGAATAATGAATGGTTTGGGACCCCAAAAGAAGCAGAGCTTGTAAAAAAGGGGTCCCGGATAAACATATAAAACAAAGCAAAACATACTAAAGTTTTAAACATATTAACAAGAAGTACAATAGTAACATATTTACATAGGACAGATGCAACACAAGCACACACACACACACACGCGCACACACACACATTCAATCATACAAACACGTGTCACAAAAACTCTCATGCACACACATATAATTTACATGAAATTGCAGAAAGATACTTTCTATTTTACTATACTTTTAAATTCAGCTTCCCTGATCATTCTTGTTTTACAGATTTCCCTCAAGATAAATGCGACATGTACGTTTAAAGTTGGATAGTGATGAGGCTGACCTAATTCTCAATGGCAAATTATTCCATTCTCTAATACAAACATATACAAATGAATTTTGGGCAGTTTGAGTTCTTGCAAAGGGTTGACGAATGAGATTACTTTTACGCGTATTATAAGCATGAACGGTAGAATTTAACACAAACGCATCCTTCATGAAAGATTTCGGATCACCTTGTGTCTTAAATATAAAAATCAAGCAACTCAAGATAACTAATTTTTCAAATGGCAAAATATGAAGTTGAATAAACAATGGCAAACTTGGACTTCTAAAGTTTGAATTTGTAATATACCTTACAGCTTTTTTCTGAAGAACAATCAACTTATCTATATGAGTCTTATAAGTATTTCCCCAAGCTACATTACAGTACATTAAATGAGGCATAACTATGGCATTATACAGAGTAATTAAGGTTTCTTTTGGTAAATAGAGACGAAACTTGGATATGATACCAACACTACGAGAAACTTTAGTACAGACGTAACTGACGTGGTCTTTCCACGATAAATATTCATCGACTATAACGCCTAGGAATCGTACATTTTGGCTTCGATCAAGCTGGTTACCGCCTATAACAAGTGGAACAATGTCATTTTGGATTCTTTTCCCTCTTAATCTAAATACAACATATTGAGATTTGCTAGTATTCAATAATAGTTTATTACAACAAAACCATTCAAATATATTACCAATTTCATCATTTACAGAGTTTATTAAGGGTAACAAATAGTTGTGGTGGGCAAGTAAGCAAGTGTCATCTGCAAAAAGCGAATAAGTAAACAAGCTAGATGAATTGATAATGTCATTAATATAAATAAGGAACAATAAAGGGCCTAAGACTGAGCCCTGTGGAACACCACATGTTACTTGCCTCGACTGTGATTTAACTCCATTTACCGTTACACATTGCTGTCTATTTTGCAAGTAATCTTTAAACCAAGCTTACACAGCGTTTAGTCTTCATTCAAGACGGCGAAGAGAATATCCAAAGCTTATGATACAATGTTTTATTTCTTTATCTAAAAACAAACTGTTTTTAGCAGTGTTTACCAGAATATTGTTGTTAATCAGGCAAAAAAAAACCCAAAAAACAAAAAACCACACACACACAGACACGGAAACAATATTGTCACATAATGTAAAGACGCAGTATTGTAGCAGAAATTAAGAACACATTGACAGGACAATGAAGGTCAAAGAGACAAAAGAAGGGGGTGAGAAGAAAGAAAGAGAGATCTGATGCCACGCAACTCCATCACCAGCTGGAAGTATACGAATAGAAGTCGTCCCGAAGATCAAGGTGAGTTGTTACATTTCACTGTGCTTCTGTTTTGATATAAGCGGTGAAATTTTGATGGTGTCACTTTTTAGAGCATCATTATTATGCTGAATATATGTGCCAAATTTCAGAGCAATTGGTTTAAAAACCTTGAAATTACCAAAGGTCACACTCTGCCTGTCTTTGGTCAAAGAGCGTCAAAAAATATTTGGTCTTGATCGGGTTAATGGCTGAAATCTATGACTAAGCTACTACTCTGGAAATGCTATCATAGCAAAATATAATCCTTAGATGCCATCATTCCAAATGCACAACTAGAACTTGCCACCTCAGGTGTAATACCAATAACCCATTTTTTGGGTCTTGGCCATGGACTAATAAATTTATCTTGTGACAATTGTTTCCGTGTCTGTGTGTTTTTTGTTTTGTTTTTGTTTTTTGCCTGATTAACAACAATATTCTGGTAAACAAAACAAGACAATGTACTGTTATCATATCCAAAGTTCCTAATAAAAGGGATTATCTACACTGTTTTTATACTACCCTCTCAACAAATACATCAGTTTTAAACAAAAATCACTCTGTTCATTTACAATATTGTTTATCATAATGTATTGTAGTGTACCAGTATATTGTTTTTTGCATTATCTGGCATTGTTGGATGGAAATAAAGCGACATTGGCGTGGTATTAGCGTTGTCACCGTAGCGTTTTCACCGGAAAATGATGAATAATTGAAAAATACAGCAAATTCACGAGGAATTGCTTCTTTTGTTGTTGTTGTTTTTAGATAAAGGGATATGTACACTGTATCATAAGCTTGGGATATTCCCTTCGCCGTCTTGAATAAAGATTAAGCGCACCGCGTGACGGCTGTGGACGTCATAACCCTTTGGATATTCCCTTCCTGCCTTGAATAAAGACTAAGCGCACCGCGTTTACAACAGAACACAATAGTGGACATACAGAAGACAGTGCTCTTCTTTGTATAGCGGTTAGTTTCGATTCAGAAGTATAATAGGGATATAAAAACGAGACCAAATTGGTTAAAAATTAATTTCTTATGACTGAGCTACTCATTTGGAAATGCTATTATAGCTTGATAAGCATATCTATGCCCGACAAACAAAATGACACCAAAGAGGTTTTGCCACCTCAGGCGGTACCAATAACCCATTATTCGGGTCTTGGCCCATGGACTATATTGAAAGTCGAACGCACATGTTCAAGACTACATGTAAAGATAATTGATTAACCCTTCCACCTGTCTTGTTTGCATCAAAAGGGCTATGTTTGTATGGGGATGTCTGTTTGCTTTTTCTAATAAGTACAGACCTATCATCTTGCAATTAAATTTCAAATTCTTGAGTATGCTCTACCTGTGTCTGTATCTATACAGGTTTGATTTTTCTGAAATGGTCCAAGGGAAAGGAAAAAACTTACAAGATGTCGGCAAGTTTGTTGTATTTCACCGGGCCTATCAATTATTACTGTTTATTATACATCCCTCAATTAATGAAATCATGTAGAACGCTTTTTTTTTAAAGGTGTGTGTGGGGGGGGGGGGGCCGCAGGGTTCAGAAAATAGAAGTGCTGTGATTCCCCTACTATTAGTTTCTTTTTTTTTCTTCGATTCATTAACTTTATTTGTAGTTCTTCAACAAACCCAGCCCCCCCCCCCCCGCCCCCTACCGCTACCCCTGCAGCGATTGGCCTACATAGCACCATGAGTGCAATGACCGAACGTATCTACTCGGGGAGAGTGCATGGAGTGAACTGGGACGCAGGAGAAATGGGATACCTAGAGTATCATCTCTCGTCATTGCATATAATATTCAAAAAAAAAAATAATAAGAGAATACCAGATGATGTAGCTGATGTTGTTATAAATAATCAAAAGGTATTGCGAGTTTCTTGTATATCATTTCTTGGTGTTATGTTAGATGAACATCTTAATTGGGCGCCTCATATAGATGATGTTCTACAAGTACATAAAATATCTCGTGCAACAGGTGTAATCTATTGGATAAGATTTTTGTTATCGTTAAGGATTTTATCATATATTTATAACGCCACTGTATTACCGCCTTTAACATATTGTTCAATGATCTGGGGCCAATGTGCAAAATCTGTTTTGAATCGTGTGTTCACACTCCAGAAAAGGTCATTATGTGCCAAGAACAAATTCTCATCCTTCAACACCTTCCCAACCTCTGTTTAAAAAGCTCCAGCTTCTTAGGCTGTATTTGACATTAATGTAAATTACAAACCGCCTCATTTATGTATACATAATGTATACTCACAATTTACTACCCTCTGTCTTTGTTAATAATATGTTCAAACATAGGAGAGATATTCATTTATATAACACTATGGACAAACTGGTGACCTATATTTACCTCTTCTCAGATTATGTTACATTGCAAAGATCTGTTAAATATCAAGGAGTACATGTTTGGAATTCTGTGCCTGGTGAAATTAAGTTATGTTCTTCCCTTCTCTCTTTTGAACGTAGATATAAAAGATATTTGTTGAATAACTATAATTGAAGTTTTTGCAGAAATTTAATCAAAAGTTTATGTGATGCCTGCAATGTGTATTCTTGTTACATATTTTTCAATCATGTATAGTTTGCCTGTTTTATTTGTCTTTCTTTCCCTCTTTTTAAGCGTATCTTATAATATACATAAAATCTCAAGTGGGAGTCCAGCCGTATATAGAAAGGCCAATGACCTCTGCTGGCTCCTCCATTTTCTCTCTTAAAAATTTCCTCTTTTTTATTTTTTTTTAAATCTTTCTCTCCATTGTGCTTTTTTTTTTCTTCTTGTACATGTATACTTTTACCTAATGTACTCTTATTATTGTCGTTTTGCTCTTTTCATTTTTTTATGAGAATTTGGAAATAAATGAAATGAAATGAAATGAAATGTAATATCTCGAAAAGTTTTTACCTAATCAACTTTCAAGTCTTAATTGCCTATTAGGCATTTGGCATCAGAATACAAGGTCCATGAGTTATACAGCACCGACGAGTCTTCTTACAGCCCAAGATCGACTCATTCAATACACCCCTCGAACTCGACACAATATAGCAGCTCGACAGGAGGCAAATAAGGCCTACAAGTTCGGCAGGATGAGCCAGAGCGCCATCTATACACACCAAGCGCGTATTAATGTACAGGGTATTGCAATAAGAAAAAATATACTGACTGGAGAGGGCATTTTCGTCAAGCTCTTTCGGCGTGAGATTGTTGATTTTACTTTCCGATTAGATTGTGCTTTTCATGGACCCCTCCCCCAAAATAAACACACACACTCACTCACTCACACACACTCACACACACACACACACACACACACACACACACACACACACACACACACACACTCACAGCACTCACAAACGATATGGGGGCTACACTGTGGGTTTTTTGGTAATGTCATTCGGTTTGCCACCCGTATAGAAGATAATGGGTCGGACGTCAGATTTTTTTTCCCCTTCCCTATCGCTTCACTACTAGTATTTAACTGTCGTATACTAGTATTTTATATACAAAATGATCCCAAACGACTTGTCAATAATTAGTTAGGAATCCAGCTATCAGAGAAACAATTTGTATAAATGAGTCATCTTTGAAAATGTATGAAATTACGGTAATTGAAAAAAGCTTTGACATTGCAGCGATGCATCGATTTGAGTATATCTTTTTTTTCCTTTTGATAATCCTCAATGCGGTATAAATGTGCAAAGGAATGAATAACTAAGTAACTGTACATCTTATTTCTCCTGAATCCTACAATCCTCCTCCAGGTCATGATTGTATCGTAGATGTGTAAGTCGACATGCATTCGTGAAACACTTCCTTGAAAACTTCATTTCACAATTTAATGTTTTTCATGCAGTCATAGGCTGATCTGAATGTATACGTCATTCTATACATTGTATTTTTCTTCCATTATGCCTTCTTTCTTATGCAATTATCTGGACACTCTGTACAAAATCGTACACTGATCATTGGTTTACTAAGATGGAGCTGTTCATCCCGTCGAGCTGTAGTCACTACTCCCTATACGTCGAACTCGTGGACCTTATTTGCCTATTGTCGAGCTCACGGGTCTTTTTTTTTTTTTTCTGCCTACCGTCGAGCCCGTGGGCCTAATTTTTACCCTATATTGTCGCACTCATGGGCCTTGTTTGCCTAGTGTCGAGCTGGTGTACCGCACACAGCTTTTAATATTTCATTTCATTTCATTTCATTTCATTTATTTTATTTTTTCCATCTCCAACAGAACTTGCAATATATTTTTCTTTCCACATAATAATGTAAGTACATAATATAATCATGTCAATATTAATACAAAATATGATGAATGGAATTTATGGATACACAAATGATAGGGTGAAAAAGAAAAAGCACAAAAAACATTCTGAAGTTAAGAAAATGCAGGAGATGGGGAGGAATACTCTAGAAGCATAGCTTGTATAAGGTGCATTCCTCCCAAACATATAGTAAAACAATTTTACATCTTGTATCATTGATCTTCTACTTAGCACATGAAACTAGATTTACAAAAATTTTTACATAAACTACAAATAAAACCTAACTATAGCCCAGCGTAAGACAAGCACCCAGACAAATCCACAAAAGTCGCTGTCACGCAGAAATAGAACAGGAAAGGAAAGACAGAAAGATGTAGAAGAACTGATAACATGGCTGGAAAATAGAAAGAAAAACAATGTCGATTATGAAGAAGAAAAGTGATGAGTTAACGGAGCCGCTAAGCCATGCGTATAAAATGAAAGTAAATATTACAGTACTTATATCGCTCGTGGGTGTCGATCTCGTGGTGTGCACCCCCCCCCCCTTCCCTCGCAAATGTACCTGCACGTTTTTTTTATCAAGTTTAGAATTAAGGTATACTGTAGATTGCTTTCAGGGTTGTCACGTTTTCAAGTTCTGCATTTTGTGTCAACCCCTTCACCTCACCAAACCTATATAAGAAAACATTGGAAAACACATGTGTTGCCCATTGATTTTGACAAACCTGTGTTGTGTTATATCACGATGTCAAATATACCCTTATTATAGATTATAGTTCATACCTTGAATGCGTACTTTCTTTGTCAAATCTGTATTCGGCATGAAAAAAACAAACATGCAAAGCCAATAAATCCAATATAAGTGTAGGCCTATATTTCCTTATAAATAGTGAAAAAAAAACTTAGAATGAATTATCTATTATTTTACATCCATACTCTCTAAAAAAATAATCGAGTGAAAATTTTCACTCTAAAAAGAGTGAATACAAAAAAGAGTGAATTTCGAGTGAAATTGGAGTGAATTTTGAGTGAAAATGCTCATTTTCACTCATTTTGGAGTGACGTCAGGGATCACTCCAAAATCTTCGAGTGATCCCTGACGTCACTCCAAAATGAGTGAAAATGAGCATTTTCACTCAAAATTCACTCCAATTTCACTCGAAATTCACTCTTTTTTGTATTCACTCTTTTTAGAGTGAAAATTTTCACTCGATTTTTTTTAGAGAGTATAAACATGTACAAAAAGGGGGAAAGAGTTGAATATTTGATTTAATCAATTATTTGTTTTAACTGTCAGATTAAAACTATACTGTGCTCAATTAGTTTGTTCAATATATTATTGACTTTGTATTTCATTTAAGTATATGAAAAAGAAATTCAGAAATAAAATCAAACTCAAATTAAAAAAAAAAAATCAAATGTATTCCAAGGGTGCTGAATCCTACTCTGGCAGTGGCGGATTTGGGGGGGGGGGGGGGGGGGGGGGGGGGGACGGGCGCCCCGGGCGCACCCCCTTTATTTTTTATTTTTTGTTAAAACAAAGGAAATTAAAAAAGATGAAAGAGGGAATGTGTGCCCTCCCTAAAATTTCTAAAGAAACCATCTTTGTCAGCTGATTGTATTGGCATCAGAAATTGCGCTGAAGCCTATTTTTTTTTTAATCTATCTATCATTATCATTATCATTTTTTTTTTTTGCTTGTCAGCCGATGAAACCTGGAAGTGGCATCAGAACTTTTTTTTGGGCACCCCCATCCCCTTTACGGAATTCCTGGATCCGCCCCTGTCTGGTTAAAGCAACTCTTCCACCCCGGAGGGTTTTATGATATCCATGATGGCCGCCAAACAGTGAAATGAAATATTTCTTGGTGAATTAGCAAATTCATGGTTTTAACCTATTTCCACTGAATAAACGAATCTGAGTATATAGATGCAATTCAACTCTCGAATCTTTTGAGATATTCAGGATATTCATGGTCATCTTGGATGAAATACTTTGGCTGTTATTCTGAAGGTTCGTTATTCCCAAAGCCAGCATGCACATTCTTTTCATTTTTGGACTAACGAACCTTTCCATCATTTTGAGATTAGCGAACCTTCGAAATAACAAACCTTATTTCATTTTGGAATTACGAACCTTCGGAATAACGTCACGAATGTATAGTATGTACAGTGGCAAAGTATTAAAAAATGGAAATGTATAGGCCTATGGTGCCTCATACCATGGGAGGTGAGAAGAAACGTCAAACTCTGGTTATCACATGATGACGGTCCCCTGCATTGATTTCTCCCTCGTTCACGTATAACTATTATATCCAGTATATAATATAGGGCTTGTAATGTTGCTATATTTTCATATTTGTTATCAGAGGCAGTGTTGTTACGAAATTGACAGTTTCAATGTGTAATACCCGGTATTAATTTGTATGTCATACATTTCTTTTGCACATATCTTGTATCAATTTGTGTTGATTTGTCACTTTATTGTAGTTGGAGAAAAAAATACAGAATACTAACCAACCCGATCAAACATTAATGTTCGGGACAATGATTTTTTTTTTATTTCTTCATTCTGAATTTGTGTATTTTGGAATAAAGAACCTTGGATTAACGAACCCTCAGAATAACAATGCAACGAACATCATCACATCCAGGCAGAGCAGTGACCAAGACGGGGAGGGTGTGCCCCCCTTCCCATACGAGGGAGCTCTGTTAAACACTTGTGGTGGAATATTTGGGGAATTCTCGATTTAAAAAGTAGGACGATAGACCTATACACCAGATTAGTTTAAGTTGCAAGATAAAAAAGTCACCCCCTAAATTCTGAAATTGTTGCATTCCCATCGATGATCAAATTATTTGAAAATCTATCAGATGAGGGATCCTATGGTTTGGGAGGGAGTTACCTCCTCCCACACGAGGGAGCTTTTGTATTAAAAAATAAATTCAACGATCTGGCATACAGACTTATAACAGAATATTTGGGAAATTTTTAATGAAATACGTAAGAAAAATAGATATCTTGCTATAGGAAAATGTAAATAGCTATTATGTATACTATTATATTCGATAGGGATACCCCCTCCCACACAAGGGAGTTTTTGCATTGTTTTTAATTGAAATTCACCGACCTTCTACGCCTTATAGGTGGAATATTTTGGGAAAGTTTCACTCAAATACGTAAGAAAAATAGATATCTGCGACTTAAATTTGCAGTGAAAATGTAAATAACTATAAACCGTGTAATGTTTTATTTGCCATAATGTTGTTCCGCGTGTATGTCTCCACTGCGTATTTGGTTTTAGGGCCTATAGGGCTCACCGGCAATGACAAAATAAACTGCAGTGAACGGAATGGTGACAGATATCACGATAATGTCATTAACCCGCACTAGGATAACGGAAAATGTAACATGCATAAAATCTAATATCCTAAAGAGGGTTTATATTTTTTTGTTTGGGGGGGGGGGGGGCAGAACAAGGTCATCCCACGAGACGAACACCCACGAGTCATGCACGAGTTCGACCTTGAAAAACGGTTCAAGCGTCATAATGTGTCGGTCTCGTGGACCTTGTTTGCTTAGTGTCGAAGTCATTGACTTTTTAAGATTTTGGTAAAACGCATCAAATCCTGTTTCTCTCCCATGCAGAGTAACAGATTTTTTTACTGCTTGTATTGTGTTGACGTTATGACTCGTGGGTTATCTCGAGGGCTGTATACTCTTGGGCTCTATGGTTCGTGGGTGCAACGGCGTAGCCAGGATTTCATCTTGGGTGGGGGGGGGGGGGGGGAGGGTGTGGGAGGGGGGTGTCCCCCCTCCCTCGGTAAGAACTTTTTGCATTTTGATGTTTTAAATGGTGCAATTTTATGTTGATGCATGCTTTTGCGCGTTTTATCGACGTGAAACAGTAACACTTGTTTAAGGTAGCAGTTTTAGTGTAGATTATTATTGAACAATTTGCCTATAAAATGGTATAATTTAAATACACTTCTTGTATTAATTCTTTTTCATTGAATATCATGAACGCGACTGAACCCGAGCGAGCGGAGCGAGCGAGGCGGAGGGGAGGGTGTGGGAGGGGGGTGTCCCCCCTCCCACGGTAAGAACTTTTTGCATTTTGATGTTGCAAATGGTGCAATTTGATGCATGTTTTTGCGCGTTTTATCGACGTGAAACAGTCCCACTTGTTTAAGGTAGCAGTGTATTTTAGTGTAGATTATTATTGAACAATTTGCCTATAAAATGGTATACACTTCTTGTATTAATTCTTTTCACTGAATATCATGAACGCGACTGAACCCGAGCGAGCGGAGCGAGCGAGGGGGGAGGGGATCATGATTGCTGTCTGCAGTTAAAGGACAAGTTCACCCTCATAAACATAACGATTGAGAGAATGCAACAATATTAGTAGAACACATCAGTGAAAGTTTGAGGAAAATTGGACAATCGATGCAAAAGTTATGAATTTTTAAAATTTTTGTTTTGGAACCGCTGGATGAGGAGACTACTACAGCTTGTGAGTCATATGCGTACAACAGTATAAAGAAAATATAAAGAAAATTCAACATATTTTCACTTTTTTCGCATAATAAAAGAGCATTTGACTTGCCTCTTTCTAAAGGCAGGGGGAATAATATTACCCATAACATTTGTCGGTATAACGAGTCGGGGGAATGTGTACTTTTTTCATAAGATGAAATTTTGTGAAATTCTCGTTATATTGTCCTTATATTGTTGTACGCATGTGACATCTAAGTTTTTCACACACTGCAGTAGTCTTCTCATCCAGCGGTTACTGCACAAAAACTTCAAAAATTCATAACTTTTGAACGGATTGTCCGATTTTTCTCAAACTTTCAATGATGTGTTCTACTAATATTGCTACATTCTCTCAATCCTTATGTTTATGAAGGTGAACTTGTCCTTTAAGCAATCAAACAGAAAAAGCATGCACACGAGGGTGTAGATAGGGGCATATCCCCTCCCACACGAAGGTGATTTTGCGTTTTCAGACCTGAAATTCAGCGATTTGGTGCAAATTTTTGGTGCAATACTTTTTCATCGAAGTGTTAAAATCACGGAATTTAGCTCTTATTCCGAATGTGCACCATCTGTGTGTATGTATAAAGTCTAGTGAGGATAGAGCTTGGGGGAAAGGGGAATCCCCCTCCCGCTCGCAGAGCTTTTGCGTTTTTAGAATTGAAATGAAGCGATCTGGGTATAGCCACAGTCTACTTCTATGCATGGCGGAAGGGGGCGGGGGAGGGGCGGACGAGCAGGGAGAAGGCATGGGCGAGTATTATCTCCACCCTTCCCTTCCGATGGAGCTTTTGCCTTTTTAAGGTTGAAATTGAGATATCTCGTATACGCACATTTGATGGAATCAACATTTGGGAAATCACACACACACACACACACACAAATGAATGGGGGGGGGGACTGAGGGAGGAAAGGGTCGATTAAAAGGGGAAATTCCCCTTACACATGAGGGAACCTTGAGTTTTCGGAATATAGGGCCTAAGTGATAAGTCTTGTGCACTCAGAATTATTCATAATTTTTTTTTGTGTAAATCTAAAAAGTGTACTAAGCTAGGGAAAGAGGCACAGAGGGGGAGGGTTTGGGAGGGGGATACCCCCTCCCAAGCACGAGAGATTTTGCATATTTTGAATTGAAATTCAACGATCTGGTGCACACTTGAGTGAAATATTCAAAAAAATATCTTATTTGATGAAAGGTTGCAAAGGAGACCCGCTTCATGTGCATGCATACAGTATACACGCATTTTTTTTTCTGCCTCCCAAATCCCCGGTCAAAATCTTAGGGGGGGGGGGGGCGATCGCCCCCATCCCCCCCCCCCCCCCCCCGGCTACGCCAGTGCGTGGGTGTCGGTCTCGTGAAGTGCACCCGGCCAGAACTGCCCCTCCCCCCGCTCTTATGCGGCCATGGTCTGTTTGGGTCATACTGGCTCATAAGGTCTCGCACAGCCACTAACTCAGAGCTAACCTGAAGCTGACCATGAAATCAAACAACATATTCTACATAAAATTAATATTTTCTCTGATTTGTGGTATAAAGTCACGACAACGTACCTCCGCGTACCAAAGTTTTCGATGGCGTCATATACGAGTCTCCCATTGGTTTCGACATGACAAAATGATATCAAAGATATCATAGCATTTGGCTATTTCTTTTTCATCACACAAAAACTTCTTAATTATTTTAACTCTATACAATACACTGTTTGTTTGTTTGTTTGTTTGTTTTAGGGGGATAATAATATAGTAAAGATTCGTGAGCTCCAGTCCAAGATTCATGGGAGCGCTCAAGTAATTTGTGTATTTCATTTTAGTCCATCATCTCTGAGGAATATTGGCTCATTTTGATTACGTCTGATTTTAATGACATCTCTGCATTTTATGCTAGCTTGTCAATTTGAACACCCAGTAACCCCTAGCAGTCTCTGATCTCTCTTAATTTCCTTCTATTATTACTATTAGTCCATATATTGTTATCACTTTATAACTTTCATCATCTTATCAATATCAAAATGATTAATCTGAATATACCCGGATCTGTCAAATGACGCCGAAAGCTTCCCCTCGCGAGACATACCACCTGTCCTCAACAAAAGGGAAGAGAACAAAACATCACATAGTCTACCAGTACCAACTGACAACGGAACAGAACTACGGCCTGTACTGTAAAAGCTTGTAAAACATGTGATCATTTTCCTTCTCTTTTTATCTCCTCTTCCAATTCTTGTCCTGAAATATATTTCCAGTATAGGTAGCCAATTCTCAAGAGGTACACCCATATTATGTATTGGTATGTTGATAATACTGTGTACAAAATAAGACCATGCATCAACCTCAATCGACCTTTATGCTGATACACTTTGTACAGCACTACATTGTAATCATTGTGTGCGATGCGTGATTGGCTGCTGATCGGTTCGCTCATGTAATACACACACTATGTAAATGCCTTGGCTCTGTTTCTGGACGAGAGATCCCCCTTGTCATGCATGCCTTCATAATAATACAAGGGTAGTCTGTATTGACGAGTGTACATGTGAAGTTTACTGCGCTAGCAGCGCAGCTGCTGCATTCAGCTGCGGCGATATGTTATGTACTGTGGCAAAGCTTCGTAACTACATCTCGCTCGAACCTCATAATGTTTAGGACGTGGGATATTGGAGTGATATGTCTGTTGCTCCAGGCCGATTAAATCATGTATCCCGAACGTGTACGCTCTCTGAATTTTACATTTCGCCATGGCCAGCAGAAACAAACGACCTGTGAAATACATTTCTAAACGGGTTTGTCAAGAACAGTTTGCTTGCGACGGTGCAAACGCTTGTTTCGAGTGTCTAAATTGTGGAACTCGCCAATGCGTTGACTGCGAGAAGCTGCTTCACAAAGCAGAAAGACCAAAATTTGCTTCACACACCAGGCGCAAAATTGAGCAACTTCCATGCGCTGTAGAGTGTGCTCTGTGTCCTTACAAGCCAGCGGAATATTCCTGTCTTGAGTGCAAAACTGTGATTTGTCGAGATTGCAACAAAGAGTATCATCGAGGGAAATTAACGGGTCACCATCGCACACTTCTACCAAAACAAAAACAAGAGGTTAGCGAAGTGAGTGGTGAGCACGAGTCAAATGCGCACGTGCCAGTACCAGTGGTTCCACAAGCACAAGTAGCAGTCGACATGAATCCATCAAGACCCCAAGAAGATTGTTTGCCACCCTCTCCTTTCATGGATTCTCTCAGTGAACCAACTCCATGCGAGATCAAGGAAAGGCAAACGACTTTTCTTACAGGGGACATCTCCTCGTCTGCGGCTGATCTCGGTCTGAATTTTATTGGAAGTGAATTGGAGTTTCACAGTTTGTCTCCTTTGGATGTAAGCAAAGATTCGCTCTCATCGCCTGCGAACTTGGACATAGAAAGGGATGATTTCGTGTCTTTTGAAAGCGGCGTTCAAGATGGACCAGCCTCTCTAGAGTTTCTTTCAGGACATTTTGATAGTTTGGATAAACACCGTGTTGCGCAATCCAGTGCAATCGCAGTACCTGCGCCTACAAAGAACAACGGCAAGGAGAGCAGCAGTCATGGGCGTATGACCGTGACGCATCGTGTTACCCGTGCAAGTGGTATACCCGGAAGTGCCACAGAAGTAAACAAAGCAATTGTACGGAGGAGCCAGCAGCAGAGTGAATACGGTCTTGGAGGGCATGGTTTACTCCAAAGCCAAGGGGGATCCCCAATCAGGGTTGATGAACAAATACCTGAGGAACAGTCAAAGGAACACTTCAGTTCTAGCAACACTGAAAATGTGAGCCTACTAATGAGGGACAGATCTAGGTCAAACTCAACAGATTCGACTCACTCAAACCATTCCATTCTGTCTGCACACAGTTTGGAGAGCTCTGGAAAGAGAAGAATGGAAGCTATTGTCAAACCAGTGAGCAGTGTCAGAGCTGTGCCATCATCTTCAAGGGACAGAGTTCCTGTAGATGAGTCCAAAAAGATGGCTGCTACTTCGGGGGACAGAAAGAATGGACAAGTGCATGCAGCAAATGTCATGGATGAGGGATGTTATGCTAGGCCTACTCCCCATTGTGGCGGCATTCTGCTGGTGAATGATGCAGAGGTCCTTCAGGTATGCTGAAAGTATATTTCTGCAATTTATGTGTCATGTAGATTTTCGCCCCTTTTTTGTCCTATTTCCGTGAGCTGTGTGTAGAGGTTTTTTTTTTCCTTGTTTGTTTGTTTGTTTTTTTAAAGGCAAAAACATGCATCTTTGAGTGTGATTGGTGCCATGGAGTTTGCACATTGTGAATTCTCAATAGCATCATTTTATCATCTCAGCTCAGAACTGTTTACACCATATAGTGTACAATTGTATGCATACATTCGCTCCTTCTTTTATGCCATTTGCTCTGAAGAGCAGGGTGCTACAAACCTACAATGTACTTTCATGCTTGCCTAGGGCAACTAAAACTCTGTTGTGAAAGTTAGCATTTGAATATTTTCTCCTGGTCTTATTGGACACTTGTCCAAAAATACCCACCGCACATATGGGCAAGTGGGAAAAATACTGTACTCGCCATACTAATTGTATTTCATTAGCATAAGAAATGTATCTTTCACAAATTGGGACTTGTGAGATAATTTTAAGAGTCATACTTGAATTCATGATCAAGAACCAAGAAAAAAATTCAAGTTACTTTGTTCTCTGATGGTTAAAAGTTGTAAAATGAAGACAAAGTGTTGCATTGGATTGTGAATGGGACATGAAAGATACCAACAGAATTATGAAGTACATTATTGAAAAACCTTGTGCATGTGCCGTTTTAGTAACTACATTGTAGCTTTGTATCCTTCCACATTGCAGGTCAAAACAGCCCAGTCATTCGTTGAGAAGCTTCAGTGCCAGGGCAAGCCACCCATCAAAGTCATTTCCATCTTTGGAAACACAGGGGACGGGAAGTCACACACATTAAATCACACTTTCTTTCATGGACAAGAAGTGTTTCACACCTCCCCAACTCAAGAGTCCTGTACGATTGGAGTCTGGGCAGCCTATGATGAGAAGACCAACATCGTTGTCATAGATACAGAGGGGCTTCTTGGGGTATCTGCCAATGAGAACAAGAGGACGAGGCTGTTGCTGAAGGTGATTGCCATCTCTGATGTCATCATATACCGTACAAGAGCTGACCGGCTTCACAGGGACCTGTTCCAGTTTCTGGGAGACGCATCCAAGGCATACCTGAAGCACTTCACGCCAGAGCTGAAGCTTACCCTGGAGAAATGTAACATAAAGGGACCAGTTTCAACTCTAGGACCTGCTGTTATTGTGTTTCATGAGACAACACACACCCTACCCCTTGGAGCAGGTACAGTATTAATATTTTGAATACTACTCAGAACCCAACTACAAGCAGTAGGTAGGGCATATGTTTTGTCATATTTCTGTTTTGATTTGGACAAAAAAAATAAGGTATACACCAAAATAAGATGCACAAAGTCATTGCTTGAATTGTATTAAGATTAGGATATAAAGATCTATGAGTTGGCCATTTATAGAACAGTCGGAATATAGTGTGCATGCGATAACTATGGAATTTAGCCTAAACCCATTCGGCTTTGCCTCGTGGGTTAAGCATTCCATAGTTACCTAAGGCTGCGTTCACATAGAAGTATACTATTCGGGTATTCGGGCTCATTTTTCGAGGGCACGCGAATAGCTTGAATCGAACGATAGGATTTCCTCACACCGGTTCACATAAGAGGGCACTATTCGAATGTACCGAATACCTGCGAAAAGTATAGCAAAGTGGGAATCGAGCTTGTTCGATTTTCTTGCAGCGTATACCGTCTCTCGTTTATGAAATAATGACAATTTTGGTCTGGATTTGCCCGTTAGCAAAAATAAGCATGTAGACTGACATTCTGATGCAGTTTAGAAATTGTTAATAAGATTTGATGCAATGTAGGAGGAAGAAATCCTCACTACATGGGATGGTGAGTTGACGGTGCTAGTGATGGTGTATTCGGTGCTCGAATAGCGAATAGCGAATGCCGAATACCGAATACCGAATACCGAATACTTCTATGTGAACGCAGCCTTATGCACACAATTCCGACTGACGCACTCAGACCTGTGCGTCATTTGTATACTAACAAATCTGTAAAGGAAGGTCATGTAATGGAGATAGCTACCAACAGTGTTGTACTGTATGCAATGCTTATTTGATTTTAATGAGTGATGATGCAACACTGTGTGACTGGAAACAGGAGATGGAACTTGTTGGAATGAAAACAAGACTTGCCTTATCATTTTGTGTAACAGCTGCAACTCACGCCTCTAGGAGTAGGACAAAGTCGGCAGACACTCTGCTTCAAGAGCGTTTCAAGGAGCATGGCTGTCACATGGATGCCTTCAGCTGTGTACAGTACATTGGGGTTCAGACAATTGAAGGACTAACCAATTTCAGTTCCCTCAGAGCAGCCATTCTCAACCATGTCAACAATAGCTCTGTTCGGTCACCTCGACCTCCAGAAGTAGTATTTTGCGCATTGAAGGTTGGTACCATGACTGTCTTGATCTGATGTTGTGTGTTAAGCCTGTTTCGAAGTGGGAGATTACAGTATAAACTTTGAGCTATCAAAATAGTCAAAACACGTAATTAAAGTATTTTGGAAAAGATATATTATTATGTACTTTCAGTTCTTGTCAGTTGATACTAATTTTCATAGGTATTGATCAATATCTCTCAAAATATTTTGTAATTCCACAGTGCTGTGCAGAACTGTATCAACTGTATCAAAACCAGGATTTTTTTTCTTCGTGTAAAGCATTCAAAATTACTGCATACATTATCCAAACAACTTTTCTTCATTACCTACCCATGTATCCTTTTGTACAGGTACCCTTGGTGCATGAAAAGAGAACAACGGAATTAAAGTTTCTTAAGAGTCATGAAAGTATATTGTTGTCTGTCGAGTTTACTGAATACTTTTCAAGTCATATTTTCTGTTTTTGGCCACTCCTTTAAAAGGAAAAAAAAAAAGAAGACAAAAATAAAGATGATACAGATCATGCCACTTGAAGGAATATTACTGTACATAGTGCCATAACAAGTTTGTAGTTATTTTTGGCTGTATTCATGTTCTGCTGCACTGTAGGGACTGAATGACAAATTCAGCGGTGCCATTGATGGCATTGTCCCTTCACCCTTCCCTGATGAATACTTCACCTGTTCCACACGATGTCTGTCATGTGATGCTCGCTGCACAAATACGATGAATCATTGCCAAGACAATGTTTGCCATGAGGCCCCGTCCCGCTGCAAATATCAGCATCAGTTTGACAACAGGGTCTACATCTGCAAGGTGAGACATCCCAAACATCTTCACTCAGATCATGATACTAAATGTATCACCAGTATGTATACTTTGCCTGATGTGAGCAGTCTAGTATTCTTCGTTGTTGATAGCCTGATTGTAGGATTGTCCTGACTTTTGGGACCTCTTTGATAGACAAGATACCCAACATATTTCAATTTTTCTTGCTGAATTTTGTATTGCTATGTGAATTTGAATGTTGATTTTAAGTGCATGATGCATATTCAAACAGGTATTGTGTTCATGTCATACATACAAGTCACTTGGCAGCATGCATTTATTTGTAATCAATAAGACTTGTAAAATCCTGCCAAAGAGTAAGCGAACATATCTTGGACACAGTACATGGTACTTTGTAACATCTGTTGGCATCCCACTATTGATATAAATGACAAAATGCATACAAGGTAAGATGTGTACTTACGGACACTGATGTTTTATCACATGTCTACCCGATCATCACTTCTCAAAACAAATTTTCTGTTTTCATTAATGGTCTGGGATTTAAGATTTAATGCTGGTTTAATATGGGGGTCTGATCTGTTTTGGAGCATCCTAAAGGGGGTATCTCACTGAGCGGCGAACGTTTGCGAACGTACCGGTAGCGAATTTGGGATTTCACCAGGGTTCGTGAAGGGTTGCAAAAGGTTCGTTAACAGTTGCAAGAAAGTTCGCAAATGGTTTTTATTGTCGCAAGCAGTTTTTCTTTTCACAAAGAAATTTGGAACATGTTCAAAATTTCTTTGCAAATTTGTATTTTTGCTAACAGTTGCAAACATTCGCAAATGAAGTAGCCTTGAAAAAAAATAATCATATTGGATGTTATCAATGCGAAAATCTGATTGTAATTTTTGTGTGACATACTGCAGTATGTCCCCCAAAAATTACAATCAATTTTTCGAATTGATAACATCCAAAATGATCCACCTGTCTAAGTGCTACTTCAGGGTCTTAAAATATAACATCTTAGCTCTATTTTGCAGAAAACCCCATTCAATTTGGTTAAGCGGTCACAGAGAAATGTAGATTGTTGTAAAGCATGTCGTGAGTCTGATTTTTCCAATTTTAGCAATTCAATGCTCTAGCGCGTGAATAATAGACAGAACTTGGACGAAAGAGATTCCCGACATCCTCTACAAAATTCCTAATTTCTCTTTGACCCCGTTTACAGTGCGGGGCTGGGCCGAGCCGCGGCCGAGCCGCGGCCGAGCCCAGCCTCAATTGCGAGGCTGGGCCCCGCAATTTTGTCCGTTTACACTGCCGGGCTCGGCCGTGCTTTTGATTCAAACCTTTCAATATTTTGTCGTAGTGGCGCTCTGCTTGTAAACAAATGCAATTTGGTATTGTCTGGTTTTCAGACACTTTGCCAAATGAATTCCGTGGCGACGAAGTCGCCGTTCGGGCAAAGGCCTTTGCGGAAGGGAAGAATCCTTTGCAGGACAAAACCACCTTAAACTATACTAGTTTTCGACATTGAGGGGGTTAATGTCCTGAATAGCGAAAGATACAGGCAGAGGGTTTGGAAGCCAGACTAAAATTGGCCGCGCAAGTGGCCGCGCATTTGGCCCAGTTTGCGTTTACACCAAGAAAAGGCCGGGCTTGGCCGCGGTTCGGCCGCGGCCGAGACCACCTCCAGAGTGAGGCCAAATGCGAGGCCAATTTTGGCCTCGCATTTGGCCTTTTGCGCGTTTACACTGAAGCGGGGCTGGGCACGGCCGCGGCCGAGCCGCGGCCGAGCCTCGCACTGTAAACGGGGTCTTTGACCACTGAAGCAAATTGAATATTTTCTGTAAGATGTGGGCAATGAGTTATAGTTTCATACCCTGAATTTGTATTTAGATTGATTCACTATTTTTAAAGATACCATTGCGGGGGGTCCCATTGTAATTTTTTTGGGACATACTGTATAGATAAAAAACAGTAAAGGTCCAAGAATGGATCCTTGAGGCACACCCATTTCAATATTCTTAAAAGACGAACTAAAAGTATCATACACAGTAAATTGTTTTCTTCCATATAAATAAGATTTAAACCATTTAAAACATACAGCTCTAACACCATAATATTGTAATTTTTGTAATAAAATTTCATGAGAAAGACAGTCGAAGGCTTTAGAAAGATCCATGAATACTGATAAAACATCTGTACTACCATTAATTTCTTGAATTACTCTGTCCTGTATTTCTATGACTGCCATATTCTGAAAATCTATCTTGAACGGTGGTCACAAGAGATCTGAATGCAGTGGAAGGTTGTAGGTTCGTTTTATAGGTCTGACTACTAGTATACATAATCGCCTGGTACTTTTCCAGGTCCCAAAACATTCGCAAATTGTCGCAAGGGATTTGCAAACAGTTGCTAATATTTGCAAAGCTGTTGCTAACAGTCGCTAATAGTCGCCACCCGTGTTTCGCAAACGCTTTCACAAACATTCGCTCGAGTGTTGCTAATTGTCGCTAAACATCGCTAAAAGTCGCTAACTGTCGCTAATGGCAGAAGGGAACCTTGATTTTTCGCAAACATTCGTCAGAAAAGTTGGCGAATCTAAAATTCGCTACAATTTGCAAACGTTTGCCGCTCAGTGAGATACCAGCTTCAATGCCTGTGAATTAGCAGCTGTGTGAAAAGTGTTATTGACTGAATTGTGCCATCTTAGAGAGGTTGAATCCAAGCAAAACCACAAAATCAGGATTTTGATAGTCCACTGTCCAAACTTAACCACAATATGGCAAGTGTTGGCCTGCAGCAATGTCAATAAATTTCTGTACACAGAAAGATCTGTGTTAATCAGGTCAGTGCTGTGTTCCAAAGGTTACGTGTAAACTTACAATTGTGTAAACAGAGGGTCTTCACTGAGTCTTTGATGTTGTCCTTGTGTCAGGTTTTTTTTTTTTTGGTTAGGTTTTTTTCTAGAGTACAAAATCCCCTTTGAGGTCAGTTTTATTCATTCTTAGAAACAGTGTCCCACAAGGGTTTATATCTGGTAGAGGTACAAACAGATAAATGTATTTAAACAGTGATTAAATGTAAATTCTGCAAACTAGGTGGCAATGATGGAGCAGTGTAACCATGAAATCATGTTTAGAGTGACTTCAGGATCTGGTTTGAGAATGAAGTGTGTACAATTTGTACAAATGTACTGTATGTTTCTATATGACATAGCCAGAAATGAAAATGGTTATGATCATTACTGAGATATTTATAAAAAGCAATGTCTGTAAGATGCCAATCGCAATGAAAGAGAACTGATTAGAATGGCTGTCAAGAGCTATGAAACAATTAGGCTAAGGACTGTAGGAAAATTTGTATTGTATTGCGTGGTATTGTATGCATGAGAGGGGACATCTATGTGGAATCAGTCTGTGAATATCTAGCTAGATTCACCACTGCAGTTTGGAGAGCATCCCGTACACTGTAATGCTACCAGACTTGACTAACATGCTACTCACACATTGGGTCAGATGGATGGGTATAATGTCCATTGTGTCTGTCAGGTCTTGCAGGTTTTCACTATTGAACGTCACAGTGAAACTTGACATGCCTCCCTGGATGACTGTGTGTTGCATTTACTTTAAACGAAAGCTTGTTAAATGTTATGCAATATAGACAATTTCATTTTTTTTTTGGGGGGGGGGGAGGGGGAGGGGTTACAACATTTTTGCTGTTACTTTTCCTCATTGTTATGGATTCTATATATACATTTCTTTCTGTTGACTTATACGATCGGAAGGGCGTGTTGTGTCCATAGTCAGATATTTGGTCTTTTTGTATGTGAGCTTTTGACATTTGTGTTTGTCTTTGTTACTTTCTTAAGAAATTATATGGCACTGTCTTAATTTTTTTTTTACAGACATGCTATCAGGGTGGAGAAGAGGTACTGGTTGTGCCCAAGATGTGCTCAGCGTCAGACAACTCCTGGATGGGAATGATCAAGTATGCTGTGTCAGGGTGAGTACTTACTCAAATATATACAAACAGATGGGAAAAAAAAAACAATTCCTAGTCAAAACCCCTACTTGAGTGTTTCTTTGCTTTGAAGAGTGTCAGTTAGCATCATTAAAAAAAAGAAAAAAAAATTATACCTGATTTACTATAATCATGCACTTTTAGGTTTGGAACCAGAGATTAATTTCTTAGAATATAATTTTGAACATTGTCAATTTGCATTGTGGTATTTTGAGAAGTAGTACTGTAAAACACAATATATTAGCGGTATGAAAATTTCGCGAATTGGAGCCGATGGCCTGTCTCGCAGCATGAAATTTTCGCGAATCGGCATCTAAACTGGCATCCAATGCATATTGTATAGGCAAGAACTTTCGCGTGCAATTTAGTTTCGCGAATGTCGGTGCTTGCGAAATTCACAAAATTAAACTGCACGCAAACATTCCTTGTTCTACAGTTTTCAGTCACTTCACAAATTTATTTGCATTTATTAGCAAGGATGGCTGTGTGTGTTTTCATGCCAATCTAGTTCAAGGGGGCTAAAAGAAAGGCCTATCGCACTTGTATCTCACCAAGCTGCAAATGTTGTGTTCATATTAACCAGATTTGTGCTGGAGTGTCCACATTGTGGCGTCATTTACCGCAGCCGTCAGTATTGGTACGGCAACCAGGAACCAGAGATGGAAGCAGTGCGAACAGAGATCAGACATGTCTGGCCAGGGGTTAGTCCTCTCATTGCTTGACCTGTACTCTTTGAACGTAATGCAAATGATGTTGTTGTTGTTGTTAATTTTCCATCCGTGAAGATGGCTGGATAGCCCATATTCAGCTACACTAAGCTGGTCTTCCATGGGGTCCAGTTGGATGTGGGGGGTGGGACCACTTCACCGGGTTAGACACCCTGCTCTTTACGATGAATGAATGAAGCGGGATCTTTTACGTGCATGAGCTGTGACTCTCTCATACACGGGACCTCCATTTTATGTCCTATCCGAGGGACAGAGTGTTTTGCCTCTTGCTAGAGGGGACGGTATGTTTACACACAACATTGCTCAGTCCAGACTCTGGTTCGAACCCGGGCCGCGTGATCGTGAGGCAGACGCGCTACCGACTGAGCCAACTCACCGCACTGTGTGATGGTCAGTTTGTATTTGATGGGCGAGATGGATTCATAAAATATCCTGTCATTGCTGCACGTTAAACTGTGTGTAATTTTGTAACTAATGATTTTGTTGTTTTGAACTCAGGTATTGATTTATATGTTAGTTATTTTTTCACAGTTCTCATATGTATTTTCTTGAAGTGCAATGAGCCCCAAAAGGTGGACCTCTGCACTATACATGTAGCCATTGTTATTATTGTTGTTAGACAAAAGTTATGAAGTACATCACGATATGTACCCCCCAATGATTATTATGTGACAACCTTTAGTATATTCTGGAACAATAATAACTACACCAATTGCTACCAGAGAGACAGTCAAGCATTTGTGTAGTCATTCTCCTTTGCCCTTGAGATACATTCAGACTAATTAAGAAAACAGTCTCTGATTGTTCATAAAACTACGCTCGACTCCCTGTGCAAGACCATTCCCAAGTCACATAGTCATGTAAGCTATCCTCATGAGTACACCTGTTTTGGTTTTAGGGAAGCACTGTGCTGCAGGGAACGCACAATGCTGGAAGACGCTTGTTGGATGGTCTTCAACAGGTTGTGGGCGTGGTCAGTAGTGTCAGTGCCAAGCCCACCAAGATGATGTCACAATGGATGATGGACCAAATAGCCCCTCCCTACTGGAGACCAAATGCAGAGATCACTGTGAGTTTCTGAGAATATTTTCTCTTGAAATAAATCTGGAATTAACATCTTATGAGCTGTTGTTGTTGTTTTTTTCCCTTCACTTTACTCTCAAGTTAAAGGTGCAAAATCCTGTATAAGTTTTAATCTAGTCTTTAAGATTTACTTCCATACCAAGCCAGTCGTCACAGCATGGTTTGCATAAGGTTAATTTTGACTACAGTCTGGAATAAGACCCAATGGATTGTTGTGAAACCAAAAACATGGTGTCAGTATTGTGATTGATACAAATATAAACATTTTCATCTCAACATTACATGTGATCTTCTTGTATTTTCCTCTTCTGTATTTTATTCCTTTTACAGTTGATTAGCTGGATCAATGTAGAAATTGATGTATATTCTAAATGATATCAAATAAGGTTGTTGAAATTAAGGTCAGACATGATCTATTTTTTTTCTTCTTATATTTTGTATTCTTTACAGAAGATTTTGCTGGATTAATGTAGAAATTGATGCATTTATTGTAATTGATATCAAAATAATGCAGTGCAGTAGTATTATCAGAAAGCTGTTTTCCATGGATACATTTTGCTTATCATCACACCACCTTTTAAGTTGACTTCATATGTACGGATGCACTTTAAAATGTATATTGATTAGAATTTATGATTTGGAATGATAGACCAAACACTGATCCAAGATCTCTAGCTATTTATCTATTTTTTTCTTTTACGTATCAAATGTGTATGTGTGTGTTTGTCTGTGTGTGTGTGTGTGTGTTTTTTAATTTTTTTTGTGTGTGAAGTATTTTCTTTATGACAAGGCAATCATTTTTGGAAGAGCTACCCCATATTTCTGTGCTTGTTTTCATGATGATTTAAACAGGCTTGCAAGCGATGTCATCTGAAATTTGACACCGATGAAAGCATCCATCACTGCAGGGCCTGTGGGGAGGGGTTCTGTGATGCATGCTCCCAGCACCAACTGCCTGTTCCAGAGAGAGGGTGGGGTCCAAAGCCTGTCAGAGTCTGTGAGACATGTTTCAGCCAGAAAACAGAAGGTATAGCCAATTTAGCAGTCGCCCATTAGAGGACAAATAATGTGTTGGTTTGTGTTTGTTTCTATCATGTAGGAAGTTTTTGTGTAATCCAAGTAAAGAAAGGGAAGAAAGAGAAAAAAAGAAAGGGAAGAAGGAGATGAGGGGAAGAAGAGGAGGAAAAGATGAAAGAAAAGAAGGAGAGAAAGAAGAATAAGACCCTTTTCTACAAAGTTACTTTTTGTGATCAGCGCTTCCTTATTCTCATTATTTTGATGTTGATGATTATACTTAATGATATAACCCGTATGTTCGTCATTGCATAGCACATTCCAACTTTATAAGTATGGTGAAACTACCACAGTGCAAGCACAAGTGTGCATTAAATGGCTGTTTTTGTGGCTTGAGGAGTGGAGTCATATTACCTGATGTGGGTCAGTAGGCATAAAGCCTGACTGAGGACTGAAGAACTTTCAGAATTGGGTGTTAATCATTTTCACTTACTTTTTGTCCCCGCCGAACGAGTTCGAGCAGGGGACTATGAAACGGGCTCCGTACGTGTGTGTGTCCGTGTGTCCGTGTGTCCGTCCGTCCGTCCGTCCGTGTGTCCGTCCGTGTGTGCGTCCGTGTGTGATCAAAATGTTCAAAATGCTACTCCTTCGCGATTTCTAACCCAATTTTGATTCTGTTTGCTTTATATGATAGCACTACATGGGAGCTTTGAAACTTCTGTACAGAATTTCAGTTGTGACCTTTGACCTTGACCTTTGACCTATATTGTACATTTTGCTTCAAAATGCTACTCCTTCGCCATTTCTAACCCGATTTTGATTCCATTTGCTTTATATGATGGCACTAGGTGAGGGCTTCAAACCTTCTACACAGAATTTTGACCTTTGACTTCTTTGACCTTTGACCTTGATTTTTGACCTATATTGTACATTGCCTACAAAATGCTACTCCTTCGCCATTTGTAACCCGATTTTGATTCCGTTTGCTTTATGTGATGGCACTAGGTGAGGGCTTCAAAACTTCTACACAGAATTTTGACCTTTGACTTCTTTGACCTTTGACCTTGATTTTTGACCTAGATTGTACATTTTGCTACAAAATGCTACTCCTTCGCCATTTGTAACCCGATTTCAATTCCGTTTGCTTTAAGTGATGGCACTAGGTGAGGGCTTCAAAACTTCTACACAGAATTTTGACCTTTGATTTCTTTGACCTTTGACCTTGATTTTTGACCTGTATTGTACATTTTGCTACCAAATGCTACTCCTTCGCCATTTCTAACCCGATTTCGATTCCGTTTGCTTTATGTGATGGCACTAGGTGAGGGCTTCAAAACTTGTACACAGAATTTTGACCTTTGACTTCTTTGACCTTTGACCTTGATTTTTTTACCTATATTGTACATTGGCTACAAAATGCTACTCCTTCGCCATTTCTAACCCGATTTCGATTCCGTTTGCTTTATGTGATGGCACTAGGTGAGGGCTTCAAAACTTCTACATAGAATTTTGACCTTTGACTTCTTTGACCTTTGACCTTCATCTTTTTACCTATATTGTACATTTTGCTACTAAATGCTACTTCCGGCGGGGACATATATTACGCACCGCGTAATTTCTACTTTTCCTTGTTTCTTGTAGTGTAGATGTGCGAGGTGTAGTTTTAGTGTTGAAAGGCTTTTGATCAATCTTCCCTCATTCTCTCCACAGATGTGGGTGGAGGCAAAATGCCCATTGACCTGGAAGCTGAGATTGAGAGTGCTATGAGTGAAGAACCCCAACCAGTGATGGCCAGAAAAGTTGGGGAGGTGCTGCAGACAACCCTGGGGGTACTAGGCTCAGCTGTGAATTACCCAGCTGGTAAGTTAGGTAGCATCACACACCTACCAAGAAGTTAAAACATTAACCCGTTGAGGACGAGTGCCAAGTATACTTGGGCAAGTGTCTATGGGAAATGTGCGTTGTAGCAAAATCAAACCGTCCTCAAGGGGTTAAATGAGACAGGTCATGAATGAAATGAAAACATCCAACTTCACAATGAGGGAAATATAAATGATGTAAGAAGACAATGAACCTGCACTGTTTAGGGATGTGTATGGAGAGGGTCAAATTATGTTTAATTTATTGAGGACGTTTCTGAAGTGACATACTGTAGTAGACCAACACAGTTTTATTACAAATCATGCTTGTGTCTGAAGATGTCTGTATATAATTTTGATACATGAAGGATGTAAATACATTGTATTCAATGTGAAGTTTCAGAAACTATGTCACATACGATGCTTTTGCAGTCAGTATGTGTTAAAATTACACAAAAAGCAGGGATTACTTTTGTCATTCGTACTCTCATGAATTTACCAGGATTTGATGCATACCATGTAACAACATTATTTACAGACCCCATTGTTCATTTTTTTTGCTCTTAATTTGGTTTTATTAGGAATGCTGATAGAAGCAGCGAGGCCAGCCTATTGGATTCCTGACAGTGAGATCACAGAGTGTATCGCGTGCAAGGAGCCGTTCACCCCAAAGCTGAAGATCCACCACTGCAGGGCATGTGGGCAGGGAGTGTGTGCAGACTGCTCCCCAAACTGCAGGCCAGTCCCCTCCCGGGGGTGGGACATACCAGTCAGAGTGTGCAGCCTGTGTGACGCCAAGGAGGGACAGCTGTAGAGAGGTTGTGGAATGAAGCTGGGAAGTGAAGAATTCCATCATGCTGTCTGTCTGGTCACATGATTTAGAAAGTGACAGTATGATCGAGGAGAAAGGTGTGATGGTCACTTGAGAGTCCGTCTTCTCAAGATGGTATGTGGGTTTTCTTTTTTCAGGAAAGTGAGAAGTGCTCCAGAAGAAGGTCACTATTCCTCAGGCAGTGCCAATGATGTTTGTCCATCTTATTGTGTCACCATTTATGACTGACGGAATAGGTTTATTCAGCTCCATTTTTGACAGATGGCATCTTTCAAGGTTGTCGTATAAATGCAGAGTAGAATGGAGTTGTTGACTAGGGTTGATTTGAACTGCAGACATGGTGGGGTCAGATAAATGGAGTCTGCTGGACTGATTTGACAAAACTTCATCTTCTACTGAGATTGTGACAGTGTGTAAATGCAACTCAATTTCTATTCGGTAAATTACATGTGTCCACTGATCAAAGATATTCACTAGTTGATATTTCATCAGTGTCATCATGACTTTGTGGAAAACACATCACATGGATAGAGGTGGCAGCTACATCCACTGGCTCTTGATGTGTATAAATACGCTCACAAACATGGGCTTACAAATTCGTCATATATTCTTTAAGATATACACACCTTGTGTGTATACATACCAAGTACAACAAAGTCATAGTGACAGCCTTCTACTCATTTCATGTGGCATCATGGATAATACCATACATCTATTTTTCCCCTCTCTTTTGCTATATGCTTATGACATGTATGAAAGTTCTTGTGTAAAGCTCATGCATATCCACTCTGCATATGAACTAGTTTACAGGTGATTATTATCATTTACGGGTGATGTACTAACACCAACTTAATGCACAGTACTCGGAACTCCTGTGTATGACCATGGAAGGGTAAAGTGATGTGTGATATTTGTGTGATACGTTGTTCCTTGTTTTACAGCCACATCATATGTGGTACAAAATGAACAGCTGGCTGATAATTGGCATTTATTGCTTAATTATGCTAGTGTATTCTTTGTCATGGGACAAGAAAGTTCAACCAAAGTAAGTAAAAACAACAACCAAACAGACAAAAAAATCATGGAGGTAAAGTATGTTAGCAATTGACAGCATAGATACATGTATGGAAAAGTGGAACAACAGTTTATTCTATGTCTCACTTATAATAGACTGAGAAAAGCAGAGGAACTATGGCTTTGAGCATGAATTTAACCCATCGAGGACAGTTTGATTTTGCTGCAAGACGCATTTCCCATACACTCCTCATCAGGTTAATATGCTTCTGGCTGTTTGTGCATAAAGAAGAGACATGGCACAGATTATGGCCATTACTTACATCAGCGGTAATGACATGTAATTTTCACCTTTAGTAAAGTGCAATATCTGTAGCTGATACAACAAAAGATGTAAAGAATTAGCAAGACCTTGACATATCAAAAGAAACGAGCAATTTTGATTCGACATGATTTTACGGTCAACTATGACAATTTCTGACTCGAGGAAAGAAGAAAACCATTAAAGCAAGGAACCAAGGTATTAAAATGTAAATAAAAATGAAAGCAACAGATCAGTGGAAATTTTGGCTGAGTAGGACAAATAAGGAGAAGGCTACTATCCCTAGTTTACTGCATTTCTGTTGGCTAACAAAATGTCCTATTTACTCATCAACATACCAGTAAACCTCTTAATTTTGCAATAGCAGTACTACTCATTTTCTGTTTTCAGGTAAAAATTTTTATTACAAGTAATTCAATCGTGTCAAGAAAGAAATGTCACAACTCTGCATGAAAATGATGAAAGGAAATCATGCCTTTTGTTTATCTTGTTAGATTAATCTTCTGCTTGGTGAACACTGTTTAGTTAGAATATGTTTTGTTTTCAAAAAAGTTACTTGAACATAAAACTGAAATGTACATTGTAACATTAGTGTTGTATGAAAGCCAGTTGATAAATGACTGATATTAAAGGACAAGTTCACCTTCATAGACATTAGGGTTGAGTGAAAGCAGCAATATTAGTAGAACACATCAATGAGAGTTTGAGGAAAATCAGACAATCCGTTCAAAAGTTATGAATTTTTGAAGTTTCTGCTCAGTCACGGCTGGATGAGAAGACTACTATAGCTTGTGATGTCATATGAGTACAACTATATAAAGAAAGTATAAAGAAATTTCAAGATATTCTCACTTTTCTCAAATAATAAAAGAACACTCAACTTCTCTCTTTCAGAAGTCAGGGGGAATAATATTACCCTTAACATAAGTCAGTAACAAGTCGAGGAAATGTGCACTTTATTCAAAAAGTCAAGTTTTGTGAAATTCTCTTCTTATTTTCCTTATATCGTTGTACGCATGTGACATCATACACTGTAGTAGTCTTCTCCTCCAGCAGTGATTGCACAGATATTTTAAAGATTCATAATTTTTGAACGGATTGTCGGATTTTCCCCAAACTTTCACTGATGTGTTCTACTAACATTGTTGCCTTCACTCAATCCACATGTATATGAAGGTGAACTTGTCCTTATAATACTGTCATAACTTCTGTATTGGTTGTCTGATTCCAGTCATATTTGCATCAATCAGCAGCACAATACCTGCTGTCATTTCAAATTATATTTTGTTTAGGAAAATGTTGTTCTAACTGATATACCTTTGACATTGACATCTCTTTCACATCCCAATTCCTGTTGGATTTTGGACTGTAATAGAAATAACAATAAAGGTTTCCGTATGTAAATAAAAGTGCAATACTACATTATGATCAAGTTTGCCGAGAGAAAGAGAGTTACAAACAAAGCAAAAGAAATGAAATAAATGGTGGATATTAAAGTGCTGTATGTTTTGATAAATCAGTGATTCAAACTAAAACAGGCCGAAGTCAAACTGATAGAAGCAGGCTAATTTTTTTTTTCCCCATTTGCAGATTATTATATGGATATATTATATCTTGCCAAAGGGGAATCTCTCATTGCCCAATTGATTGTACAATTTGTAACTGTATTATGTATGTATGATAAATGAGCAACAGTGTCACCAGTATACAGATGATAAAGAACATTATCCATGTAAATAGTAAATTAATATATTCATTGTACATTATCCATGTTTTAATCTGCATTGTTGATGTATGGTTATCAGATTCTATCCACTATTGATTTTTTCCCCCTTTGTATAGATACATGTTGAAGTGAATATGGTGTGCAACATTGTTTATAAGTGGGATTTTCACACACAGAAAGAAAGAAAGAAAAAAAAGATATGACCAATGAAATATCATCACAGACATAAACATTTGTCCAGGCACTTATGCCTATTAACATCTCATGAAGAAATAACACATGTGAAACCAGTTCGTTGTTAGTTTGTTGTCTTTTTTTTTGGGGGGGGGAGGGGGGGGGGGGGTCAATAGGCAAAACTATCAAGGTTTCAGGGTGTCAAAAGTTCCCTGCTGTACACAGGGAAAGTTATTGTGAATACAAGGTTTATTGGGCCATACTTGGGTTGCTAGTCAGCAAGAAAGTATGTTTGTAGGTAACTGAGATACATGTGTTGGATGACAAGTTCCCTGCCCAATGGTATGTTGAGGAAAGGGCAAGAAGTTGAATTATTGTTCATTTTGTAGACTCATAATACTCTTGACATCCTTTGCTGCTCTTAGAGGGTACACATGTTTAATTAAAGAGTACACTTGCCCCCAGTCACCTCACTGAAGCACATTCTGTTCAGTGTTCGCTATTGCTTACAAGAAATATTCTGACTTATTGTTACATTGGGTTTGTGAATTTGTGTGTGTGTGTTTTCAGTAAGGGAAAGAATGGGTAAGTGTAATATATTCTATTTGTATAACATATGAAAGAACATTGTGATCCCCATGGTATTGCACACACCAGCTAGTACATTGTACATTTACCAGTGTGGACATGCCCAATACACCAAAGTGTTTTCATGCCATGTAATGTCTACCTGGTACTTAACTAAGTTCACACTCCCACTACACTCTAATCTATACACCCTACAGTACACACTGATCTAGTCACTTTAACACACCAGTCTATACACCCCAACACATATGAATGTGTAACTGGATACAGCGTGAGAGCAAGCTTTATGCTTGCTTTCAAAATATTCCATAATGCGGTATGTATTTTAGATGCAAGTCATTTTTATATCTGTATGGTAAAGTGTCTTTGGTACAATCTTCTTTGTGAATATGTCATCGGCTGTCTAGATGTGAGAAAACAAATATGTTGTTATATCGTGTAATTCTTTTACCATTGTTACATTGAAATTGACATTGTTGGGTGGGTGGCAACAGGGTACTGCTTGTGAAAAAAAAAAAATGACTGTCCTTGGGCCAATATAGCGTTCTTTTCTTCAGTTGTACTGACACCGCTGTACAAGAGACATGATAGCATAATAGAGGTACAATATCAAGTGTGACAATTTTGGAGAAGTGACTGCACTGAAAAAGGTTTGTAATTCAGCTCTTTTTGTTGCGTGTCACAGCCTGTTCGGAATTCAGTGCTGCTCTCGACATGCTTGGGTTCAGCATGTTTTACGCTGTATCGTACATACAATATCCTTGGCGTTATACTTTCATTATCAAAAAGGTATTAAAGTGCAGGAAAATTTGGCTTAGTCCTCCCCTTGGGTGTATTTAAGAGTTATGAACAGGTCTGTTCTTTTTATAATTATCACTGACAAAAAAAACCCCAAAACAAAGCAACAACAACAACAACAACAAACTGGTACAGAGTATATTTGTGTACCCAAAGAATTTCCAACTGTTTTAGTACCTTGCAAATGTTTGCATGATGTGATGTGGACATTGTTTGGCTCCCTGTCAGTTCTCTTTCAGAGCAAGAATGTATTCACAAAGAGAAAGTTCTCTATATTCATACAAGTGTGTTGATTGTGACTGTTAAAGCAAAGTTGTGAAAGTCACTCATTGCATGTTTTCCAGTCATGTACATGTGCATTGCACCAGCAGCCTTTTGAATGATACAGAGGAACCTGAATCAAAGTCGACATGAAGGCCTACTGGTATGTTTTAGTACAATTTGTTTCATTTCTAGTGGTTATCAAGTCTTGCAGTGTGTAACTGTACAGTATGTTTTCATACATTGAAAGTTGTACTTATGCGATATTGAAATTATTGTGTTGTGTCCATTTTATATTAACTGCTTGAAAGTCAATCAATTGGAACTGTACCAACTTGACAAGCAGTTCTTGATATGCTTTGGTGCCAGGAAAATACTTCCTCGTAAAGTTATGTCACTATAATCAATGGAACTTTGCTAATTAAAGCTGATACTGGGAATTTTGGCGTTGGCTGTGGCTGTGGCTACCTGTATTTGCTTTGCTTTGAACATGCTATTCACAACATTAAGAGGACTGTTATTTACAAACTCCCACAATATAGGGAAAATGATAGGATGCTTCAGTATCAAAATTTTGACAAGTTCAGTTTACATAACAAAGAAAATAATTGTTGAAAAGTTTGCACAGAAACACATTTAGTTTGAGTGAGTCTTTTTTTGTGTGTTAGCAGGACATTCATCACACTGTATCTATTTGCTGTATGAATTTCGCTAAATTTCCACTCCCTGAACCTATAGCCGAGACATTGCTCAGTAAGAGGTCAGAACTTTTGTATGCTTTGATGCTAGCTGTGATCATTTTCACCAGTTATTTGTAATCTTGTAAGAGTTGATAGGGAGATCCAAAAGAGGCAGTTGCTTTTATTACGATGATGTTACCTCTGCTTAAAGGTATATGTCAGAGAAGCAACCGAGTATGCCATGTCCAGTCCGTAACACTAACTAACTACTGTATATTTATTTCAAAGTCTGCAGACTAATACTGAACACTGGTGCCGCAATGCTAATGTTAGAGGAGATATTCCAGTCAATTTTAAACTAATGCTCTGTTCTGTTTCTTTTGTCCTCTTGGGGAAAAATGAGGTAAACCATGAGCCAAACTTTGCAAGTACACAGTGCCCAAAGAATTTGTGTATGTGTATGCTAACTCACATGGAACTGCATCATTGTAGTAAGTAGTAAATTGATACTGAAGTATTTGGACTCATTTAAGTATGTGTTGTATTGATGTAGGCTTACTGTGAGCTGAATCTCTCAAAGATTGATACTAATTTTCACTGACCTACTGTAAACAGGATTGAACTTTAAATGACATACTGTAAAAGTGGAAATTTTCGCAATGTTCAAATTTTCGTGCATTTCGCGCAACCAGAAACTAGCGCGAAAATAAAAGCACGCGAATATTTTTGCTTGCCATATGTGCCTGTGCGTGATGTCTTGATTCCGCGGAATTAAAAACACGCGAAACTCTTCCGACCCGGCCAAGCGCGAAAAATTAGTCACGCGAAAATATCCACTTTTACAGTACTACGTAGATGAATATGTCATCACGATGCACTGTAATCCTCACCAGATAAATAAGATAGATGTCACAATCCCCCAAAGGTGATAGAGTGAACTTTCAAGAATGTATTTACTTGTTACAATTTACATGCTGAGATTTTGGCATGTCAATCTGGTACCAATATAATTTACAGGAAAAAAAAAAGGAGAGGAATTTCTTGATATAGGGGGAAACCTTTCATCCTAAACTTTAAGATGGATATGCCGCAATGTACAATGCACACTATATCAGTGAATATATAAGTGAATAAACTGCTCTGTAGCCCACTTTGATGTGTCTGAAATATTCTTTATCTAAAATGAGTATTTTGTTGTAGTACCAAGGCATCTAAGGTGCATAGAATCATAGTCATCTGATCCTGCATCACAAAACCACAAAAAGTCACCAAAAAGGGAATTACTGGTTCAGCATTATATATTGTACCTCTATAACAAAATAATGGACATTAATGTTCTTATGTTATACAGGTACAGGTACTAATATCATAATGGCATTTATGAACTTGTAGACCAGGCTGTTGTCATTATGGCTCTGGTCATGATGACAGCTTGCCAACAATGCCATAAATGCTAGTGAGCCCTCTCTTGTTCATATTGAGGGAACACCTGCAGTCACTTCAACTACTCCTAAGAGAAGGGAAATCTATCTCTCTCGTCAAAAAAAGAAAAAAGACAATGTGAGCAATTGAGATTTCAATTGAATGACCCTCTGCTTGCTTCTCTCGAAATGTAAAATGGCAGTCAAAAGGGGCCTTAGCTTTCGATCCTAGCAGAAGCTTTGTCAGAGGCAAAGTGACAAACAGGCAGGGAAAGCAATCACATTGTAAGGACTACACAAAACAAGAGCAGTCAGAGGAGGGCTAGGGACACAGAACAAAGAAAACAAAAGGGAGGGGTTGGAAGTCATGGGCAGGGAGCCCAATAAGTAAGGGAGGGGATTAAAGCAAGAGGGTGGACAGACAAAAGGCAGAGGTGGGTCAGTGATGATCCCAAGGATCCTAGGGGGCAACCTAAATTGTTGTACATGTAATGTAGAGACAGTCTTTGACAGAGGCTAGTGTAATCATGAATACATGATTGGCGCATATACATAAAGGCGCATACATGAAGGCGCAAATATTCATATGTGAATGACGCGCCTCAACCACAACATGTCGTACACAATTCTCCCTATTGTATACATGTATAACTGTAATAACTCAAACGACGGGCGGTAGTATGTGATTTCCGTAGCAATGTGTTGAGAAAGCTGTGCCAGTGTACAGCACAAGCTCTATTTGATCATACTCGAAAAACATGGAGCACTATCTCTATCTCCAAATATGATTTTGTAGATTTTCTCAGCAATTGTTACACGTTGGGAAAAGAAATACATGTACATGTATGAAGTTACTAGCTCTAAAAATGGATTTCTATTGTGAAATGACATGTTGAAGTTATGAAAAAAGGGGGGAAAATAGATGTGATAACTGCATATATGCCCTACCCATGCCTGCTGCACAGTAACTTTGCATTACTGAAGTGCACAAGCGAACACCGAAAGTGTGGCCCCACTTGACATCCGTGTGTTGCGCATGGGTGCGCAAGATCACCTCATTCATTTGCATTAAAGGGGAAATCCAGTCCAAATACAAGTTAGTCTGATAAGAAAGAGTAAAATATTACTAGTCAAACAGTATAAATTTGATCGAAATAGGATGAAAAATAAGGAAGTTATAACATTTTGAAGTTTCGCTATTTTGGGGGGAAACAGTTCTTGAACAGTCAATATGAATATGTAAATGGCAAAGTGAGCATGTCATTTCCTCGCAACTTACCATAAATAGTTTGTAAATAAAATTGTGAAATTTCCAGTTTTTCATTCAAACGCAATTATGCCCGAGGCTCAAATCCTCCTATATCTAACTGATCACTATTCTGAAGTTATTCAACCAGGAAGAACGTCATGTTTCAGACTTCAATGACAGAAACATTGAAATTTCATCATTTTCTTGTACACGATCAAAGGAAAATTGTGAGGGTATGACATGGTCAGCTAACTCATTTGCATATTCATATCCTCTGTACATGAACTGTTTCGAAGAAATGAGCAAACATCAAAATGTCATAACTTCCTTATTTTTCATCTGATTTCAGTCAAATTTTTACCACTGAACTTGCAAGATTTTACTTCAAAAAAAAAAAAAAATCAAACTAACTTATATGTGGATTGGATTTCCTCTTTGATAGGGAGGTGCACCTCCCTGTTTGCATGTAGTGCACAGAAAGTGAATGGACTCGACCGATAGCAACGAGATGCTTATATGCGACAGGGAGAATTATACACTTTTTCACACTTCACTGTACTGGAAGCCAGTCACACGCCCTCTGTCAGTCAGCTAAAAGATGGAATTTCGCATTGCATCTCACGCATCCGGCCTCTGACTTGTGAACTTGTCACCTATAAAGATAAGCCTGCATACACACCACACATACAACAGCCGTAACAACAGAAATAAGAATACACAGAATACACTGGGAATACTGTTGTTGGTTTTTTTGTACAAAATCTGCCATCTTGCCAAACTCCACATTGGTTTTAATGTCATTATTTCAATACCAGTTTTCGTTTGTTGCTTTACTCTTGCTCATCTGAACAAATCATCAAATATATCTATACGTTGATATCAATTGATAATAAAATGACCGGAATGACATACATGTGAGGTTGATGATAATACATATATATATATATATTTATAGATATATAGATATGTTACAAACAAAAACAAATATACATAAAGTTGTAAAAAAACCAACACACTGTACAGGATATAGTACCAACTTTTTTTTTTTCTCATAAAACAATATCTATTCATGGTATGGAGCGAAATTATACATCAACATATAAACTCACACTGTACTGATAATCTATCATCTTTTCCTTCTCATTTGGTAATGTTGTCGCATCGCTATGCAACATGCCGAGTACTACGTCATACTTCACTTTCATACAAAGACAAAGTATTAATATTGCATGAATAACATGATTCTGTTGCTTGATAAAAATTAAAAAAACAAACTGAAATGCCAAATGGAGAGTGGACCAAGTTAGACAGATGCTGAAAATGGTGAAATATGACCACTTTTGGTGAACATCATACATAACTGGAAAGAACTACCATGTCCCAATAGTGATGATCGACACCCACAGTAAAGCAATACCTATTGTGATGCATATGAGATAACAGAAAATAAAGTCATGCATTGTATGTGCATGTCATCATTAGGCCTTATCATGGGAGCCCAGAGAGATTCAGTGTAAGGTAAGTTCTGAGAACTTAGCACACAAATTGAAAATGACGCTCACACAAACTAGCAGGTATGCGAAAGTTTAGGATTTCAAGTGTGTAGCTGCTCCAGTATGAGTAAGTGCAAAATTTGCACAAAATTATCTCTGTATATGCCTTGCTCAATCACTACAACAATTTAGGTAAAAAAAAAAAACCCCAAAATACTTGCCAAAACAAGTTGTCTGAACCTCTTTCTTTTGAGCATTTTGTGCGTTAATACAGCCATAATAAAAAAGTGCTGGTCTGAAGCCAGGAAAAAATACCCCATTCAGTATACTAGTAATAGTGCGACACAGCAACTTAAAGTCTAAATATTTAACAGTAGTTTTTTTTTTTCTTTTTAGTTTGTTTTGTTTTATGAGCAGCACAAACATATCTCTAAAGAACAGTTCTTTGATGCCACTAAAACTAGGTAACACTTGAACCTTGAACCTTGAAGTAGTAATCCCTTTCAGCAGTTCCTTGAAACTATCCCGGGATGGTAGAAGTGTCGTGCGTCAGTACACTACAAAGGATAATAAATATGCAAACAGACAGTGTGAATTCACACAGCTATTATTATGTCTTTGTGTACAGTGGCTTCGCAAAATGCAGCTTTTCATTTCATCACAGTTTTGTAGAAATCAGTGGCACCATGAAATGGTGCGCATGAACTCAGAACTAAACAGGCTTCACTGAACATGTCTACCTAAAAAAATAAAAGAAATAAATAATAATAGCAAGAGAAAATAAACAGCAAACATAAACAGCAAACATACACTATTTGATAAAAATGGACATGAGTGTACTACCTAGTGACAAAGGCAGCAATACCAAGATAAATGTCATAACTTGTAAATTGAGCATACCTATTACTGGTAATCAAGAGGGTATCTGCCATGGACAAGTTATATTTCGCAATGAGCTCTTTGAAGGTAATGACGTAGGGGTTTATAGAATTACATGCCATTTATTCTCTTTTTTTTCGGGGGGGGGGGAGGGGGATAAGGGAACCACTGAACTCTCTTAAATGCTTAATGTTCTTAATAAAATGTACCATGTTGCTAGTGTTGGTATTATTGAAATGGAATGTCACAAAGAATCCAAATACTCATTATGCCCTCTAAAGCTTGACATTAACATCAAGAGAGGAGCGGAACCCAATATACAATTCCCTCCCATCCTCGCAAAAATCCATCCCACCTTCCCCTTGAGAGCGCTTAACATTATCCAAAGCGTAGATGAAAGACTACCATGAACATCAACTCTACCACAATAATAGAACAACAGAAAAGAAGTTTTAAAAAATTCAAGAATTGACACAATATTTCATAAATACTTTCATATTACACACTTCATGAATACAAATCACAGTATAGATCAAGAGTACAGGTATAGTTACAATTGAACATTCATTTTCTAAATGGTCAGCATCATTTATCGCAGGGGTTAATGCTCTACGTCTCCCATGGCAGAAGAATGCCTACTCTTCAGAAATGTTGAAGGAGTTACAGTACTTCTCATTCTGACCTCACAATTTCTTTATCATCTTTATTGTCTGAATTTTATGGCTTTACTGGATGCCTGAAACAGTACTATCTGGGGTTGTGCTTATACACTGCAGACAAGGCCAATTTCTCTTCATGAGTGACAGATGTGAAGTAATGAATCAACATTAAGCTTATGGAACCAACAGAGCGGCTACAAGTAAAACCATACTTGGCAATCATATATTGTGAAGATATTACTGTATACGCCCAATATTTCGCAAGGTTTTTATTTTCGCGAATTTCGTGAGTCGCGTGCTATTCGCGAAATTAAAGACACGCGAAAATATTGACTCTGATCCCAATGTGAATGTGACGTTCGAGTGTACACTTCTCCGTTCAGTACAGGACTCCCCGATCGCGAATTTAACCTCTTGCGAAATCGTCAGGAGTTCGCGATTCGCGAAAATTTAGGCTCGCGAAATATATGGCGTATACAGTACTTTATAAAGCAATGAACAAGTTCAACACTACACATCAGCTCATATTATTTGTTGTTAGTATACAGTTGGCTGGAAAATATATCAAGATGAAGCTTACCCAGACAAAAATCACACACTGGTCATGTAAAGCATGGGAATGAAAAGAACAACATGAAATACAGTGCTCTACTCGTTTCATCATCTCATAGCAAAAACAAATCAGATATTGATGGCTACAAAATCCGACTGTGGCATGGTGGAATTTTCTGAGAACACATTTATCCCATTGTTCATATACAAATCCCTTTCTTTCTCTCTCTTTCTTTACTAAAATACAATTACTGTTCATGACCAATAAACCATTATGAAAAAAGAAATTGAGATGTGAACTCCATGAGAAGCAGACAGCCTTTGAGTAGATAGACATAAATCCTCACACCACTCCCTCTATGGCAACTTTTATTTTGGGACTGGATGGTTGGGGCCGGAAGAAGGTGGGGGGCGGGAGGGGTTCAAGACTTCACCACAGGAGAGCACACAAACAGGAACAGGAAATAAATACATTCTAATGAAAGTAGAACTACCAATGGAACAAGTAAACCCTAGGGATACCCTCTACAGTCCCATTCGATGGACCGTGGTTTGAATAAGCCAATATTTCAGCTACACCCTCCTCTGCTAAGTCAGTGGATAACCCAAAATAGACAACCTGTGTGATGTCATTAAATGATTGTCGTCTCATCATTTTCCCCATCCCGTTATATAACAGGAGCAACTGATATAAGGAAATGGCGCCCCCTCCTCTCCATCAGTCCCTGCACACTAACTACATACTTGATCTGTATGTACCTAGTTGTAAAGGTGCTTGATATCATGTGGGAGTGAATAGACTGGTTTACTGACATATTCAATATCTATGCATATTATCCAGAGACCCTGTCTTGGGATTGCCTAACATAGCAACAAGAAATACATGCAAACTGGTTTCTTAGTGTTCTTGTGAATTTGATAGGAGCTAGTATATAAACCACTTAGCGGACAACATAGCAATAAAAAGTTCAAGCAAGTGTTGTCTTAAATTTGGTTGGAGCGAAGTAAATAGACCACTTTTAACTGATATAAAAATGACTGGTATACCTGTATTACTGAGGGCACTATTGACACCCACAAGGCTTGCCTAAGGCCAGACTGACATAGCAATATCTGATATCATGTGTGCAAGCACACACTTGTAGGTATTAAAATGTATTCAGTAGACATGGGAACATGTGATTGTTTGGTAGTAAATACTCCAAGAAAATATCCGTAAATTTGAATGTATATGTAAAGCAGCCCATTCAGTGGCTCATTACTCACAATAAGCATTAGCAAACTGGCCAAACCTGCAGCTTACCAGCCACTGTCCAACATTATTACTTGCCATTGCCCTACACGGGAAGGAAAACAAATGCCCCAACATGATCCTCCACAAAGAGATATTGGTATGTTGTCATGTAGAAGCATATCCTACATCCAAGCACCATAGAACAAATATCTACACCTGATGTTGATATACTTGTTCCAACATTCCTCTGAGCTACAGGCATACAGGCAAGGTTGCCTCTCTGTTTCATGTATGGACAGTGATCTGAATGAGACACAAGGTGTGTATTGCTACCTGAACAAGTCAATAATACACTAACAACCCTCAGATTCTCTCAACGTACATAATAAATATCTAACTTCCACTTGACTTGTGTTCTTGACATAAAACCAATTCTGTGCCAGTCGAGGTGTACACATACAATTTTTGGCTTTAGTCACATAATATGTGTATCCATTCCTAACTTACAATAACATCTGGCAGATGAAATTAATAATATGACATAGATCTGAATCAGTTAATATTTGTGTCCTTCAGTGGCTGGTAAAAATGGAAATGTCTGAGACAGAAGTTTACCACAACAGGGATCTACTTTGCCTGCTAAAACAGAGGAACAATATTGTCATCAAATGAACAAATTTCAAACACTAGCAACGAAATTGGACTCATATGGAGGGTATGCAGATGATAATTTCTTCTGAAAGAGGCACAGGCATCCAAGACAACCTGACCTGAGGAATCCAGAATGATCTACTGAACTAATACAAGGTTAATTACAAAGAAACAAAAAAACCCCGACAGACACAAGGAGGAGAGTAACATTTTCATGATTGGCAGCTAACACACTGCATAAATTGGCAGATATAAAAGATATCCAGGATTCCTAGAGCATTTTCAGGATATAAATGCATTCACACAACTCCAAAATATAATTTGATGAACTCTATCTTCTTTCTTCTGCAATATATACAAACAAACATCGATAACTCTTTTAAAAAAAAAGAATGGTCACATCTGGTTGATTATGATTCAAAAAATAAAAGCTGGAATGCAAAGTGGAATTGAATTCACTGGGAATAGAGAGCATGACTGGGAAGTCAATAACTTACACATCAAGTGGCCACAATCTTCTGAAAGAATGCTGCACTAAAAATTACATTACATTACAATACATTACATGAATACATCAGTGAATTCTAACAAACGAGTCACCTCAGTGACAAATATGGTAACTTCTTTAATATATCACACATGTGAATCAACAGGTGGCATTAAATCATGTGCATCACACAATTATATAATTTTGTTACTTTCCATTCCGCTTGCCTACTGACAAATCAGCCCCAGGTATGAATCAGACTACCTATGTTTGATGCATTTGTTACTCGTGGATATCACATAAAACACTTTAAAGGCTGAAATGGGACTTGGCACATGAGTCAATACTGTTGCTTACAACCTTTTGGAGTTTGAGTGGCAGAATTACATGCATGAGCTATGTAAGACATTCTACCGCAGTTGGTTAAAACAAGGCCATAAAGTGCCATAATGTGTCTCGCCCATTCGCGGACAAGAAATTGTACGCGAATGGGATATAACAGATTAAAAAAAAAGAGATAAAAGATAAAAAGAGATATGAAAGGGTAAAAATTTATGGCAAAAAAAAAAGTGCCATAAAAACTTAACATTGGGCCCTTAAAGTTCGTTGACCCCTGCCTGTGACCTTTGACCTTGTGGTGACCATCCACTCCCCAAGGGACATCTACCATCCAAGTTTGGTCACAAACGGACCTATGGATCAAAAATTATGACCCATAATAGAAACGCGCCATAAAAATTAACATTGGGCTCTAAAAGTTTGTTGATCCATGCTTGTGACCTTTGACCTTGGGTGACCATCCACTCCCCAAGGGACATCTACTATCCAAGTTTGGTCACAAGTGAAGTTAGGGATCAAAAGTAATGACTCATAATAGAAACGTGCCATAAAAACTTCACATTGGGCTCTAAAAGTTCGTTGACCCATGCTTGTGACCTTTGACCTTATATTGATCATCCACTCCCAAAGGGACATCTACCATCCAAGTTTGGTCACAAATGGAGTTATGGATCAAAAGTTATGACCCATAATAGAAACGCGCCATAAAGACTTAACATAGGGCTCGAAAAGTTTGTTGACCCCTGTTGTGACCTTTGACCTTGTGGTGATCATCCACTCCCCAAGGGACATCTACCATCCAAGTTTGGTCACAAATGGAGTTATGGATCAAAAGTTATGACCCATAATAGAAACGCACCATAAAAACTTAACATTGGGCTCTAAAAGTTCATTGACCCCTGCCTGTGAGCCTTGACCTTGAGGTGACCTTCATATATATAATACAATGTGAAACTTTGTATGACCCCTCTTCCCTCGAAGTTTAATTGCAATTGAAGACCAGAGTAAAGAGTTATTGAAGTTTTTGTAGCGTTACGGACAGACGACGGAGGGACAGACGGACGGCGCAGGCGATCCCTTAGTCTCCCCTCACCTCTGGTGGGCTTGACAAAAACAACAAAAAAAAACAAACATCATACCATCTTAACATGAATGCGGATATCTGAACGTCATCAACCACACTAAAAATCAAACTACTGACTGGACTTGTGATGAGCGATAAAAGGCATGTTTGATATGTTTTAAAGAAATGTAACGTATATTTTCTGCTAAAATTAAAAATAAAGTGGGACATGACTCCTAAGAAAGTGAGACAGCAGTTTTGAATTGGGTGTCATCAAATTTACATAAGAAAGGAGTTAAAAATTCATGATTCTGCAAAGTAATTTCTTTTTAAAAGCCCTATGCACAAGGGTTAAAACATTTAAAGGGACAAACATCAACACGATATTTGAGCCAGTGATCAGAAAAGATCTGTCAGATGAATACCTAACCCTGGCATGAGCCACAGATAAGAGATAGAGCATGGGGGATTTCCCTACGGGACGCTGGTTTGGACTTCCGACAGAAAGAAATACTGAACTGAGTGGAGGGAGGGATCAAGCCTACATATAAGCTTATACAATCTTCACAAAAGGGATCATGGGATATTTGTCTAGTTGTGTTCTCTATCCTTCTTCTTCACAAATCTATCACCCAGCTGATTTTTCATGGACTACATTATGAGGAGAAATAGAGAAATAGTCATAGAATCATGAACTGGTGGAGAAATAACTACATAATCTATGAATAATCAGTTTTGCATGCATTCTAGTAAATTAGGTCCAAGACATATGATCGCAAAGGTGAGCAAAATAGGTGGTGCACTCTACAAGACACATGACTAAATCATAGCCTGCATAGAACAAACAAGAGCTAACTCACTGCCTAGAAGTAAGGCATGCTGCAAAACAATTTCAATGACACACAAACTCTGTGTAAATACACCAATGCACACCACAGTCACGTTCTAGATGGAGATAAAGATGAAGATAAAGGCGCTAGGATCAAAAGCTTGGGCCAACTTTGACTTAATATCAAATCTGATTTCTGTCAAGACAACCCTGTACAAATACGACTCTGACTTGTCAACAGAGTCATTTGGGGAATGCTGAACAACAACTAAAATCAAAATGGAATATTCAACATCACTTTCTCTTTACTGTTATAAAGCATATCAACCTTTTGGCCATTGCCACAAAATCACTGTCATCAATTCCCTGTTTCTTGGACCCCCTGTTGTCCATCTTCTGGTTTGTGATGCACTATAGCATTACTGCTGCTGTGCAAACTTGCTCGTGCAACAGTACCTGAGGGTCTGCTTGATACTGTAGTACATGCTTTTGCCAGTCTGAGTTAGTTACTCTTGTGCTAGGATAACACTGACACGGATGACTAGGAATGGGGCTGAAATATCTGGCAGCTCGCGTCTGATCAAACTATTCTGCTTGATTATGAAATGATGCCATATGCTTACAAGGAATAAGATGATTAAAGATAATGTACTCATATACCTTATATTATATAAATCATACAACTGATTGATCAAGGACGTACAAGGAATGACTAGAACTGCTTTCATCTGACTTTTTTGTAAGATAATGATTGTCATGCTTCTAAACTTCAACACCCAATGCAGCTCCCCCTCAGTAAGGTTTACTTTCACGTAAAAAAAAAATAAAATAAAATAAATTCAAAAAATTAAAAGCTCCCAACGAAGATATGGGCATATAGAATGAAGACATGATTTACAATGATTTTCCCTTCATTCACTAAAAACTACAAGTATGTAATCTTGAGTTTTCTAGTACATGTATTATCACTAAGGCTTTGGTCATTCTGCAATATTATTCAAAATCCTTCCAGCACGTATATGATGTTTTCCCTGGGAAATCATGACGTACAAAGGGGAATGTTGAAAAGGTATAGGGCTGTTTAAAGTGCATGATATTGAATACTAAAATTCTTATTAAGAATAGAGTTACAAAAATTGGTCTACTCTTATATCCATATATCAAAATCATTTGTAAAGGGTATGCATTCTCTGTACTTTCTTTTCTCTCCCTCTCTCTTTCTCTCTCTCTCTCTCTCTAACACTCTTTCATTCTCTCTCTCTTGCTTACTATGTTAAAGATAGATACTGGAATCAAAAAGCATTGATTTGGCCTCAGTACTGAAAATTGAAAAAAAGAAAGAAAAAAAGAACAGCTCTTGATCAGTATTGAATACATCGAGTACTGATGGCGGTGAATCATTTTCACTAGAATACTATACTGTGCAATACATTGGCATTTACTAACACACTAGCTGCATATAACAATTTTCACTACTCATTAGGAACAATAACAAAAACAAACTTGTTTTCATGACACAATGCAGCACCTTTGTAGTGATTCTCGTAATGCAGGTTAAAAAAAAAGAAAAAGAACAAATCAAACAAACCAAAAAAGCAATGTCACAAAGTTCAGCGACTGAATGGGACTTCTCGTATGAGTAATACACACTCGCATTTAAGCAACTGTTAAACTAGAAGGCTATTACACACACCATGTTTTACGACTCTGGGAACAAGAAATAAGATGGCAGCACCAAATGAAACACAAATTGTTACAGAGAGCAGATTTTGAATGCTGGCATCTTATCAAATGCTTCGATGTTCCTTACCAAAAGGTCTCCCATCCCATTGAAGGAGTGTGTCATGTTCTAAGATGTGTATCTTTGCAGCACTACACTACTATTACTATTACACAAAAGTTAAAGCCTTGATCATAAGAACTCTTGGATGAGTGCATTGATCGACGCCTTAGCCTCCGCTTTTGAGGGTGGGGCCTGCTTGACCGGAAGGGTGCGAGTCGGGTCTCTCTTTTGACCCTCAGTCTCCTGGTCCAGCAGGGAGGCGTTGACCACCTGGTGTTGGAGCTGCTGCTGCTGGAGCTGCTGCTGGTGATGTAGGGATGTTGGCTGGTGGTGATGGTAGCTGTGCACTGACTGCTGCTGGTGTTGTGAGTGTGGTTGGTGTTGTGGGTGCTGTTGGTGTGGCTGCTGGAGGTGATGCTGGTACAACTGCAGCTGCTGCTGGGTCTGCGGCTGGGACAGGGAGTGGTGGAAAGGGATGTGGTGCGGTGTGGTGGTAGACAGTGGCGGAGAAGTGGCACCAGATGTGTTGCTGCTGCTGTAGCTGCTGTAACTGGCTGTGGAGGAGTCGGCATGGTAACTGTGACGTGGTGTGGTGTTCGCTGATGAAGAGACTCTTCCTGCAAATCAAAATGTAAGTGCATTGTAATTAAAAACCAGTGCCACATAAAGCAGTGAAGCTCTACACACAGGCAAACAGCTGTCAAGTCCAACATGAAAAATAATAAATTCCATACCATATAAACATAAAAAACTTTGCATATTGAACAGATATTATGAGACATTATGATGATAACATCCAATACAGCAAATGAAAATTTAAAGTCACTGAACAGTTTAATCATTTCAATTTCTTTTTCCTCACACAAGTGTAATCCATTGGTTTTATCAGGAAAATCAGGTTGCATAAATATCATGCATACTGACATTGGATTACATGCAGTTTGATATTGTACCATATCGCACAATTCAGATGTAGAACATGCTACTTTTCACGGACATTTATGTACAAGTTTGCAAGCTATACATCCAATTTTATCACAAATAGCAACTCATCCCCTCTGCAAAGAAGCAATGTGACTGTATACATGTCATCATGGGGTAAATAAAGGGGTGCACAATCATGAAAACACTTAGGCAAGCTCTGTGTGAAGGTCACTGTTTTCTCACAAAAGGCAGTAAGTATGGAGTTTGTCCATTTCCACATGAAACACAAATCACTGTCTTGTGAAGTTAATACGAAACATACTATGGGTTAAAACTTAAGGTGATACATGTCAGCATCTAAATGAAAGTTTAACATCCAAGCAATATATCTATATATTGGAATATCTGCACATTAAATCACATTAATGATATCAAGTGTATACCACTGCAGTAATAACGTCTAGTGTTAGTCTTCCATGTGGCATGACTATACTGCAATATACAGAATATATAATTGTGGTATTCCATGTGACTGAGAATGTCATCATACACTGAAAACACCTGATTTTATAACATCCTGAAATCCTGTTATAGCATGAATTCAAATATACAATGTTGGAAATAAATGGCAAAAATGCCCTGGCAATTATTCATATGCACCCAATATTGGTATATCAATGAAAATTAATGGGGGAAAAAACCCTCCTCCACCATCATTGTCAAAACATGGAAGCTCAGCTAACGCATATCTGAAAATGACTTAAATGATTTTGTTAGAAGTAGAAAGAAATAAATAGAGAGGAAGAGAGAAAGAGAGTCTGTGCATGTGTACCCTTATAAATCCCTTATATTCATATCTATGTTGGTAGCTGAGATATCACACCACATACATTGATCAGCACGTTTTTGAAATTATGTTAGGGGGAAAAAAAAAACCTCTTGAAGTACACTTATGTTACTACAACTCTTTGGTTGGGTGTCACAACACAAATCACTGGGAACATGCATGATATCTTTAATGACCAACTCACTTGCAAGCCATCGTCATTTGACTCAAAATGCCCAAACTGAATTGATACTGAGTAAGAGGCAGGTTGCATTGCGACAAGCGTGCTCTTTCCTTCTACTGTCCCTACTTGTGTTTGCACTGCTGTGACACACTGACAGTGTCATGTATTACACTGATGATATCAAGGAAGTAACAACTAACAAAGGCCCGAATTCACGAAGGTGGTACAATCTTGTCCATGGCTTAAACCATGGACAAAGACCATGGGGCGCAAAGTGTTGCATGGAATATTTCATGAAGAAATCAGTCATTTCATTGACGAAATGATTATTTTGTAACGAAATAACATTTCATAACAAAATGACCATTTCGTCGATGAAATAATAATTCCATCAACAAAATGGTCATTATGTCGACAAAATGACTGATTTTGTAACAAAATATTCCATGCGACACCTGGTGCCCAATGGTCTTTGTCCATGGTTTAAACCATGGGCAAGATTGTACCACCTTCGTGAATTCGGGCCAATGAGGTCCTAACTCTATGTCACCTTGAAAGCACAGCAGTCAGGTACGGGACAAGACGCAGCAGGGAATGTATTCACACTTTCAGAATTCCATTCAAGTTGTGAGATACAAAATATAAGTTTACACGGATTATGAAAAGTATCTTTTTAGCCGTGGTTCCGTTGTTGATACACACTGACTCAAAATAAAACGCACAAACTACAAGAGTAATCTATCATGATAATTAACAATGTCTCCCACAAGGCCAGTATTTGTTGTTGAATTCTCTGGGTACCAAACATATACTGTATACACCATATATTTTGTGAGTCTAAATTTTCGCCAATTGGGAATTCCTGACGATTTTGCGAGTGGCTAAATTCGCGATCGTGGAGTCCTGTACTGAACGGAGAAATATACATGCGTATGTTACATCCACATCGGGATCAGAGTCAATATTTTCGCGTGTCTTTAATTTCGCAACAATAAAAACCTCATGAAATATTTGGAGTATACAGTAACTCTCTCTATCAAAAAAGAAGATTAATACTTTAAGGCAAATGACCTTGAAGATGGGAGTTTAATAAAATGACCCAGCCCTGCCCTAGAAATAGCAATACCTTGAAAATTAATCACTAAGCTGTGTTTCTGTTAGCACAAACAGCACTCTTCATTTGGGTATCCAGTAAGACACACAGCAAAGCCAGAACACAAAAAGATGACAACAAAATGAAAATCAAGTGTATGGAATGCTGAGGAGACGAGGAAAGACAAGAATTAATATAATAAAGCAGAGGAGGTATAGACAAAAAACAGAAATATTATGGAAAGCTATGTGTAATACCACTGAGAATGCAGTGAAAAATGAACGGGAATGGTGGGTGGTGCAAAGCATGACACACAAACCGTGAAGATGAATATGACAACCAAACACCCCAATGCTCTTTGTGTGGTAATTCCCTTCACACTGCAGATGTAAGGACTGGCACAACATCTTTTCTTTATTATTATTTCTTGTTATCATGCTTTCAGTGTGGTTGCTGTTTTTGTGCTAAAGCCCCTTAGAATTTGATCAAAGTGCAAATATCAACAACACCATTTTACAGGAAAAATCCTTTTCCTTCTCCAAAATATTCAAACACCTACCCTCAATCTTTTTCAAAGCCATGCATTACCCTTATGCACAGAAAACACTAATATATTGAAAGTCTGCAAAACCTGTCCAGCTTATCACTGTTTAGAAAATATTTTGCCTAAAAAACCAAAAAGAATCCATCCTGAATTTCATATATACTGTATACAAACTATTCTTTGCAGTGTTTTTATTTTCACAATTTTTGACCAATATTCCTGAAATTAGCAACTTTAAAAAGTATTGCCTCCTGTACCACAAATGTGGTGCTTATTGTCTCCAAGGTAAGAAATCTGTAACTTTTCTTTTAACTAAGAGTAATACTTACTTCTCCTCTGTCACTGTGATTCTCAATTGTGAATTCAAACACTTACAATATTGTCTCAAAAGTCCCAGGTAATCAAATTTTATACACACGAAATATATGGTGTATACAGTATTTCATGAGTGACTTCAAGATGTAAACTTCTGTACAACTCTAGAACAGTTCTTCAAATTATGCAACTACAAGCAGGTACCTTATGTTAGAGCTTTTGTATAATTTAGGAGAAACCACATCCTAAAATTGTTGACAAGATCTACTATTAAGAATTATCTGACAGTATTGATTTTACAAATTATACAGGTGACAATATGAATACTCATCATATGAGTAAATATCATAGTCACGATATATGGTCCCATAAACTCAAATCTCTGTTTACAGCACACTGAACACATAGCCCAAGGCAAGTTTTCTTGTTTTAGATCACCTTTGGATGTTGTACCAAAACTTATAGTTAAGGGAACTGCATAATGAGTCACTATGAAAAGTTTCAAAGCGAACTTCTTGTCTAATTTCAGTCTGAATGCTACATTTCAGCAAGGGAAAGATCCACAAAACACGGCAATGTGTAATGAATGTTTAGATATAGCATAATGAGAAACATCTAAACAAATTACACTATAGGGGTGCTTGCCATCTTATATTTTTGCCAGTGTGACTGACTCTAATTCTTCACTAAGCCTATTTAGGAATCTCACACAGATCTAATTACAACATTATTTTATATTTTGCCTTACACAATTACTGACATAACCTGTGAACTAATACTCACTTCTAGAGGAAAGAGGTAATTTATGAACCTTATTGCTGATAACCATTCATTCTGAATTACTTTGTTCCCAGTTACAGATATCACTCTCATCTACTTGCTGCTTTACTTGGGCAGTTTCATTCAGTTTTGTTGCCTTTGGCTTATTTCTAGCAGTAAACAAACTACATCCGTAAATTGTTACTTTTTCCCCCAGAGTTAGATAAAAACTTTTTGTTTGAACATGTTTGCTGTTGCTCACTATAAGCATTCCAATGAAATAACTGAAATTTGCATGCCTTGAACTCAGAAGCATAATGTGCAGTATATCATACACCAAATGCAAACTGAAATGAGGGATCTACGTATATATAAATAAATATATATATATATATATAGCTGTGACTGTGCATGAAATGAAACCATTGAACTGTGTAACTTAAAAGCCATTTTGGGGTGTTGTTTCTTTTCTTAACAAAAATCAAATCATTCCTCTTTTTTTTTGAGATAAAATATGTGAGTGTCTTTGAAAGCTAAAGGTTGTGCACTGGGTAGGGAAAATGGAACAAGAATCAATTCAAAACAGTCTGGCACATCCACATTCTGTGCATTTTTTCAAGGTTAAAAGAAAAAAAAGGAAACCTAAAAATTCATAAAAGGAGGGAAACTGTTCCTGCTCTCTATTTTCTCTTCTTCAGGGGGTGGTTTTGTTTGTGGAAAACTCACGATGAGGTGATTCGTTTGCAGACTGGTTCTGTGGCGTGAGGTATACTCTGGAGTGAGGGCGGGGTCGGGCGCAGATGTCGAGTGAGGAGGGTCTCTCCATCAGCGTGTCTCCCACTGCACGACAGAGACAACACACACGCACACACGTCAGGACTCGGGCCACGCCATGTGGTGCTCATAATGGCTGAGCGCCCCTTGAAATAGGTCGCTCCCTTATGCTTGAGGTCTTGTCGGGGTACGACAGACTGTTGTATGTCATATTCAGTCATTGTCTTTCTGACCATTTAATACCAATGCACCAGTGGCATAACAAACTCATAGGTGATGTTTCTTGGGTCACATACCAGTAACTAGGGATTTCTTCCCCTGCTTTTTCCATTCTGGTGGTTTACTATCCAATCATAATTACTATCCTTTGGCAAATGGTAATGGTGATGAAAATACACTACCACCAGAACATTATGACAAGATGATTAAAGTAACATATCAACTACCTTTGTACATGCTTCTAAATACCACAAGGAATATGACCTGTGTCATATCAAATTTCAAAGAAGCACATACAGTTATGATCCCACCCAAACTTTAAACTCAGTAGTCCTTGATTCCAGAAGCCATTTTACCTGCACAAAGTTCTCTGTTTATGCCCTTTAAGAAGTCCTCTTCCCTACCTAATGTAGGTCCTTCCCTTCCCTCTCTGTCTGGGGTAGGTATCAGTGATCTGTCAACACATTTAGTGCATGGAGTGCCTCGGAGGAAAAACACCTTTTACTAGTTTCCATCTTAACAAGGTGGAACAATGAAATGATGACTGTGGTACTACTATGTTCACACAATGTTTGGGGCAATGCTGTGTAATGGAGGCTAATGAATGCCAATTGTGGATGATTTACCATCGATGTGCATGTCTCACACACACACAAGAGGAGATGGAGCTAGTTTAATCTACTGTCACACTACAGGCTGAAATGACAAACCACTCAAAATCTGGCCAGGGTTATCAACATGCTACACTGTCTAGGCATGCCTCAAAGATATGAATAAAATCTGTAAAAATGAAGACATATGGCTAACTGTTAAATTTCTAGGACTTGATAGAATGGACCCTATCTTATTAATGCACTTGTAAAAACAGCTAAAAATACAATTACCCTTTTCTATTCTTTCCAATGCATAACTGAGATCACTTTGTCAGAAATTAAAATGTTTTTCTTTCCAATAAAACAGCAAACACTTTTAGTTCTACCCCTAGTAATAAGTTATCAAAATGTTCCCTCTTTTGTCCCTACCTATACAGAAGTCATAGCTATTGTTGACAGCTTTTTCTTAATGGGCAGCTCATAAGGTGTCTCATAAATTGAAGGGTCATATGTCAGGTGATAATCTCAGTAATGTGAGAGGTTGTGTGCTTTTCTAATATTTTTTTTCCCAGATATCTGTTTTCATTCATGGTTGATATCAAAGAGTAAAGACAATGCCTGTAGAATGCTGAGGGTAAAAATCCTGTCTCACTGCTCTACAGCATCAGCACCGATGATGCCTTCACTACCTGTTCAGCATTGACATCTTCCATATAAGTTAGGATGAGGATGTGAACACTGAAACATATACTGGCTGGCGCAATCACTGAAATGATTCATGAATGACTTGCCCCACCCTGGCAGACTGTCTGAATTTGATGCCAACAAATCTGCCTGGCTAGTGAGGAACATAAGAGATGATATCCACTGGACACAATACACCTGAATATGGTCAGAAAAGTGTTTTACATTCTCGGGTAAGGATAAAGCAAACTTTCCATCACTTCATATTTCTACCTGAATTGTGGTGTGATGTAAGCATTCAATTGAAAATAAATACAGGAATGCATCAACATGAAGAAAAGGCTGTTGAACAGTGGGAAAAGACAGATTGAATCTTTTCCTGACTTGAATGAAAGCAATGATTCACTTCTTGATATCAAAGAACTATATCTGCTGTAATCAAAGTTAAAGCAGCTGAATATTTGAGAAATACCTAATGTAAAGGAATCCCTATGCTAGTAGTGCTCCTCAACATGAGACTAAAATGATAGGAAAAATTGCTTTCCACTACAGAACATTCAACGTTCTAGAATTTCTCCACGAAAGAAAAATTGTATTTCAATTTTTTCTTTTCTCAGCTTTCTTACATACCCACAACCCTTAGACCCAACACTCATCAGGGTGGGGTCACTGACATAAAGCACTTACCAAAGCTGGTCCGGCGTGGGGGCACCAGGGGTGCATTGCGGAATGGTGAGGACAGGTCTGACCCAGGGCTGCTCGCACTGTCCCAGCGCGTGTTGGAGGCACAGGACGGCGTAGAGCTATCCGACGGGGTTCTAGTCCTTCGCATACTACTCAGATTATCATCGGCAGAGGCCGTACGCCGGTGCGTGCGCACCGAGGGGGAGGGTTGATGGTTGTTGGGCAGGGAGTCTCTGTGGTCCATGAATGCTGGGTTCTGCTTCACAGTCAGGTGGGTCTGGAGAGGTAAGTGGTGGTTACCATTGTTTGTGTCATCCCACACGCTGGTGGAGGCAGGGGCCGCCACCCAGTTCTTGGTCAGGTTCGACGTCGAGCTGATGGAGATGTAGTCCTCATCCTCCAGGCCGTTGATCTCGTTTTCGCTCGTCTGCGTGCTCACCTCGTCCAGGGACGACTGCTTGGCGTACTCCTTCCTCCGCTGCTCCAGCTCACCACTCTGGTAGATGGCCAGGTTGGTTGTGCGCACGTCGTAGCCCAGGGCAACAGAGGCCAGGATGGCTGCCGCCCCATAGAGTCCCATTTCAGCCATGCCAGGTTTGCTGGGTTTGCGTCTTAGTGAATCACGCTTTGCATCGTGGTTTTCTTCTGCCCCGGGATCCAGCTGGGGGCCCACATCCGGCCAGTAGGGTTTGGGGTTGGCCAGGCTTACTTGCCAGTTCCCATCTAGTAACAGATAGATGACATATACAAATACATGTACATCATATTACAAAGGGACAAAATTTATGCCAGACTTTCCCACCCGCAAAAAATATTTGACAAATTGATTGCACTTAAAATTATGAGTGGTGTTGACAATGTCACAATAAATGACTTTGAAACTGCTCCCCCTCATAAAGATCCTTAGAGACATATAAGGGTCACCAACCTTTTCCCTCATGAGATATGGAAGTAAAATCTAATATAGTACAGCTGCTGTTCACCAACAGGCTGAAAATGAAGAAAGACTAATCTTTCCTTGTATTATTATGCTACTGACATTGCTATGTGATCCTCCTGTTCCATAAGAGTTGAAGAAAATTTCCTGCAACATTCTGGAGTCATTCTGTGTCTAGTGCGTCACTGCCAATGAGAACAACCATACCACAGAACATGCCCTCATCCAATATTCTTGGAAATGTTTTTCATCAATAGTAACTTCCTTTCAGCTTACATCACACATGTGACAATTACTTGATTAAACAAAAGGAAAGGTTTAATTTTGCAAAACATTAAATGCACCCAGTGAAATCATAATGCAGATGTCAAAAGGGAGAGTTTTTTTAATATACATATAAATAAAACTGCATCTGGAAATGAGTTTTCAAGTCATCCTCAGATCCTGAGATGAACTCAGTTCAGGCTCATATTTTGTTCACGTTATTACTCGAACCCTGAGAAATAGAAGAGTATGTATATATAGCAAAATATGTAGAGTATATGGCCACAATATTGCAAGATCCACACCCAATAACATGATACATGATTTGGTAGAAAATTTTTTAAAAGACCTAATCTAATCATCATTCCATATGGACAAGATGAAGGGAAATTAAGGTCTAGATATGACTGTAGTGACAATAATATGCGTGCTGAGACTTCTCTTTACCACTACTGGCTCTTCTTATCCCTCTTCCTGCCATTTATGTCCCCCCACCCACCCCCCCCCCAAAGAAAAAAAAATACTGAGGGAAAAATAACAGGCATTTCCTAGTTATTATGATATAATTTATTAGGGTGATCGATCATTTCTATATGCTGATCCATTCCTGTGGAATAAAATCCCCCAAATACTCCTGATCTGTCCTCTCTTAGTAGCTTTGAGATTTCACTACAAACCTTTTTATTTAGATAAGCATTCTTGTAAATATTTCCTTCATCCCTTTTCTCATATCTCTCTTCATAGATATTTTCTTTTTGCCTTTCTGTGCACCATAAGCATCTTCTCATGAAGGATACCTGCACATTACAAATATCATTATTATTGTTGTTATTATCATTATTATTATTATTATTATTATTGTTATAATCATCATCATTATTATCATCATCATCATTATTATTGCTATTATTATTATTATTATTATTATTATTATTATTATTGTTGTTGTCGTTGTTATTATCATTATCATCATCATTATTATCATCATCATCATCATCATTATTATTGCTATCATTATTATTATCATTATTAATGTGGGTCCGCATTTGGGACCATGAATACTCTACCAAGCATAGGTGATAACGGAGACATTGTGTGGATGAGATTGGGGGCACTGGTGAACTTCTTGGCTGTGGCCTCAGACAAGGTGTGTGGTCTGAACGTCTTCTGTCTCTGCTTCCGCTGCATTGTGCTTGGTCCCCACGTCTTGCCCTTGGGTTGACCTTTTGGAACTATGTCATCAAACAGGAGCAACCATGAAAGAAAGGTACATTTATCGATGATTAGCTATTTCAACAGTAGCCATTTGAAATGTAGGTATTAAAACATATGATGTGAAAGAAACTCTCCTTCCTGTTTGGTGGTCACTTGTTTCCAAATATCCACTTGGATGTATTTTTTACATGACAGATGTATTGATTATGGTGGAAAGTACTATCAATGTTATCAATGTTGTATTGCTGTGATTAACTGGCTACATCTTGTATGGTACCACATTCTGTTTTGATTGTATCAAATACACAAAAGAAAAATGGTTCACATTATTTAAAGAAACAGACATACAAATAGTGACATTTCTAGATGCAGTTTCTGTAATGTGCTAGTCTGCCAGTTGCAGTTTCTGTAACATGCTAGCCTGCTAACTGCAGCTTCTCAGTTCTGTAACATGCTTAGCCTGTTACACGTAGTTGCAGCTTCTGTAATATACTTAGCCTGCTAGTTGCAGTTTCTGTAACATGCTAGCCTGTTTTTAAAAACACAGCAGAGGTCTTGAGATACCTCATTTCAAAACCTACTCGTAGCATCAAACTCAAAGGGAAAGATCCTTATGTTTATGCCATCGTATCCTATTCACAAAACAATGTCAAGACCTGTTTGGGTATTGTAAAGCAAGAAATATTTGCGAATTAACACTGACAGCCATTTTCATGGCATGGAATTTTCGTGAAATGCCATTGGCATCAATGCATGTAGTGTAGACAAGAACTTTCGCATGCATTTTCATTTTGCAAATCTTGGCTCTTGCAAAATTCTTGAAATTAAAATGCACATGTAAAATTCTGGTTTTACAGTATGATGATGCAAATAAAATGAAGAACTATTCATCTGAAACTGCAGAAAGATACACTGGTAAAGTTCATAATTCTACTGAGTATACGCTTCTAATTTGTTTTGTATTGGCACAACAGATGAGATTAATTCCATTGAAAACATACGGCTAGATATGTATCTTAATTGTAAACAATATTTCAAGGAGTAGTTGATGGTTCCAGCACTTCAAAACTGAGAAATTTTGCAGAAAAAAAAAAATCCTGTAATGATGGCAGCTTGTAAAGTTCATAGGAAGTGTATCTGATCCACAAGATTGGAGGAATAGAAGAAGCAAGCTCTCTCCTCCAAATATTCCATTCTCCAATCATCAAAGCAGAAGTTTCTTCCAACATAAACAGGGATTATAGTGAAAATCTGCGATGAATTAAATTTTTTGTTTCATTCCACATGCTTTCTACACAAACTTTATTGTAACCATAAGTCACAGCAGTAAAATTACATTGAGTAAATATCAGTGGAAGTTCACAAAACTTCATATTTGTAGCACTTGACATAGCTCATCCAGTGGACTTAACTTTGCCTTATTATGCCTCAGTAATAAGTTGAGGAATGGTGTCATTTTCCTATAAAAATGAAAACTTGAGAAATTCTCATCAATTTTTTTTTTTTCGTATCGTTGTACCATTTTCACATTACAAGTTGTAGAGTATCCCACTAGAGAGGGCCCAATTCATCTCTGTTGAAATAGATTAAACCAATTTTCTCACACTTTCACTGAGTGGGATACCTGTCTATTGGCAATAACTGAATCAACATATGTTTGGGGGAACTTCCCCTAAACCCCCCCCCCCCCCCCAATTCAGCTATCCCTCACCCTTCTTTCTTTACACTTTCACTGGTCTATGAGGTACTCACGTGCAAAGACCCGTAACCTGGGGATGGGACTCTTTGGGGGGCTCTCTTCTGGACTGAGCGGGGAGCGAGGGTCTCTCCTCTCAAACGACGGATCAGCCTTTACTGTCAGCTTGTGGTGGAAGTCTGAAAGGAGGGCAAAATGGCAGGATTAATAATAATTATAATAATAATAATGTCTTATATTACCCAGGGTAGCCTCTTCAGTGTTGCCACTGCTCTACCAGAGGGCCCTGCTATTATTATTACTCTAGCATTGCCAGGTACCCATTTATACACCTGGGTCGAGAGGGAGTGGGTAAAAACATCTTGTCCAAGGACATAAGCACTGGGCGGGATTTGAATTCAGGTCTTCAGACTGGGAGTCAGGAGTCTTATCCACTATGCCACAGCGCCCCCACAATTATTGGACTAGATGTATTTCAGTTGGTATATCAATTACATGACATGTATTAGCACCTACATGAATTTACTGAGAGAATACTGGGGGTAGATGGTGACAAAATATCCCAATAATGTGTTGAAGACAGCTTGTGGGGGTAGGATATGATAAAATGTTTCACACGGTTTATGAATGATGATAATATCATAACCATAATATATATCATATCATAATATTATTGTAATGATGCATTTATCACACTAACATCATAAAATGGAACTGAATCAATGTTCACATTTTGCTCACAATATTAAGAGAAAAAGGACGATAAAAGGCTAGATTATGCCAATGAATTCATATTTCATGGAATTATGCACAACTTGACTTTACATCAGCCAATTGAAGTTAATGCATAGATGTAACAGACGGGTCTGTCCGTTAAGTGAATATAAATCAATTATGACAGAGAAATCTTATCTCTGCTATGAGAGCAATGGGTCATAGGAAAAAAAATCCACTGTCATGTGATCAGATCTCAGGTTCGACCTCAAATAATGCCACAAAACCTCAACTTATAATATAATAGACCATAGCTGCTGGTTGAGTTGTGGTTAGACATTTCCAGGAACTGCAGAGATTGACCTGCCCACAGAAGAGGTCAAATGTTCAGTTCCTTTTGTTGTCCTTTTTTTTCTCCTGATTTTTTTTTTGATTATCATAGTGTATGAATGAATAATTCTTGCAATATAAAAAAAAAAAAATGAAATGTCTACATGATTGGAAACTTATTTAACATGCACTTCTCGGCCCATGTAGAAAATTGCCCTGCAAACACTGTTTGGGTGGGTGTATACTGAACAAATCTGGGCAGTCTTTGTCACTTGTACAGTCCCACGTATTTGCTAGAGTAGCGATGTAGTCCCAGTGCAAACATCTGTGAGCAGTTGGTTGTATTCCAGATCCAGGGGCATTAAAGCAGGGGGACTGGGATGTTTGAGGTTAGCAAATTGAAATACTGCATGGGCTGGGTTGTGCAAGAAAAAGAACTGTCACAAGTATTTACAAGGAAAATTTTATGGCGCAGGAAATTAATACAAGGAGCATACACCTGTAAACATTGAGGTGACATGCTCACAAAGAAATAATATACAATCTACAATGTCTGCTGGCCAACCACCTTTAAGCCATTACTACCTGGATTATTTCATTCAGGTACCCAACTACACTAAAAACTCTGAATATCTACTGACACACACACACACACACACACACACACACATACACACAAATGTGGGTCCAATGCTGTCACAGACTTTCTTGGAGAAATATTTTTAAAGGGGAATGATACACAAATATATACATACACATATATAAATTGAATGAATGCAGCAATATTAGTAAAGCACATTGATCAGTGAAGTTTGAAGAAAATCAAACAATTCATTAGAAAATTGTGAATGTTTCAGTGCCGCGGTCGCTGGATGAGAACACTACAACAGTTCATATTTCCACAGGACAGCCATGAAAAGAAAATATAAGGAGGATTCACCATTTTTTATCTTGATTTTTATCCTGAATCACAACTACAGGATACCCACTTTTTACTGAAAATAAGAATACTAATGTAAACAAAATTTGAGCTTTTCACAGCTACACTTGATTATGTAATATGGAGATATATTTGAAGTCACTATTGGAAAATTTGCTGAGATAGACAAAATATTTTGAAACACACTTTGTATCCTTGGACTCAAAGTATCATAAAGAAGAGTATTCACAAGCTCTGTGGATTTTATTTGTTGTTCTACTGAAAATCAAAACCAAAAGTTGCATCGCATTGCATTAATTGACATGAAAATCAGCAAAATCTTCATGCACATTGTGGTTTACCCTAAATGTCCTGATATCATCAGATATTTCAACCATGACATACAAGTGCAGCCCAAATGAAAACAGACCTGACGAGATCGTACTGCCGTACCATAAATCACTCTTAAAGTATGTGAGTTTTTAGTCTCTGCTGAAGTAATGTCATATGAAAGGCACATTTTCCCTGCATTTTGATGCATTTATGGGAGGATGAGTCACACACGGAGTGATGTCACAGCTAATGCATCAAAACTAGAGAGAAGTAGAATGAGTCAATCTTTAACATCTTTTTTTGGGGGGGGGTGGGGGAGGGGGGGGGGGGGGACTGCTGATGTATTTTGCCTATATGTGTTTTGTCTCTTTTTTTTCTCTATACAGGTTTAGATGGCATAGAACAACACAGAACAACATTCCCTGAAGTATGCATCGCAGGGGAAATTAAGGGCACCACGCTGGTCAGTCACAACCCAAGCATTCCTTCCTTCTTCTAGGCATGCACACAAGAAGTCTAACAATGGATGTCAGACATATAAACAGCACTGCAGTATACTGAGGGTTGAAAACTGTGTTTTTGAAAGAAAAATGTTATTTTTACCTTCCTGTAATAGACATGTTTGGTGAAACAATTTAGAAAAACAATATGTTCCATAAAACCTGCAGTATTTTTGGCATAAAACAGTACTAAATACTGCAAAAAGTAACAGCTGGCATCTCTGTGTAACTCATTCTCTTGCATACAAATGGCTAATGCATTTTACAAAGTTTAAGACATCTTTCCACATGTATTTGCATTTTTCACTATATATTTTCGCAACAGAAATATGTGTACTGATTGATGAGAATCTGAAGTGATAAATATATGAATATCACGATTACAAAGCATTAAAGAATAATGAAAGACAGTACCTTCAAACTTCCAGGAAGCATATGAACCAAATTGATACAACCAATATGGGAATTTCATTCACTGTCATTGCATACAAAGCACCTAATATGATTACAAAGTGGAGAAACAATATTATGCAAGAATTTTTCATTCAGATATGTGCCAAAATGTGCATATGTGTGTGTGTGTGTGTGTGTGTGTGTGTGTGTGTGTGTTTGTGTGTGAAAGATGAGGGTTCAATTAAAAGGTTACAATTTTTATTTGATGAATTTGGGAAAATAAGTGGTCTCAAAATAAATAAAGGGAAGACTAATTTCTTATGGCTTGGGGAGGAAAAAGATAGGCCAAATATTCATTTGTTTGGGAATTTTGTTCAAGAAATCAAAATATTAGGAATTTATTTTTCCTTAGATGTTAAGGCAAAAGAGAATTTAAATTTTAAAGAAATATTAAGTAAGATAAAAAGTCCTTTAGGATGGTGGAAAGAAAGAGATTTAACACTTATGGGAAAAATACATCTTATGAAAACATTCGCCTTGTCAAAACTGAATTATGTAGCATCACTTATTGTTGTTCCTCAGTGGGTATTTTCAGAAGTCGAAAAAATTACCTTTGATTTCTTATGGCATGGCAAAGACCGTATAAAGAGAAATATTATGTATCAAGATTATGAGTTTGGGGGTTTAAGAATGACGAACTTTCGGTTATTTGTTAAGGCACAAAGTATTATGTGGCTAAAACGCCTTCTATATGGAGAAAAAGAAGTTGGGTGGAAATTATTTTTTTGACTTCTGTTTTAGTACTGTAGGAGGTAGATTCCTGTTTATGTGTGACTTTGATTCATCTATTATGACAGATAATGTACCACCTTTTTATTCGGAAATATTGAAGGTTTGGCTCGATATCTATAAATATAGACAATTGGAAAATGAGGTTGTAAATCCAATAATATTTAATAATAGGAGTGTACGCATAGCAGGTAGGATGTTTTTTCATAGAGATTTATTTGATGCAGGAATAATTACAATACAAGATATATTAGATAACGGTCATTTGAGATCTCAGTCACATTTTCAAAGCTTGGGTCTTGGTTTTAAGGTAGAAGAATTGCTTAAATTGAATGATATATTTAATGCTATACCCCAGAAATGGAAGGATTCTATGAGAGCAGGTACACTTCAGCAAGTTGATTCCACAAACTTTGACTTAAAATTGATTTTTTCTGGTCAGAGAGTAAATTTGCAAGTTTTAAAATCGAGAAAAATATATGAGGCTATGGTGGAAGATTTACAGTCATCTTATGTTTTACAAATCAAAGATGACCACAGTAGCTATGATTATACAAACAAAGAAATAAAAGATCTTTTTATTAAACCGAGTAAGTGTACATTGATAAGAAAATATAGAGAATTTCAATTTATGATGTTACATGGCGTAGTTTACACTAAGGAGCGTTTAATGAAGTTTGGTTTTGTAACAGACAGCCTTTGTTCCTTCTGCCAACATGAGCCTGAAACTTATCTGCATTTATTTTTACACTGTGTTAAAGTGAAACCGTTATGGGAATTCATAATTAATTATTTTGATATAAATGAGTTAAGGAATATGAATTGGAGAGATATATTTGGGGGAATCTCTGGTTATTCAAATAGATCAAAATGTGTAAATACTTTGATTATCTTAACAAAATACATCATTTTTAAATCTAGAACGGGAAATAAGTTACCCACTGGAGAAAAGATGCAAAAGATTATTGTTGAATTAATAAATGAGGAAAAAATCCTTGCGACCAAGGCTGGGAAGCTACATGTACATTTACAAAAATGGGAATATTTTGAGACTTCGTTGAATAAACCAGTCTGAAGCTACGTGCAACGTCTGTGACTTTTATGAAAATAGTAATGTTTCCATAGTATTCCACTCTTTCTTTTCTTCATTTTTTTCCCTTTCCTTCATTCCTCCTCCTCTTCTTCTTCTTCTTCTTTTTTTTTTTCTCTTGTGTTGTTTTGTATTTTCTCCCCCTCCTTTCCCATGCGTTCCTGTCAGCCTGTTGGCGGGCTGATTATATAACTATATTTACTATATTGTGATGTGTAGGCAAGAGCAGTTAACCAAATTAGGTGCATGTGTATGTGTGTGTGTATGGGTGTGTTTGTGTGTTGCATGTATACAGATAGGGGTGGGGGAGGAAACAGGAAGGGAGGGAACTGGTGGGGGTGGTCATAGGGACTCAGTAAGGGATATGAGTTAGTAGGTGGGCGGGTATTGGTTGATAAATAATATGGTTCCATTATTCATTACTGTATAATTTTGCTGCATAATTCATTTGGATGATTATTAAGATTAATGCTAGAAGAATTGAATTATCACTGTTAAATTTAAGCAATTTTTTTGAGAGCATAGGGGAAGTGACTGTATGTAAATTGATAATTTTCATGAAAGTGTAATTTTTGTTATGTCATTATGTACAGCAATAGCAAATTTGCTATTATGATCACAAATGTATATTTTCGTCATTTCAATTGTAGCAAATGAAAATTGTTATTTTTTTTCTATTACTTTGAATGGAACAGAATAAACATCGTTGAAAAACAAAAAAAAGTGTGCATGTGCGTGGGAGGATGGAAATCCACTAGCAATGTGTTAATCTGTGAAAGAGTTGTTTGTACAAAGTTCATGCAAGGTAAGGGGCAAATTCATTGAAAATTATGATTCTTTTTTCTTTCACACAAATTATTTAGGCAAATATGACTTTCAATGAGATATTCCAACACGGCTGACTGACTTCAATTCACAAGGAACAATGATTTGATGAAGGAACCTCGCATACATTTCACTGCTCTGTAGTCCACACACTGTACATACTCTACGTGTTTAGCACACCATAGCACACTCACTTTTCCATGCTAGTGTATTAAACTTCATAAAATGTTAAACATTTCACCAGCTAATGCAGGATGTAATATTATACGCTCGCATGAGAAGCTCATTCAATTCTAATGAAATTTAATGGCAATTTCCACTTCTCCCATTCATTTCAGGTGAAGTTGTTGGATGGAAGAACAGAGGGGGAGACACCCCCCCCCCCCCCATTTTTTTTTTTTTTTTTTTTTTTTTTTTGTCACAAGCCTTGAAATATTGTTTGAACTTTGCAGCATATGTCCATGCTGATATAATATACTTTCAATGACAATGCGTAGATTTAACATCTAGTAACTGTTGGCAACTTGTTAACAATTGGACACAATGTCACGATCGCATTCAAGAGGTTTGGGGGATGAGAGGGATAAACAAGATATTAAAGAGAGTGTACAAAGAAGATGGGTGACACAAGTGAGCAGCCACAGTTGCACACAAGAATGACACTATATAAACTCCTCATTTGTTAATGACGTATCACGACACTACATGTACGACCAAATTATATTTGATTTAACACCTTTCACTCTCAATCCATTTCCTTCACCCACCAACATCACTTTCAATAGCTCTTGCAATAATGAACCAGATCTTTGATTCTGGTACTGAAAACCGCAAATTCACATGTGTGTATACACGATACAGACAAGTGTTGGGGAGAAAAATTAGATTAAAAGTGATGCTAATTACCTCAGGTGTTGGTATGAAGTATTTACAACTGAATTGAACACAACATCTAAATTCATGTATTAAACTCTAAAAAGAGGATAACATTTAAATCAACCTTTGGCTTCTCTGTGAACTCCCCACACATTTTATACTACAAATATTCTGTCTTTATAATGATCAATAAAGTGAATTAAAGTAAAGATTTAAATTTGCATTCAGTTTCCCTGTGGATGATATAATGTGAGAGAGGACCAGCCGGGGTCGATACCGGTGAACTAACCCACAGTGGAGCTGGTGGACCACTCCTGAGAGGTACTGGCGACAAACTCAGAAGGGGTGCTGATGGGACTTTTCTCATCAGCAGGTATCAGTGGGATGACCCTGTGGGGAGCTAGTAGAGGGTCAGGGTCCTCTTTAACTTAGGGAGGACTGAACTTCTGGGATGCTCATGGACTAACCTCACAAGGTATAGGTGGGTCAACTTTTCAGGGTAAAGGTGCCAATGGACAAACCCTGCAAGGGTACTGGTGGCCTGTGCCTACCCAGTGCCAGCGGAAGAGCTATATGACGATGTCTGTGAGCTGAAATGTAGAGTGTGTTGATAGACGAACTCCATGATGATACTTGTGGACCTATACCTGGGGTGCTGGTAACCTTGTGCAAAGGTAGTGGTGGGCTAACATGAACTGACTGCATGATGGTTCTAGTGGACAAACATTGAGGTGCCAAGGTGCTAACAATTGGACTAACCTTGTGGGGTGCTGATGCTCCTGTTGCTCCGGCGTAGCTTGTTGGACTTCATCTTGCCATGACGCTTTTTGGGCACCGGCTTCTCTTCCTGCTGCTGCTGGGTGATCAGGAGGTTCAGTTCTCGCTCCAGGAGCTCAATTTCCCTCTCCGCCAGGTCCTGTTCCCGTCGCTTGAGGAGTGCAGCATGAAGCTTCTGTTGGATGACTGCTTGGGACAGTTCTTCTTCCCTTGTCCGCAGCTCCTGTCATTTGAGGAATGAGAGCAGTTCATGGTCAAGTATGGTTTGATCAAATCTCTCTTTTTTCACCTGCCTATCTCTCTGATTGGTTTGAATTATAGCATGAAATGATTTTCAACTTCAAACAATTTGCAAAGCACGTTTGCAGTGTTTTAAGGACCTATTCAAGCGACCGCTTATAGTACGGGGGGGGGGGGGGGGGGGGTGATGAGGAGAACTTATATCAAAATGGCGTTCATAAATCTTTTGATGGTTCTAATACTGTAACTAAAGGTGTTCTGTACCAGCTAGAACATTAAAAAAGTAAAATCAAATGTCTTGCTTTCATATCTCCTGTCAATGCTTCCAAACACCAAATGGATCTGCTGGGGAATACAACATATGTGTATTTATGGCTGATACACAACAAATATTGATTTTTTGCGTCTTTTAGTTTCAGAAGTCAAACGGTACTGTTTCTAAGACCAGCTAACTGTTTAATGTGTCTTCATGGCATCACATGTAGTGATTCAAGAGGGCTGATCCAAACCTTTTCTTTGAGCCGTAGCTCGTCGAACATCTCCTGGATTTCCTGCTTCCAGTCTTGCTGCATCATATGGAAGGAGTCCTGTGGCGTGTTGATGAACGGCGAGTCGGCGATCACCTTGAGCTGCTGCATGATGTCTGTGAACGTCGGCCGTTCGTGAGGCTCATAGTTCCAGCAATCTGTCAGCAGAGAGGAAGACATAATTGATATTTACCGCCGACTGACTTCTAAGCTTACTCACATTAATCGCCTACATCTGACCATACGAAAGATGATTATGTCTTCAAAGACATTATTATTGAGTATTTTTCATTGTCTGAATCATAACATAAAACTGACATTGTGATTTATTCAATGTAAGATCAAAGTTCTTATCATTGATGATGATGCAAAGAATAGACTACATGAGCTATATTTCACAGGTATGTTCACCTGAATTGACTTGGCATGAACTGGCCATCCAGCCCATCCCCTCACCATTTTCTTTTACCTCTACACAGAAAATATTCTATATTTGAATGACAAAATTGCACTGTAAGTTTGTCTGGATTGTTGTACCTGTGGTTAAGTCCCCACAATGCCAACAGATTGAATGATTAATCAAACACTGAAGAATGCTGCATGATGCATTGGACAACACTCTTAATAGACTCAAGCCAACAGGCATAATCATTCTGCATCAATGTCACTAAGAGTCCAGCTGGCCCTACTGACAGCAAGGGTCTAGCATAATGTAGTAGAGATCAACTCATCCATCACCGAGAACTCAGAGAGGGACGAGGGAATGCTCTGGCCTGATTGTACCCCTTGTAATGGATTGCAGTCATTGACTAAATGGTTGCTGCAATGAATGTTGCTTGGTGTCATGCTTGTAACACAAATAATCACTTCCTGAAAAGCTACATCACCCCTTGACTGCCGTGGGGCAGGAAAGAACGCAAGGCTCCACAGCCAACAAAACCTCCATTGCAATGTATTCTTTCACATATTTTCACTCCATCTGCTTGAGCCATAAAACATTATGATTAACAACAACCTAAATGAGCGTCCCAATTGGAAGCTTGGCTTATCATAAAGCAAGTACAATGCCACCTTATTATTTCAATCTCGAAATTTGAAATTGTATTCTGTTGCACTCACAATGCAGAGGTGATGCTACACACATGATAGCTCCAATCTCTCTCTGTTACCAATAGCAATCAGCTTAAATTTTTCTCCTCTTGCCCTTTACCTACTCCAAAGGCAAGTGGCTTGCCTCTCTTTTTTCTTCCTGCCTCTTTCTATCCACAATCCTCCAATTTGCTCTTCTGCGCACTAAATTGCCGATTGAATAGTAACGCACATATAGTACGTGTATCAGTGGTAACACAATGTACGGGGCTGAATTGCTGCTAAATTGGACAGTTGAATGCATGTGACATATTGCGCATGAGTTCCTGCAGGAATTCTGAAGCACCTCACAGGGCAGGTAAAAGGAATAAAGGGACTTGTAGCGTGAAATATCACCCATAATCTCCCAGCTCTGTGATTGGAATATTGAAGGTAAGGTAAGATGAACATGACAGATATTGAGATAGAAGAAAGACAAGAGACACTAGGGGGAATTGGAAGAAGATGCAGGCACTATCCTGTCCATAAATCAACTTGAATACATCTGAGACTTAAAGGAATCTGATCATAGGAAAGGAGTGTCAGTGAACAAACAAACTTGTCGACAGAAACAGCACAATTTTTTTTTTTACCTTGCCCATGAAAGAAATATCAGATTACAGAAGGAAGAAATTGAATTGATAAATTTTTTTCACTAAATATAGTCTAGAGAGAAATTTCTCTCTCAAACTCATTGTAGCAGCATTAACCCATTCCATACTGAGTTCTAAAATGGGGGGGGGGGGGGGGGGTTACAACTTTTGTTATACTCCATTAAAAAAAAACACTTTCTGCAGGCCATAAAACTTATTTTGCATACATGAAAGACGTAAAGTAGTCACAGTTATCATCAAATGCTCTGAAAACTGTATATTAGTTGGCCACACATTTTCATTTTCATGACACCATATCACTCAGTGAAAAATGTTCTGTTAATCATCAATCTTTTGGTCATAAATTGACAAGAGGTGTCCTCCTCCTTCTCCCACATCTCCACATCATGCAGGAACTTAAAGCCTGATAACATAATGTCTCTAGGGTTACACAAATCTCATGTGTATCCCATGTGTTTATGGTGTGAAATAACCTTTTTTTCAAAAATGTTTCAAATCTTACATATATTGAGCTTTATCACATCACAACGCTCATTGAGTTTTACAACTAATCTAGTTTTAAAGATAATAAAAAGTTTTGGTACCTCAAAAGTGTCCTTGAATTTCCTTGTCTTAGTTTGTGTTTCAGGTTAAAGTACCTTTCATATAACTAACACTGTGAGACTTACTCGCCCCAAGTGCTCTCATGTCTTAGTAATCATGCAATTAACTGCGATCAGCAGCCCCGTACGCATAGTGACCAGCAGTCCCATACGCATAGCGTAACCGAGCTTCGCATTGTAGCATTCAGGATCATGACAGATTTAGTATCGTAGGGTAAATGTCAACTTAAAATCCCATAAATTCTTCAATTTGAAGACTTACCAATTAACTTGAAGTATTGAAAACAGGCTTCGGGCAACGTTTGGTTCTGCCTATAGTCCCTTTCTGTTCGAATTGATGACTGAATGTGACTCGGTCGACAGGACCTTAGGAGAGCTACATACAGTACACTGAATACTACAGCCAGTGCATGCGAACACATCCTGTGCACACAAATTTCAAATCCATGAACGGATAAGATGTTTGTGTGCGCATGCGTTGGCCATGGTATCCAGTGTATGTAGCTCTCCCAAGGTCCTCTCGACCGAGTCACATTCAGTCATCAATTCGAACAGAACGGGACTATTGGCAGAAACAAACGTTGTTCGAAGCCTGTTTTCAATACTTCAACTTAATTGGTAAGTCTTCAAATCGAAGAAATTTTTGGATTTTAAGTTGACATTTACCCGCGATACTAATTCTGTCATGATCCTGAATGCTACAATGCGAAGCCCCATTACGCTATGCGTATGGGGCTGCTGGTCGCAGTTAGCTATGCGTACAATGGGCTGCACGCTGCTGGTCGCAGTCAGTGGTTTCGTACAATATTTATCGACGCTGGTCAGCGTCGGCTCTGGTACGAAACCATTATTGCATGATTACTGAGACATGAGAGCACTTTTGGGCGAGTAATTCTCACAGACAACGTACTTTAACCTGAAACACAAACCAAGACAAGGAAATTCAGGGAAGCTTTTGAGGTACCAAAACTTTTCATTATCTTTAACTGGAATCACATCCATCATACCCCTTTTAAACCACGCTGCCACTTTATGTCACACTACTGCTAAATACCAAACTATAGCTCACTACTGTTCAAAATCATACAGATCATACCTATTTTGTACATCTGTGTAGAGAGGAGAGATTACTGACTGGGGGAGAGATCATACTTATCTTTATTTCAATACACTAAGCATTTCTTTTTTAACATAGCCACAAATGGCTTTAACTTTGCCTTTAATTTCCCATTCCAGCAGCTCTTCTGAATCCTGTTCATCCAAAGGCGCCGTTCACTGGTGACCTTTGAAGACACTAGAGACAGCTGACTGTAGCTGGTGGCCCACATTCCAATGTAAAGTGCCGATGAACAGGTGGCAGAAGGACTGAGCGGAAGAACAGCACTCTGTGAAGAAGAGCTGTGGGTGTTGGTTTCCTCATGTGCAACTCCATCGAAAGCTCCATACAGAGTCACAACAATCCCTCGGCCGCAAACAATGCCAAACAATGCTCATGTACCAACCCCAAAGTATGCCAAATATGCAAACACTTGAAACCTGACACAGAAGCGGGTCAATCATTACACACCTATCTATTCATACATTGACATACGGAAACATAGTATACAGATTGAGCATATTTTACGATATATTCTTGTATATTGTAGATGCCAAACATTTTGTGAATGTCAAGATTCAAACAAATTTGTGAATTGAATTGAACAATCCGCCTAACATATATTGCCCTTTTGTTACACGAGCACCAGGTATGCAATGTAACACCATAACTGTAGATAGTTTAGTCAAAAAACATTCTCATTATAAAGTGCTACTGTCCACATTTTATATATTGAACAATACTTAAACATTAATCATACTGATTAAAATTTTTACATGGTTGTTTCTATTCCTAGCTCATATTCTAGAACTATTTTGAAGCACTAAATCTGGGTGTTTACTTCATCTGCAAATGGTACAGCTGTAAATTATGCCTTTAAGACATACGACAAGGTGGGAGCTACTCCTCTGCACTGTGTGTCATATGAGAAATTTCATCTTCCTGGCTGAATACACAAGGCACTTAAGATTACTTCCTGAATGTTGCTACTTCTTTCACCTCACATTTGTCATTATTTAAGTACAGGATATCCTTTAAAAAAATACACAGCTCATAATCACTTCCTTGGAAAAAATAATTCTGAGTTTTGTTTTGTTTTTATATTTCTCCTTTCATAATATACAGCATGCTAAAACATATTCGAATACACATACTATATCATGCTCATCAATCAGAACGTTGTAGTAATTTTCTCCCTTTTATTTTTGGCAAGGAAATAAAAAAAAAGAGTTCTTGTTCATATCTATCCTTTCAAACTATACATTGTTAACATCATGCTGAACACATTTGAATTCCCTGATGTTGATGGTCACGACACTCATCAGTTAGGGTATCGTAGTACAGTACTTCTCTCACTTTAAATTTCTATGCCAAAGGGAAAAAAAAAGATGGTACAATTTCAATCTTTTAACTGCTGCCAACTAAATTACACTAAAATTTTTCAACATGCAATGTCATTGTTCTTTGCTGGAATTCCCATTTCTGTTTTCCTCTATAAACATTCATTCCCATGGTTTCTACCCTCAGTACCTCTTTAAAAACTTCCTGGACATCAGTTATCAAATTAATTGCATGATTTTTAGGGTGCGGTTATGCTAATCTAAAAATTTTCTGAGGCAGAATCACAATCCTTAAATGCAACCATTTAGAAACACTGATTTGAAACGCCATTCAAAGGACGTTTTAAAACACATTCGAGACCACAATCGCCTTTCTGAGAGTAGTTAAAGGCAATGCCATTTTGAAATGCGTGTATCCTTGAGCTGCCAAGGTCAACTTCCATGCAGTATACAACCTGCAGATTACAACATGGGCCTTAGGAGACCTATACTTCTCAAGTCAAACTGTGCAAAGCAGCTGCGCAGTGGCAACACTCGAATTGCAATTTGATGATGGTTAGATGAACGCGGCACGAGAATCATGTTTCAAACCATGTTTGCAAATGTCATTCCAAACATGTTTTGAAATGTGATTCTTTCTCTCTCTCAAGTAAGATAAATGCAGCCTAAAATACTTCAGGTTTGTCCATTTATGGTTTTCCTTTGCCCAATTACACCTCGTTGTCTACTTTATCAGATATGAAGAAGCAGATCATTTGATGGTCTTCACCAATGTGATGGTAATTAAACTTACTGTAAACTCTTTTAGCACTACTACTATCTAACAGCCAATGGAAGAGCAGGAGGCTGATCTTGACTGCAAATACATTGCCACAGTAACCCGCACTCAGGCGCTATATTTTCAAGTACAGATACTGTAAGACCTCTTTTCCAGAGGTTGTGGGTGAACTCAGCTTTTAAAGTGCTATTGCTACTTATTACTTGTGGTTTTGCATGTGGGTGATATACATCAGAGACTTTGGTACACTGAGATACGACTCAGAAGGAAATATCCGCTTGCAGTTTCGCTGGAAACCGGACAAGTTTCCCATAAAAACTCATCACCTCACACGGGGTGATGCTTGCAATACAGGCATACTTTATGAGCTTTATACTTTATACTTTATTTGCTCTAATGCAAAGACTTTGGAAATCAAGAAATCTTTAATCAGCCTTGTGTAAAAAACAACAACAAACAAATTTCATGTTCTGCAAAACCAGAAAAATTCTCAGCGTGGAACTTTCACAAATTTGGGCTGATGGCTGTTTAAGTAGCGAGAGACTTTCGCAAATTGCCACTGGCATTCAGTGCATTGTGTAGATAAAAACTTTCATGCAGATTTTTCTTTTGCCAATCTTGGCTCCTCGCAAAATTTGCAAAAGTTTCATGCATGCGAAAATTTCTAATTTTACAGTATTCATGGCCAGCAAGTCGTCGGACTAAAGCATGCCTTTTTATCATTCTCATCCCATGTCTTACAAACATCCTTTGCAATGTATAGGATGTATTATATCCCTCATGTAAAGCTTCTTGCCATAGGATTGTACAGAATACAAAAATTGTGTAGTTTTACTAGCTAGCTACAAGCAGCTGGATGGGGTGCAATGACTTACTAGCTAACGTGATATAGTACTTTTGGGAATCCACGATTTGCACGCAATCGCCGATACTGCAATCGATATCTAATTTCTCACATTTTTGCACTGCCTACAATGCGTGCAAATTGTGTCGTGTAAACGTAGGCCCACTTGGTTGTTGGCACTGTGTAGGACCTGTGTATAGGTACGTAGATCTAGCGAGCGGTAGCCAGAATGTGTGCTTTCGGTACGCAGACGTATAGCACTAGCAGGCAGGGCAGGCTAGGCACTCTCCAGCCAACTCATTCGAAAAAATGGCTGCTTCCAGTAGTGACCGTGATGAAATGGCCGACAACCATCCCCGTTTTCACCTATTAGATGTCGAAGAATTGATGAAATTTAACGAAGGAAACGACAGCAAAAGCACGAAGAAACAAATCCGATACGGACTTTCTGTCTTCCGGGATTTCTGGAAGGAAATAAATGCCAACATTGACGATGATGTCGATAATCTGGATAACGAAGCTCTAAGATCTAGACCTTCTTCTCTCCCAATTCTATGCGGGAGCTCGGAATCAAAACAGAGAATACTGCAGCAAGAAAACAATGCAAGCCTTGCGATTTAGCCTACAAAAACATTTCTTGGAGTAAAGAAACATGGACATTACCAAGGATGAATTCTTTTCGAGAAGTGGAAAAACTTTCAAAGCCGTCGTGAAAAATCTGAAAGCAACAGGCCATGCTGCTGTGAAACATCACCCTGCCATTTCAAAGGATGACATGACAACGATTCTGCAAAGTCTAGACTTATCATCTCCCGATGGTCTCCAGAAGAAGGTTTTCCTTGACACCATGCTTTACTTTCCAACAGAGGTATGGAGAATTTGAGGAATATGATGCCAAGAGATTTTATCCTTCATGAAGCTAATGGAAGTGACAGTGAGTACTTTACACTTCGTGACATGCATACCAAAAACCTTCTCTTTGCTTTTGATTTTGGCCTTTGCCACATCCATTTACAGTCACCATTCAGTTTGGACAGGTACATTTTGAGGCTGGTTACAGGGCAAAGAGGATTTCCCGGCAAGGAACACATCTGTCCTCCCTGGTTCTTATCATCATCGTCTGCATGGAAGAGAATCTGCGAAGAAGCAGGCTGCAAAATCTACACAAATCACTCCCTGCCAGCAACTAACATCTCAATTCTGGACGAGGCAGGACATCCATCTCGAGACATAATGATGGTGTCTGGCCATAGAGCTGAAAGTTCTATCAAGAACTATGCACGCACAAGTAAAGCCAAGAAAAAGAAGATGTCAGAAACATTGTCAGGAATCTAATCCACGTACCCGAAGACAAATGCTGAAGAACAACCATCTACATCAAAGATAACTCTCACTGAGGACATGGGTGCTGAGCCTGAGACTGAAAATGTGCCACCATTGACTGATAGTCAGCTAGAGCGGGTTTTCGATCAAATACCCAATAGTTCTACACTTCCATTCATTCCACAAGAGCAGACCACCACCACGGTCACTACTGGAAGCACAACCAGAGCCTCCTACACAATGAACATTACGAAAAACCAACGCCCAGAATACCACTTCCACAGCTGCACCGTCAATATTTTCAACAAGTAGGCCTTGCCTACCAGACCTAGTAATGCCACCTGTGATTTGAGTCACTGTAAATGTGTTTATGTTTCTGCGTTGACTTTAGACTTGTTTGGAGACAAACTGTTTCTGCGTTAACTCTAAGACTTTGGAGATTTTATTGAATAGTTCGACACTGTTGAAAGTGCTAATCTGACATGGAAAAAGTTTCTGTGGAATCTACAAGACTTTGATGAATCGTTCTTTTCTAGAAACCAAGAATGGATCTATTCTTAATCCGGATACTGGTAAATCAATCACCCAGTTTTTCTACTAGATCTTACGGTTAGGGCCTATCAACTTCTTACTGAATGATCTATCCAGCGTGAGCGCGAGAGCGTGATCTAGTACATTTGGGAATCGCCGATTCTGCGATCGATATCTAAATTTCTCACGTTCTGCAGCGCTGCATGCATGCAATGTACGTGCAACGCGTGTAAGGTAGGCACACTGTCATCACTTCTTTTTCTCATGTTTCTTTGAATGGATAAATCCCTCGTGAGGGATATTAAACAAATATCGACTGCTTTCTTTTGGGTGATTTGGATGATTTCTCAATAGTGCTATGCCCCTCGACTCCGTCTCGGGGCATAGCACTGTCGAGAAATCACCTCGGTGCAAATAGTTTTACCATCTCCCTCTGTAGCAGTTGATATTTGAATATTATATCTTTATCTCAAGGCAACATCATCCTATGACATAGGCCTACTGCCCTAACAACGAAAACAACAACTTAAAATTTACATTTAAAGCTGCCAACTTGATATTGGCCCGATTCCTCAATTTTCCTTTTAAGAACAAGAAAGGTTCATTAATTAATACTCATTTTGTCAGAGCAAGCAGGCACAGCAACATTTTCCTGCCAAGAAATCCTGTGAAAGGCAAGTAGTATAGTAAATGCCTTTCTCCGTCTTCAAGGCAAGGTTCATCAATTTGCCTGTAAGTTTGCCCCATGTGTTCTCTCCCTCTCTGTGCCCCAATGCTCAATTCATCATCCATGAAAGTAAAGCAAGCAAACAACTCTCTGCTATGTGTCATCAGGACCAAATCATCTCCTCATTTCAATTGCCTTCATCAGCATTTTCACTTTTTTTTTCTCTCATTCACATATAATTTTTCCACTGCTCTCTGCGCATGCTTCCTGCCTTGCTGTGTTTGCGTGAAGACAAGAAAATATCACCCAATTTGAGGGAGCATTCATCTATGGCAGGACACCCATGCCTATTTTTGATCATCCTGATGCACTTGTCGCATCACGGCCCCACCCTATGACTCACTGTCTTGTTGAACATTGGATTTATCATGCAAGAAACAGGCTAGGGGAACATCTTCAGCTGGCCCCAGGGATACCTCTTGTGCTTTGTCTATTTGGCTGTCTACATCCTATACTTGCAATAAAACTAATAGGATGGTCCCTTTTCTCTCCATTCAGCCAGTTTTCAACGGGGAAGGGTGAGGAGGTACTAATTTTCATTAAGATCTTGGGGAAACCTGATAAGAATTAATCAATACTGTTGCTGTTTTGTTCACTGATTAGCACACATGCTGGAGTGCTTTCCATGCTGATTGGTACAGAAGATGTCTGGAAACTACATTGTATCTGTCAATGATTAGAGATTACCTAATTCCCCTAATCCCTATTGTGTCACCATGGCCTTAATTAATCCTCTTGGACTGAGGCACATTGCTACACCTCATTGTGCTTGCTAATCTACAACTAGGTCAAGTTTGTATGGATTACTAAATGCTCATGGGCAAACATAAAGGGTTGAAGAACAATTAACTCACTGAAGACCGTTTGATTTTGCTACAATAATACATTTCCCATAGACATCTGCTCGAGATGTATATTTCGGGACTCGTCCTCAATGAGTTAAAAGTATGTCACTTTGGAGAATGCATGATGAAAAAAAAAAAGACATAGGAGATAAGGGTATTGTTTGTGATTGATTATCAATTAAGATGAAGTGAAGTAACAGAGGAATGTAGAATTGTATCTTCAAATGTAATCAACTGTCAATAGACAAAAAGCATCTGTTTTGTCCCCTAATATCTTCCTACAATTCTCTCTCTCTCTCTCTCTCTCACTTTCTTTCTCATCCATCTTGTTTGCCATCATTCTTGTTTCTTGTTTCCTGATGCATCCCTGTCCCATCCGAGGATGAAATATTCATCCTCGGATGACACCCATGAGGGCATCTGATGTCTGGATGATGGGAGATTCTGGGATGAGCTCCTCCGCTCATCCCACGGTGGAAGAAAACAGGGGAGATGATGATGACTTGTGATAGGTGTTTGCCTGCTACTCTCACCTTAATTTGGGATGCACACACAACAGCAGGAAACGTTGGCCTGATTAGTGCAAGGCTCACCACTGGAAGTCATACGGCCCGGGTTTGATTCCTTTTGACAGCAAGCATACCACACTGAAGTGCCTAATGCAGGCCCTCCTTGCTTTCACAAAACTCGGCCATACCAAAACCAAGCCCCTAATGTGCTTTTTAATCACAACAGAGCCAGAACTTGCCCTTGTCAAAACACCATCTCTCCTGCTCACCATCCTGCCTTCATGTTGTCTTCAAATCTTACTCACATTTTTAACACAGAAGTTACTCATGATGGACTTGAAGAAGGGATGCCTACTGTAAAAGTGGAAATTTTTGCACATTTCGCGCAGCCAGAAGCTAAGGCAAAAATAAAAGCACATATTGCTTGGCATATATGTTCCAGGAATTAATGTCTTGATTCCGCAGAATTAAAAACATACAAAACTCTTCTTTCCCGGCTAAGCACCAAAAATTACTCATGCAAAAATATTCACTCTTACAGTAATTCGAAGACATCTGGTAAATGCCAGTATATTTAAAAATACTTGAGAGAAGAACCCCACAAAACTCTGAAAGTAGGCAAAAGGTATCAAATTACTGACAACCAAGGTTGTCAGGATGGCACATCTATGTGTCATACAATATGAAATTGTGTATACTCTACATTTCACTTCCTTCAATGGTAGCATCCAAACAGTTTGCTAAATTAACCCTTAATGTGCTTCATTCCGTAACTGGCATGGTATTCCTATTGGACTGCAGCACATTGCTACACCTGAGTGGGTTTGCTTGACAACTAAATCATAAGTCAAGTTTGGGTAGATTACTGAATGCTGATGACAAAGCTTGACAAGTTAAGCTAAGTGCCTGGACATATAAGGGATTATTCTGAAATTTCAATGTAATATATCTATTTGATATGAAAACATGCATGAATTTACAAAATGCACCTAGTAAAGACTGGTTTTTGCCCAGATCTCAAAAAGAAAATAACTATTTGTATTTTCCCCCATACCATTTCACCTGCAATTTCCCAGCATTTTGCCCCCTCTCCAGCTTGCATAATTTCTCTATCTACTCACCATCCAGCATCTTTGAGAAGACATCAGGGCATGTGGAAGGGATGGGTAGGGTGAGCTTGTTGACTGCGATTCCATAGGCGACTGCCAGCGTGTCGATTCCTTTGTAGGGCACCTCACCAGTGAGGAGTTCCCACAGCAAGACGCCAAAGCTAGCGAGACACAAGAACAATAGTAATACGAGGAGATTATTGTAACACGAGAACAAATTGAATTCTGTAACGCTTCATTCTCAATAATTTTACACCATACGCATCACACAATGGATAAAACCTGCCAGCAATTAAAAGTGGTGTCTCTATTTGGTGTAATTGTAACCGCCACAAACACGCTTTGTTACTGTCATACTTTTTAAATACAAACTTTTGTTTGATTAATCATTTCATACTGCCCCACTTTTACTGAACTTCACTTCAATAAATTCCAACAATTGTACATCTTTTTCTACTTCTAAAACATTTATATGTTGTTATTCTCATGCTGGGCCAGTAAAGTGCAAAATTCCTACACCATGACATTATATTCTATATCTATAGTATCTGAAAGCAACTTCTTACTCACACCCCCTCACCCCACCCCCCCCCCCCCCCCAAAAAAAAAGGATGTTTATGCTTTGGGCAATGATAGCAATAACATTGGCTGATGTTTGACGTGCACTATCCCAATTACGATATTTCATAATTACATTGATAAATATGCCAGTAATCTTATGGCTGAACTACATCAAAGCTTGATAGCTAGGTTATTACAACTTTATAACCTGTCATCCCTATTTCTTAATTGATTTCTAAGGCCAAATTACCCCATCAGGGAAAACAAAGCACACTGACTAGGTACAGTTTTATCAATATCCTCTTGAATAGGTAATTCATACTTTTCTTTGGCAAGTGCAACTTTTCAAAAAAAAAAAATCTTTCCATTCATTTTAATTCAACTTTATTATAACCTCTGAAGCTTCAAAGATGGTTTTGATAGGGCTCTAATATTCACGTGACAGAGGTTGCCAGTATTCTACATCAGTTACTCTATAACTTTCCCTATTTCCTAGAAAGATAGAATCATAAGAACATAACAACACACAACATTATGTACTTTCCATTGCTATCCAGATGTTATCCTACCAGTAAAGTGCAACTTGATATATACTGCTTCACACTCACAATTTAATGGAAACCCTCCTTTGCATATATTCAAAGCAAAACCTGATGTGCAAAAACAAATGAAATGTTTTGCTAAAGAAAAAGTGTTCAAATTGTGTTCTGAAATGGTTTGTAACACACATTCTCATAATTATGTTCTAAGTCATTAGAACATGCAGAAACAGCATAATCCCCAAGCTTTTTGCCATTTGAAAAACTACCGATATAATGGTCCCAAAAATACATGAAAAAGCACCAATATAATTACAGGAATGTGTGATTCTTCTAGTCTCACTTTTGTTTTTTCATGAAAATGATCTACCTTGGTAAAGGACCATAAAAACATCCAATCATACAGTGATTTTTACTCTTAAACCATGGCTACCCAAATGTTACATGATGCCTACTTTTACTTCTAAATGTGGTAAAATATAATTCTTGCCTTGATTTTCTAGTGTATACTATGAGGAAACAACAGTGGGCAGTATAATTTAGTTGTTAAATTGGTCAATTCCTCTTGCTAACAAGTATGGACATTTCTCTACAAAAAAGTCACTGCTATTATATGAACACCTTACATACTAGTCCAGTTTCAATTGAATATGCTGCTCATGAGCATGAACATGTACAGAGATGCATTATCAAGATAAATCCTTACAATAAAGTTGTCAGATCAAATGCCGGCATAAAGGAGAATGAATTGCGGTACCCTGAAGAACTGGAACAGGCAAACAGAAAACATTGACACCGGCACTCAAGAAATACTTGCACCAGCAGCAGCAACCAAGAGATGCAGAATCATTTACTGGAAGTGCAGTGACCAGGTCACATCGCAAATCCCTCCCTTACTCTTTTTTCCCCCCTTACCCGCATCCATTCCTCCCTCCCATCTCCGTCCCCTTTCTCCTGCCGACCATCCTCCATCCGTTTGATTGAAATGTTTACAGTAAGCTATTCTGCGATGCCTTCCAGCAGCGACTCTTTTTTTCTTCTCGGATTCAAATTAGGTTTGTGTGTGTGTACATGGTGCCTGCACTGCACTACCATGTCCGCTCTCTTGCCATGCTTCTTGGTTTACCTAGGCTTATCTGCACATATGATCGGTAAGCTACTGGACAGAAGTATATCAAACATGCTTGTGAAGCATATGATGAATTCTTGTCCTTTCGACTGCATATGAAGGGCCCATAAAGCAATAAAAGAATCATATGTGACAGAAAAATCATACCTCCCTGTCATTTCACATAAAAGATTTAGTCATAAGCCACACAGAGATTTGTTTTGCACAAAAGTAATATATCAGTGAAAAACTGATTGAAACACAGCAAAAATACATACATGTAAAATAGCTGTCCTGGTCATGTGGCTTTGATATCACTTGAATAGTCCATATACATATAAAGCATACTGTACATACATATTGCAAAACCAGAGATTTTTGCATGCATTTTAATTTGGTGAATTTTGTAAGAGCCAAGATTCACTACATTAAAATGCACACAAAAGTTCTTGTCTACACTACATGGACAGAATGCCAGTACATGAAAATTTCAAGCCTCTAAAAAAGGGCCGCCAGCTCCATTTTGCAAAAATTTCATGCCGCGAAAATTTCTTGCTCTACAGTACAGGTTTTTCTTTTTCTTTTTCAAAGCACTATACAGTTTACTTCACTTCCCATCAAAATCATAAAAGCACAGTACTTGAACTTAGAGTGCCTTCCTATTATTAGAGTTCACATGAAATCACCAAGGCTCACTCAGGAGAATTAATTTATGGTGCTGTTGTATTCAGATATTAAAGGCAAGCATGTATTACATCTATCCACATTTCTACTTGACAAATTTTTCAGTGTACTAAAATTTAGAGGAATTGCCTTCACAAGTTTAGGGAAATTTTAAACACAGATGTAGAGGGGAGTGACAGGCACAGCTTGGGACAATAACAACTCATTTCAGTGTTTGCAAAACTGTATTACACACACACACACACAAAAGTTTTATATAAAAGCAAAAACCTCGGCATTTTCTTTTTCAAAGCCAGTCCAATTTGTATACATCCTTTTGATATATCAGAATGTGATACTAATATGACACACAAGGCTGTCATAAATTGTATTTAAGTAGCGTAGCAAGGCATGTAGACAGTGCTGGCTGACTGTAAGCATGTACTGCATGGGGCCAGGTTCAACACTGTGGAATTGAATTACGTTTCGTACTTAATCTAATCATGATTAATTTGCGACAAGCCAGTAATCAGAGCATGATTCCATAAATTCATGAGCTTCATACCAGGTACAAGGTGCTTTATCTAACATGGAGTTCTGCAACTCTTCAGCAATTGCGAGAAGTAAAAGAAGACAAGGCTGAAGTGGAGAGTCCTACAATGTAAATTAGGAAGGTTACAGTGAAGTTACACGCTAGCAAAGGGTAAGGGAACGCTCTTTTTTTTTTCCTCGCTAGCACATAATGATATGTGCACTACTAAAGCCATTTTTTGCACTAATCTAGGAAATTTTATCCAATTACAATTTGAACTTTTTGATCGAAGTGTTGACAGCATACATAAAATGATTTTGAATTTGTGTAGTATGAACACCCACTTCTGTTATCTATCAAATGTATCCAGCCATTGCCTTGTTGAGGAGAAAATGAAAAACATCAAATACATCCTATGCATAATTATATTCAATTTTGTCTCTAAAAAGTACTGGAAATGGTTGGTGAATGATGAAGAAACTACATGTATTCATGATAAGCATTTGGACAGTATTATAAGATGTACCTAATCCACACCTGTATACAGATACACTGTAAGTTGTTTTTTTTTTGTTTTTGTTTACACAGGCACATGTTCTTCTCTACAATCCTAGACAAACTCTTGACATATATGCACAGTTGTCCAAAAATGAATTTTGTAAATTGTAACTCTACTTCCCAAACAACAGTATTTTTGGGGGAAAAACCTGCCAGTTATTTTGCATATTAATGCACAATGCATGAAGTCCACAGGTGCATTCACACATGCTGAACCAAGAAGCCTTATACATATTCATGAGTGCATGTAAGCAAGCACTTTGAAATGCAAGTGAAGTTCCTCTCTGAATAATTCATGAGGTCACCTGTCAAAGTGAGGTAAATGCACCTGGGACTGATAGAGCTCTATGGTGAAACACTGACAAACTTATAGGATGAGTCTATGCACGAATCTCTCTTCTCGCTTTACTCAAGTAGTCTAAGTTCAAGGCACTACAGTACTTTCAATTTTGTCTAGATTTCCATACCTTGAAAATAGCTTTTCTTTTCTTGTTTAATATATACTTTGATACGAGTCACATGGAAGAATTATATTTAAGGTATGGATTGCTGATGTTTTAATTTAGATATACATTGATGACACATTAATGACAAACACATTCTGTGAGCACCCAGGTGCTCATTTACTGGTAACCCTAATATTTACAACTGATACATTCCATGTGGAAGGTCAACATTGTCCCCAAATAACTGAAGAATATATTTTTCGAAGGAAAAACATAACAAACCCACAATTTGTGATTCAAAACATCTGCATTCGAGTGAACGAACAAAAGCTAAGAGTCTATCATCAGTTTCTAGGGATTTGTTTACCTATCACTATTGATCAACCCTATCATATATTGTGAGGTATGTTCATTGAAGTACCATAAGTAACTAAATTTGACACTTTCTTTTGTAGACTAAATGAAAATAAAAATAAATCATTAAATATTGATAGTGGGAATTGGGTTGCAGTCACACAGAAATAGAAAATGCTTGGAAACAAGACTAAATCTCTATGATTTTTTGCTGTAAGGAGCTGGGGGATGGACAGAGTGGTTTCTCCTGCTACGAGCAATGCATCACTGCAATCTGAAGTGTCCCAAGGGGGACAGTGGCTATCATCTCATCCTAAGTAAAGTTTTCAGCACTGACCTATAAAAGCGATATCCACACTTGCAAAGGGTCAATGATATATTAATCTCTGTGTGTGGACTAAAGATCTTCTTTCCTTTTCTTCATTTTTTTTTTACCCTGCCTACCTACCTCAATCTATATAAGATCACCAATCAAAATGCTATTAATATCTTTTGACTGAAATAGAGAATTGGCATACAAATTGTCTTAATGATTACTATCCATTTGCATGTAGCATTTTGTTTGGTAATTGCTCTCTGTTCAATGTAAGATATAATGCAAAAAACAGCCGTATCATAAACAATATATTGATCTTGGACCCTTCTACTACTGAAAACACCAGTTCATCAATGTCACAATACACAACATGTAATTATAACTGGCAACATTGAAAGTGTTGGGATTGTCCTGTCCTATTCTGTCAAACCTTTTGATTTTTACATGCTATTTCATAGAGATTATCATGAACAGATTATTTTGAAAGTTGAAAAACAATCATGCCACAGAATGGGCGGGCATCAAGACTCTAAAATGGCTATAGAACTATCTATCATGAGCTTTGTCAGGTTGTCCAAATAAAGTCTTCTCCAGAACAGATTGTATTCCAACATCTTTCTGTAAAACAAGAAATATTAAATGATCAAAAATAACAACTGGTATGCTTATCATTACCATTTATAATATGTCAATGAGACAAGTATGATTTTCAAGGTCTATATACAGTGTAAACATCCTTCTGTACACTGACATTCCAATTTTAAGTATTTCATCAATCACTGCTGAGGAATATTTTTCCTATACTCTTTACCTGGCACATTAAACTGCATTTCAATCACACATTACTAACTTGACATTAATCATCCATCAGTGTCTTCCCTTGCATTGCTGACTTTCATTTCCATCGTGATGCTCAACAAATATAAGCCAAGTGCTGATATAACACCAAATGCATGTCACTGGCTTTGCAAAGCTCCATGAGATATCTACTGTGTCTATAGCTTTGCTGCTGGGAATAAACATCCTATATTGATGAACATACTTGATTAGGGAACTGATCCTCACCTCTAGGTGTGCCATAGTGTAAACACCCTGTGTGCCACATTATTCTGAGACCACACACCCATGAGTGCTTTTGGAAAGCATTCTGTTTTTTTAAGCCATGTAACATTTCATAGAAACATTTATGCGAGACAGAAAGTTGTAGAGAGAATTCCAAGCTTTGCTGGATGTAAATTCCATGTGAATTTTATGACAAAGCTGTGCTATGAGTGAAGTTTTCATCACACTTAAATGGCACTTGGTAATTTACTTATTGGTTTGGGCCATTTTCATGTAGGGCCTATGTGCTTTAGATGGGACTTGCTCATTCTTTAGCTCCATATTGCCAGATCAACGTTGAACTGGAATCATATTGCGCTACATATACAATTATTATCAGGAAGTTTAATACTAATTACAGCTGCCAAATATATGTTAAATTGCACATTTGCCGACTTGAGGAACGTGAATTTCTTGATAATGGAGTGATTTGCTATACACAATGAAATAATTCACCCAGGACTTCCTTGTATACCCTTTCATGAACAACAAACCCTTCGACAATAGCACTCTGCACAACAGGCAAGTTGTGAATACAGATTGGGTAACAGCCATGCCATACCCATACACACATGTTTACATGCTGTACTGCTACAACAGAAAGCTTTCTCTGAACTCATTCTAGAGTTGGTACGCGCATGGATTGGATGTGCATAGTAAATACATACAATGTAGGGCAATGGTTATTTCCCAAGTAATTTTGACTAACTTTGTAATGACCACTACAAATTGGTACTTAAAGGGGAAGGCTAGTACCTGATCAGTGGGAATCAGTGCGAATGCTGGGGGATGATTGTTCCAATCCTTGTGGAATTCATTTAAGAGTACATTACATATCTACGGTTGTGTGAAAATCATTTGCTTCACAACGGTCTCATATTCAAGTAATGTGCAGATTAATGCCCCGTCACTGACCAGGGACGCTTACCTGGAAACATTAAACTGCACATTACTTGAATATGAGACCATTCTGAAGCAAATAGTTTTCACACAACAATAGATATGATAATGTACTCTTGAATGAATCCCATAAGGATTGGAACAGTCATCTCCCAGCATTTCCACTGATTCCCACTGATCAGTTACTAGCCTTTCCCTTTAAGGTCAATGACATTAGTTTTCTTGATAACATTTTACAAACTCTGTGTACATTATGACCATCACAAATTTGTAAACAAGGTCAACGACATTTTGTTTATATTAATTGACAACATGTTACTCTGCAATGACCATCATGAATCGGTAATTGTTATAATCCTGAAAGAGTTAATAAAAATGTTTCCTTTCCACCTCATTCTCTTTACTGTGACACAACAAGTTAATAATTCAATCTCAGAAATAGTGCATTAGTCAATTATTTCTTCAATCTATCATTTCCCCTATTCTTATCATGATTTCCATAATTTTTAAAGAAGAACTTACTTCTGTAACAGGCAGGATAATCCTACTCATATTTTCACCATTTTTTTTCCTATCTGCAGACAAGATCGTTCACACATACAACATTATTAAAAGAAAAGACCAACCATTGAGGAGACTCCAAGCCTAAAATAACATCATAAAAAAAGACAGAGATGACTCAAGATGCAGCAAATGGCCACAGTCAGTATCTTTAATGACCAGATATCATCTCCTACTCTATCAGCCCCTTGACAGGGAATGCACCTTGTTTTTCCAACAAATTATTGTCATTAACAATCAGTTCGGTCTGCACACTGAGCTTTAATTGGGTGGTATGCACCGGGCACGAATTTTCTATACCAGCTTTGCCTCCTGTAAACCTGCCCTTCTGCCATAAGTAGATTCCTCGAAGGCGGGGTGAACACTGGCACGGTCAATACTGTGACCTTGAGATGGTGCCACATACAGGCCATCCAAAATAATCTATCGCGTGATTCAAGTCAACTCAGCGTGCATTTGATACCACGTTAGCTGGATTTGAAGTCTACCCATGGCAGATGGGCTGCCCACATCTTCTGTGCATTGCCAATCTATTGCATTATCATATGGGGAAAATTTTCATATTCTCTAACAATTCTAAAGAGTAGTTTGGCCCATATAAGCAGTAGTTAATAGTAGTGGAAAGAAAACAGAAGTATAGTTTGATAACAGCACATGTGTGTAATTCAAGTTAAACTAGCAAAATACTCTCGACAATTAATAACATGTAGTAGCTATCAATCCCAACACCATAAAGTGTGCGATCAGTAGACTAAAGGGGCTGGCAACTGAAACAGACTGCTAAAAAAAAAAAAAGAAAAAAAAAAGAAAAGAAAGAACAATAGCAATGGAGAAAATATGCATCAATTTGACATCAGGTATAGATGTGTGGGAGGACAGAGTATGGGTGTGAATTTGTTTTCGTTTTAATCTAAATATTTCAATCTTCTGATCACTGGAATGTTTACTTTCGGTAGTTTTTGTTGAATCTTTTGATATCACTGGGATGTTAAGTATCTTCTCAAAATATGACTGAAAGAGAATATTCATGTGGCGACAAGTTTTTGGATGGTTTCACTAAACAGCACACATTAATATCAATCATGATGTCCCCTTCACACAAACTGACTGTGGACCTGCATCACACATACAGGACTCTGGGTGAAAGATGAACACCATAGATTTGTGCATCATACCTGTAGAATGCTAATTTTACCCATAAAATGATTAGTATTTTATGCTCTCCCCTAACTGCCTACCATAATGATCACAAATTAAATTTTGTGCATCATCTTTCTGCATCCCAGTGCATAGTAAAATGGCAAGCTGACCTACATGTATGTGATGCTTCCACATGAGACAATGATCTCTCTAAAGAACTAACTAAAATTAAGGCTCTTTTAGACCAGGCAAAATGAAGGGCAAATAGGAAGTGCTTTAAAAAATTTACATGCTTTGGTGTGAATGTAATGTACTGGAATATTCTGATGTAGGATTTACTTTAAAAATGTGACCACATGAGGTCTGTGACTATCTCGGGAGGTGGGAAGTGCAACATCAGTTATCACGAGTGCTATTCACTGCACTTCTTTTCTTCACTTCTCTGCAGTGTAAGACAGGCAAAGCAGAGTGACAAGTTGAAGGTCATGTACTCCCCTTGCCCAAGCCAGAAATGTGCACACTTGGCGGACAATGAAATCATGCAATCACCAAGAACGGTTTCATTGGCAACTCACAAACTGCTGTTATTTTAGGTGGCCAGCAAGAATATCTCACTTTAGTTGTCAGCTAATACATTGTTAACATGTTCTGTCATAGCTTCCACCACTACCACTTCTGTACACAAAAGTATGCCACACTTGTCATTTGGTACATAACCAGTTATGCTACTGTGTATTTGCCAGTATTTGCCAGTACAGCTGTACATTTCAGCTTTAATGCCCCAGTCACATATAATCACGGATGCTCAAGGATCTACACGGTGATCGGGGGAAATCCGGGGAGATCGGGATAGTTTCGACCTCGATGGAGTGTCAACAAGCGTTGGTATGACTGTACACACGGTATCAACACGGCAGCTACACGGATAAGGCCGAAAGAGCGCGGCATCTACACGCACAAACACGGCATCTACACGGATCAACACGGCAGCTACAAGGCAGCCACACGGACCACCCCAGATTGCTCTGCCAACACGGCAATCCCCAGATGATGGCGGATGTTTTTGACCTCCAAAAGTTGCCGTGTTGGCCTCCCGGATGTCTCCAGATCTACACGGACATACATGGATACACTTACCTATGTCCAAGGTATCAACACGGATCTCTCCCCGGATCACCCCAAATCAAATCCGGGGTGGTCCGGGGTGATCCGGGATGTCTATGTGACTGGGGCATAAGCAGGAGAAAGTCTACAATAAAGGAATGCAATCCATATTTCTTGATAATCTACAGTCTGCCATGACAAAGTGTTGGGAAGTTGGAAGGTAACTTCTATTCAGTACAACTATTTGCTCATGAAAGCACTTGCCTCATGAACATGTAGGGCTTCCTAAAGATTGAAAAAAAAAAATTATGGAAAGGCACTTGGAGAGTGCAGACCTCTGCCAAGCAGCAAATTTCCACCCATACACACATGCTGACAATTGTCCTATTTCCCAATGTAGAAGTCTTTTGTATATGTCATTAGCTTCCAGCTGCGTGGCGCCTTGCCCGAGCAGAACATGCGCTTTAGTGCGCATATGCAAACCTCAAATATGCTCAACTTGAACTCCAAGTTCATTGACCCTATCTGACAAAAGATTAAAAATCCTTCAAAAATTCCCAAATCACTTCCAAAACTTAATCATCTCTTCCTTGTGTCATAAACTTTGCCTGCAAGTTTCAGCCATATCCGTTCGCAACTGTTTGAGTTATTTTGCACACAGATAGACAAACGCCAATAAAAACATACCGGTAACTTCGTTGGAGGAGGTAACAATCAAATATCTTAACCACGGAAAATGACTAAATAACAAAACACTAGTAACATACTTATTGTACATTGTAAATAATTCATCATTTTCCTGCGGGAAAGTATTTTCTTTTTTCCATCTTGCTAAGACTCTGTCAATCACTTCCTCAACATCTATTTACTTTTCCTATCTGTTAAAATGAAAGAGGTTCCATAGGTAAAAACAACTACAAATTTATGCACATGTACAAACATCTGTCATTACTACAGGTACATCGCTACACCACCTTCAACGGTATGCAGACAAACATGCGTAGGACTCTATGTACAAGCACCCTGTTGCAAAGCCACCCCACTTTGCACTCTACCACCTATTGTTTGCTTTGTTTCCCGACCGGTGGGCAGATTCTGACTTTCTAGCCTGGATGAGAAAAGATTTGACGTCATTAAAAAAATCCACTTGCTCTGAACTGCCCTCAACAGAGGCGTACGTTTGGTATCTTCTCCAAGTCTGAGCTCGTATTATACACTTTGCTTCTCACAAGTACAGTTCTTATATACCCTGCTACAAGAGCTTTTTCAATCTCAGTCACAAATGTCAGAGTGAAGATGACACAAAATATTTTTAAAAAGGTGATTGAACTACAGAGTATTCACACACCATGCACACACACATTGTAAAATAACTGGCGCTTGTGTATGTTTCTTGAAATTGGTACGAAGTCCTTCTAAGATGTTTACAGAAAATGCTTGTTAGGGGATGCTACTTTCATTAAATAGCTGTATTCTAATTCCATGCTTACTGTGAAAACCTCCTGCTCAAACAGAATAGAATCTTTATTATAGATATCTCAGTCAAATTGCCTAGTGCAAACAGAACATAACAGTATGTATACAGTGCCTTTTTATTATCATTTATGAAGTGATGCAAAAACATAATATACAAATAACATTAACGGACTCTGGAAATACACGTACAGTTGACAGGAGTAGCAAAACAAAGAAGGCGTTTTACTCTTAAACAGGTGATATATTACGGAGCTTCTTTGAACTGGAGAATGTTTCGTCATTACATGACACAATGCTACTGATATATGTCAATTTTGAAGATTTCTTGAATATTGTCAATCAAGCTTTTGTATGGGGTGGGGTAATGAGGAGATCGTCAGTTATTGCTACAGGCTTGTAGACAGGATATGGAAGAAAAATAATCTGTCAAAGTGTTTCTAAACTTGTGCACTTGTGCAACCACAAGAAATTATATCTTTTATGTGCTGATATTTTGACAAAAGTTACTAACATTTTCAACATTTTATGGGCAGAATTGCATTTCTTCAAACAAAATAAATCAGACATGCCTACTGTGCATTTGCAGTTCACAACAGCCATGCTTTCAAATGAATATCATTGCTTCTTGTTTGTTGGTTCTCATAATCCAAAATGTATAGAAAAATGTGATATATGCTTTGCAGAATATATTTCAGGGAATTACCCCTTTTGTTATTTCTTTTGAAACAAATTTATATAAAATAGCTATAATGCGCTATTTGCAGATGTAATGTGTTCACTGAACATACATGTACCTACACGTACTTTACATTCCTCACATAGCTCCTAATTCATAGTAGTACCAAAGGTTCATTATTTGCAAATATTGGGCAGTCATTTGAACTCACACAATAAGAAACTTGTCACCCCCCCCCCTGAAACACACAAAAGGGTCCCCAGAATTAATAGGTACTGTATCTTGACCTGAACCACTACCAACAAATAACCTCACAATATGTTTCGATGACCACAGAAATCATTGCTGCTCTTCCACAATAATACTTTGCTAACAAGGAACCTGATTGTTTTCTGGCTGTGAACCAGTATTGTGTGTGATCCATCAATGAAAAACATGCAGACACTATCATCTTTGATTATTGTTGTTGCTCTGTGGCATTGTGTGTGTGGGCGTGTGTGTTTGACCATGCTAGCCATTGTGGTGAAAAATATCATGACATTTCACTGGCCCGACACTAAAAGCAAATTTTATTACTGCAAGACAGTACGCCTACTCTTTAGCAGACTTCTACTACTGGAATAATCTATCAATCTAGAACATCTCTGATACTCCATACTACATGCACTATAGTACCAGGTATCTGAATACAATGTATCTGGGCTGAACGTGTACAAAGCGTAACAATTAATGTGTAGTTAAAACAGGAATATCTGGGATATCGATTCTGACTTTCAACAGCAAAAGATTTGATGTCATTTATTCATATTAAGAGCAAGTTGCATGATCACTGGAATGAAATTTTCAGCTACGGGTAATGTCCTTAAAAAAGGGAATCAATGTAACAAATACTTCTGAAAATAATTTCTTGCACAAAATTACCCACCAATTTGTGCATTCTTCACAATTGTGTCATATAAATCTTAAAGAACTTAACATACACGCTTATCATTCATTCCTTCCGAGAACTACCAAATATATGAACTATCAAATATATATAACACAAGATCTAAAATTCTTGCACGTCCTTTTCAGAATAACAAATTATTAAAGAAAACATAAATACATGTATATCATAAAGATCAATGTACTAAAAATGCCACATATGGAACAAATAGAACCCAGCTTCATCTTATTTGAAATTGAACAAATTATGCTTAATATATAATGCTGTTGTATTTTTGACAAATATTACGTTATAACTACATAAATAACAATTTTTCTTTCTTAAGCTGTGTTATTAGAGCTGTGCTTCAATGCAGCCATGATAAATTGTTCTGTTTACATATGCTATTCCCACCTACCTTACACTCCCTTTGTTTCCATACCCTTACTTTCAAAGTGGATGGAACCCTCCATTACTTACACAAACATGATCTGAATTCTTTTTGCCTCATTGTTGGAAGCTGTGATCAGCATGAAGTACCCATATCTACTTTCGTAAGTGACTCTATACCCACTTATGTTTGCCTATCAGCACTTGATACTGGCATCAGGCTGATGAGCAGAGGAGGGCTGTAGCCATGAAAATGTCAATGCAGAATTATCACTTACCTAACACTGACGGGGAAAAGGTGGGGCGATACAACTCTGAAAGAGCTTGTTTAAATCACCATCAAGTATTCTTATCACATGCTATGTTAATCCGTTGAGGACGAGTCCTGAGTATATTCGGGCAAGCATCCATGGGAAATGCATGTTGTAGCAAAACCAAACCGTCCTCAACGGGTTAAAGGAGCATGACTGCACATCATGTAGGATAGAGGACAGTCTGAACTTCTGCGCCACAACTCCTGGGCCCTGTTTCATAAAGCTGTTCATAAAGTTACGAACAACCTACGAGCGACTGGTGATCAGTTCTGAAGTGCTATACTTATCAGAATTTCAATAATTCAGCACAAGAACTGATCACCAGTCGCTCGTAAGTCGTTTGTAACTTTGCGAACAGCTTTATGAAACACCCCCCTGGGCTTCTAGTACCCCTTTCAGTAACTCTCTTGGCTTGGGCCAGGCCCGAGCCAGGTCGTAAAATTTTGAGTTTATGAATGGGTCGGACCAAATTAGTCCACGCCAGGCTCGGGCTATTTTGGCCCTGCTGTAAGCTAGCACCAGGCATGGGCCAGGCACGGGACTGGTGCCTATCGAAGAGTTTATGAATGATAGCAGTGCCAGGCTCAGGCCAAAATTCCTTGCGAGGTCAAAGGTCATAATTACCTGGCCGTGCCTCCGCCACAGCGCACGTTCACTTACCATAGTAGTTATCCCTTACGTGGCCGAGTTCGTGAATGGGTCATCGTAAAAAAGGCGCGGCTCTGCTGTAGTTACTGAACGCAAGTTTTACTGCTTGGCGCAGACCAAGTATAGCTCGGGCCAGGAGCTGGCCATAAAATGCATGAGTTACTGAAAGGGGTATTACTGTCATTAGATTAGAGTTTATACGTGAAGCAGGAGATGGCTGAATCAGAGGCACACATGATCTCTATGTATCATGTTTGCATTATGCCACACTGAATGTCACAAGTGGCATTATCTATGGCTTTTCATGAAAATAGAATGGATTTGGAGTTAAATCGCGAATGACATCATAAGGACACAGAAGATCGCAACAATCTGCCAATGCACAAATTGGCAGATTTGTGAGAAGAGAAAACTCCACTGTACCATTCCCCAAAAGACTGAGGAAGGCCTCACAGAGGAGCATTGTTTTTACTTCAACCTCAATTATGTTCATTTACTTGTATTCTGAAGATCTCAGTATGGTGTGTACAATGAACTGGTAATTCTAAGTATGTTCAAGGTTTCTGCTGTTCGTCAAAATCATTTGTATTCTGAAAAAGGGTGCCAAGCCAATGAAGACATCCCTACGAGGAACACTGAAGCAACCAATTACACGGATCACAACCCACTCATTGGCCAAGGAAAGTTGGCCATCTTAAATCACACCCGAGTTTTGCACATACCTCCACACGTCACTGCTCTTCGAGAACAGCGACATCTTGATTACTTCGGGAGCCATCCAGGCATATGTCCCTGCAGCGCTCATCCGCGTTGTTTTGTACATTTCCCGCGCCAGGCCAAAGTCGGTGATTTTCAGCTGGATGTTGTACATGTTGCTATGCTCAACTTTCTGATCAAGGAGAACTGTGAGGGAGAGAGACAACAGGGAAATAAAAGTGAGATGATGCTGTGGTTTGGCACTGGCGTTTTATCTTCTAATTCCTGGATCAGTCCAATGGATCACAGGTACAAGGTGTCATGACTATACAATGGATACCAGAGGTTACCCCCAAAAAAACAAAAAACAAGAATCACAAATCATGTAATGGGAATTGCTGGAATACAATTGCTGACATGTATGGATAGTGTCACAAAGTCACAAGATACGGGAGTAGCAGTAGAAAAGAAGAATTCCTTGCTACATGTTCCATCTAGAAATTTTCTCAGTATCAGAGCAGTCCCTAAATTTATAATGTGACTGCCAAAGGGAAAAAGGAATTTGGGAAGTGATGAGCCAGTGATCAGTAACATTCAGAATTTCATGATTGCTTGAATAATTGTTTGCACCCATCTCCTATTCATTGTCACCCTCATCAACTTTGAGCAAGTAAACATCCCTTTAACTGAGAGCTCTACACCAGTCCCAACTGTTCCCAAAATCAATAGTGTGCAGATAATTGGAATATGAGAATATGTGAGATTCTTCTTATAATCAGTACAGTTGACATTATAATGTACATGATTACCTTCATAAACAAATGTTGCACATCGAAACTTATCAAACTTGAGGGAGTCGAGAGAAATTTAAAAATGCAGTTGACAAGGGAAATCAGTTGATTGCGCACTTTCATCCTCGTTGCAGAAGCAATCATTTCCAGTCATTTCATCCTTTTGACAAAAACAAACCACAAGGATTTTCCAAAGTGACAGCATAAATAGTAGTATTGTAGTATTGGTATACAAACAACACAACAGGGCACAAATGGCATTTGGCTTCAAATGAAAAAAAAAAAAAAAAGGCACCAAGAAATGACCTCAAAATGCCTTTGATCACTGTTTGCGACACGAGGCACAATGCCATTGTTGTCGCACTTGCAAAATTCCTGGATCACACAAAAACACACCCTCTATACTGGCTGGAATGTCAATTGTACTGCAAAATGTATGTGTGTGTATAAAATGCATGGTATTCTTCTGCACAGCAGTGCATGAAGATACATGGTGCCTTATATCATTCACACTGCAAATCTTCCCTACAAATGTTGCATATTTTAAGGCAATTACCACATAGGCCCTATATTATAAAATGACCCCCCCCCCAAAAAAAAAAAAAAAAAAAATCCCTACTGCTGCCTTACAATTACGTAAAATACAACTCTCAATAGTATTAGTAAATTGTGCAGTCAGTTCCAGTGTTTCAATGCATAACATATTCTGTAGGCCTATTATGAATGACATTTACATGACATATGAAACAACATGGCTGGACTATTGACATATCACCCATTTAAAGACACAATGATGTTTTCAGCTGGGAAGCAGAGGGTCTTTAACCTCTATATGATACAAAAAATTTATGGAGCCATCTCCCTTCTTTTCCTCAAATTTATCAGAGTTTGTGTTTCCATGACATTTGCTCCTGCAACAATTACTCTAAACCAAACATAAATTCTACCCATAAATTAAACCCTATCCCTAATCCTAATCCTCACATCAAACCAAACCTAAAACCCATCACAACCCTAACCCTAAGTCCTTCCCTGAAATAAGATCGGAGCAACTGCCGCAGGAGCAAATGTCGTGCCATCGAATTTGTGCATCATTATGCAACAAGACTTTTTTTTTCGAAAAACCAGAACTTGTTACTGTCCCTGTTCTACTTAGCTCTTTGAATGTATCAATACACTGTAGATAATCCATTCTCCTATTTTGTTGCATATTAATATCTGTCCAAAAGCTTGAATAATGGCTAGCATACATGTGTAATCACAAATTCATGTGTATTTGGATGTGGATTATATTCCTAGTTATTCATAGAAGCTAGCATGCAATTTTGACTGCACTTTACTGATCATTTGTGTTTTGGAACAAGCAATTTATAAGTCGTAGGACTGACTCCATGGACGAGAAGAAAGAAGGTTAAAGGCATACCATGAATGGCAATGACATATTGACTTCAACAACTGGTCTTGAATAATACATATTTGCCTGCAGTTTTCATAAACTAATCAGCCGCATAAACATACCATACTCCACACATTTCCATCCATTATTCTATCCTCCTTTATTTCTTTTAGGCACAGAAATTCCATAAATTCTGCAGCCAGACAAATAAACAAAGGATCCCGATTTATACCATTGGAAGATATCACCCATCACCCTGTGTAGTGTACCTTGGACTTTGCTTTTAACTGCTCCAATGACCTTTGAAGCTATGCCTTCCAAAGACAGATTGAGTGGGTAGGAATTGAATGGGACTGTTCTATCAAACCGTAATATCTTCTCCGTTATTCTCCGGTTCTTTTTTCCCCATCATGCGGGAGCTCAATTTCATGCATCAGTTTTATGAGGGAGGCTATTGAGGGGGAGGAAGCGTACATGAATGCATGCATGTGGGTAGGGGAACCAGAACAGAGGATAATATTCAAACAGTACTTTTAAATAAAAAAAAAAATAGAAAGAAAGACAGACCAAAGATCAAAATCAACTTTGAAATTATGACACTGCACTGCTGTGTGACCACAATCGCTATGGAATAACAAATACTGTCAGCATGGGCATAGACTGATGCTAATTACAACGTCCCTACATTGTAAGGTTAAAAACTTCGAGCTACTGCTTAGTTTCAGAATGATACACAATGTCATTTGTAGATTTATGCATAAGGCATTACTGATGGTGCTAAATCAGAGCTTGAAGTCTCAGAGGAAGTTTTATTTTTATGACATAATTTTATGTTGGTTAAAAGTTTCACTTCACGGAGAGCTAGCTAAAGTTTGCTTGAAACAGTCAATGACATGATGTGTGGTGTACAAACACATTCTTTATTATATTGATAGGGATAATCAAACATAGATGTCCCTATATACAATAGTTGTTTTAGATTTAAAATTAATGCAAAAGTTTGTGTTTACACAACATGCTTTGAATGCCAGTGGTATAAGTGGTATTTTGAAAAAAATTTAGTGCACGAAAAAAGTCATCGGTTCCAATTCATGAAAATTTCAAGCCGCAAATATATCTTGCATTACAATGTTGTATTGATACCCAAATTGCAATAAACTCAACATAACACATGCTGACATAAGTTGACATTCACACATGGAGACATTCATATGCATACATAAATATAGTCCTAAAGCTATGGTCCTAAAAAGAAACTTGTGTGCAATATGGGAGAAACCCAGCGCAGGTGGAGAGAAATCAATGCAAATCACGTTTTCTCTCGTAGTCTGCTCTGTTTTGACTTAATATGCGCTGCCAAATCAACCCTGAACATATGCCCTCCATGGGGGGTATCTGTACACTCTCTCTCTGAATCCCACGATGCATCAGTCCACGCATGATACCAGTACATGGCACCTGGAAATTACAATGTGGGTATACTAGTGGAGATGGTGCGGCGGTGCGCAGCAGCAGTTGTAAGTCAGCAGGCAGTTCCAATGTAACGAAATGGCATAATTCACATGTAGAATATCATTGTGAATTTTTTTTTGCAATTTATACTAGACTACAGCTCAAAGATGTAAATGTAATATGACCAATTGAATGTATGATTAATTCCAGAAAAGGCTTACTCTCCCTTTAAGAACAAAAGAAATGCCTATATATGATAGATCTTCAGCAGGATTGTGGGAAAAATTTGGATTGTTTTTAAGAAAAAGTTTAAATCAACAACGTATCATATATGCATCTCACGTGAGAGCACTTTCCGAGTTTGTAAGGACATACTGTCATTTCAGATGATTGACAGAAACATAAACTTAATTTTCCTCCCATTTTGAAAAATTTTCTGAGTGATGTCAGTCTTTTTGATAGCACAAATGACGAAGATGATGAGCAGCATCTCCAGGAGCAGCAAACTCAGTGATACACCCTGATGATGCCCTGATGCATCTTGGTGGGTGGACGGTTTCCTTTCAGACTTACAGCCCACCACAGAAGTTGGCAGGTCTCTAACGTTGATCTCTTTATAAATGCCATTGATTGGGTAAACCCTCCCTCCGTGGATGGGTAATTATAAGGGACTCTTGGTTCTTTATACTTCTCTCCCCCTGGAGATCAGACTTGTCTATCACTCCAGCTCATGGTAGTGTGCGTATCCACGTACGTGATGCGCACACTGGTCTCTGTTCAATGTATGTATGGATGCTCAGAATCTATGATATGGTATGGTACGCTTTATTAGATAAAAATGTTCTCGCAGCCAAACAGCTGAATTGCAGCATTTGCTCACAAAATACAAATTCAATAAAAAACAGAGTATTTACACATTTCACATTATTCATCAAGTCAAAAAATTATCAGTTCATATAATTTACATTCATTATTCATTATCAAATCTATTACATTCACTACATTAAACAAACCGAGACGGATATAGACACAAACTGAATAAAATGAATCTTTGTCGTATAACCACTGTATAGCTCTTAAAGGCCTGTTGGATAGCATCTAAGCAATAGCAGGTAATATCAAAATAGTGCATAGCCTAATGGGCCACTCTTTGCTATAATAACCCATAGACCAATATTCATTAAAGTGGTTTAAATCAAAAGCATGGTCTTAATTTAGTCCATGGACTAAAATAAGCATGAGATATATGTACACTACAAATGTGAGTATCAACGTGCAGTTATCATTGGATGTCTGTTGGCGTATGCAATCTGTCACGCACATTTATGCAGAAGAAATTTGAAGAAACCATGGACTAAATTTAAACCATCTGTGTTTATGGGCCATAGAGGTGAGAAATGAAAGCACTGTTCGAATGGCCCGTTTCCAATTTGTACGAAAGCATCATGGCATTTCCCTATGATGTAAAGGTTACTTTGCGAAGAAATGCACCTTTGATTTGAGAGCTGTGATAAAAATAGCACTGAAATTTCCTTTGAAGTCTGTGCACAATAAGTCAAATCTGTGTAGGACATCTCCACCCCTATATGCAAATGAGGGCTGCTACCTCTAACCTACAGGTTTTCAGACACAGTGCACTGATTGTCCTCAATGTTTGGGTGGAGGGTTCAGGTTAGGCTAAGCCTCCATTTTGTGTGCAAGGGGGATTTACTGAAGATTATGCACCTGGTCTGTTTGCTTTTATTGGTGGTTTTGTTAATCTCAGGTGTTAAGAGTTCTAGTCTACCTGCTAATTCACAATGGGGATTTTAATTTTTGCTGTCTGCTGTCACACCAATGACACATTCAGAAGTACAGTGTAGCATGTTCAGAAATGTTATGCATCAATGTTTCCTGCCATTTCAGAATAATGAGATTGGGGTTTCACCTAATCATCTTATTCTGAATTCCTCAATACTGCATGTGATGACAAAATCTATAGAACACAAGAGGCCACATAGAGGCATTCTTTTTTTTTGTATTGGGATAAAGTTTGTAACTTCCTTCTTTCCTATAAGCCCTACCTTACTCCCTCACAGCCTGCTTTTCCCGAGCATATCACTATTACTGGTATTTGTTCCACAATGGTATCTGCCAATTCAACAACACAAGAAAATATTAACTCTGATCTCTACATGATTGCGATTTGCATGCATTCATGTTTATATTCATTTCTGTGCTCCATGATCCCAAATTTAACCACTCGCGAAATTACCAGAAAGTTCTGATTGAAAAAAAAAATACCGTAAAGTTCCGTGTATAAGACGCACCCGTGTATAAGACGCACCCCTACTTTCGGACCTACAATTAAAAAAAAACAAAAAAAAAACGAAAATGTCCACGCAAATATTGCGTGTGTCATACATATTATTTCAGCTCAAAATTTCCCTAGAATGCAGCATGTATTTGCTCTATTTTTCGTTTCCTTTTATATTTTCTTTTAACGGTATTCATCGGACATCGGCAAAATATGGAAGTCGCAAAATGCGAGACTTGTCTCGGTACTCACTTGCTATTGTTTCGCCTTTCAAGCGTGGTACATGTGTCATGCATATCGTACTCATGAGTGTACAGTACGATCTTTGCTGTCATGATAGCAGAGGGTGTCTCGCATATTGACGCATGTCAGACTGGAAGGTTCATTACGAAAAATAAGAAAAACATCAACAAGTGTAGCAGAGGGATCATACGGCAAGACGCACGGTGCGTACGGTAGTACGGTACACTCATGCACTACCAGTAACGCGTGTCTCTTGTACCAGGGAGGTGGCCCTCCCTGCTTGTACCATGCTTGTATGCACAGTGCTAGCCTTTTGCAAAAGGCAGCTCGCTATAATTTCAGCACACGCACACAGAGAGCAATGGACTTGCACACACAGCGCGCAACGGGCAAGCGCGCTTCTATCCGATCGCTGTGTGCACGCTAGTCCATTGCAAAAGCCTCTAGCTCTCTGCAGCTGCTGCCTTTGCCAAAGGCTTGCTAGCTAGCTACTTCAGTATAGCTATGCTATCCTAGCTGGCCTCGTGAAATGAAGAGCAAACGAACGACATGGATATGCATGCATGCTTCACACATCGTTCATATTTACGGTGACATAGTGCCGATCCTATGGCCATATTGATACTAGTACATTGATAAGTTTTACGGTATCGGTAATTTAGTAATGATACCTGTACATCGCGTATTCCAGCTACTAGGTTGGCTGTTGGTAGCTTGGTAGACTGACATTGGTAGCATACAGCAGTGCTGTTACAGCTGTTGTCTATGGCCAGATTGATACATCGTTACTGCACAAGGCCGATGTAAGTTTATCTCGTATTTGCAGCTTTTGTGTGTGTCCAGATTGAAAGATCGCTCAATTATTCGTAAGTTTGGTGATTGCTTACCTTCCAAACGTCGATGGGCATACATGGCCCCAAGTTGGCCTTATGAAATTGGGTGTACATGACGGATTTTTTTTCCGTGATTTGACTGTACCCGTGTATACGACGCACCCCCGATTTTCAACGTTTTCCGACAAAAAAATAGTGCGTCTTATACACGGAACTTTACGGTAATTAGTGTAAATATCATATAAAATCCTAATATATGGCATATATACTGTAGTAATTACAAGATCTTTAGTTTGCAGCAACTGCTGTATCAAAGATAAATGATTAACAAATAACTGCAACATGAATGAAATCAAACAGAGAATAGCTGCCTAGACCAGCACTGCTATTCATTCTAATCCAAATTTGCACTTGTACCGAACTTGTTCTGTCCCTGGACTGACTTGTGATATGTGCTCTTTCAGAACCTATCCAGATGCCTTGAGTGCAATATCAACAATCATTCACAACATGTATCTCTTCAATATACTATATATCCACTGTTTCATTGTGAGCCTCAGAATTCCGACAGATCAGACATTGTACTGGCTTTGCTTCATCCAACCACAGAGACTGAGCAAAAGGCTATCAAACCTTTGACCCCTTACCGTACTTGTTTGCCCCTCCCCCCTCTTCAAATATTGTAAAATATTCATCATAATGGTGTGATGCACAGCTGATTGTCTCTTTACAAAGGCCAAAAATTTTCAGTTAACTGTGCAATTCTTGACAAGTTTATTCTCTATCAGTACGATCATATCATGATCAGAGTAATCCACATACAGGATCAGAGTAATCCACATACAGTGCACTCCTATTATAACGAAATGCTCGGGACCGGCAGTTTTCTTTCGTTATAACAAAATTTTGTTTTAACAGAACAAATACAATATATGTAACGAAAACAAGGAAACCACTCATATATATCATATTCTGTTTGTTGAATACTCATCATACACTGGAAAGCTATGTGAAATGGGATAGTACCTTTTTGATTTCGTTCGAATATTACATTTAAAAGAGAGCATAAAGTTGTTTATATTGTCACGCATGTATAGAAAATGACGGTTTTGGAATCAGTTACAGTTCGCTATTCCAAAGGTTCATTTCTTGCTTAAGTTTGTTACTCCGAAGGCTCCTTATTCCGAAGTTTCACCATTCCTGGGATTCCGAAGGTTTGTTCATTTGAAGCTTCTCTCTTCCAAAGATGCGTTATAAATTCCGAAAGTTCATAATTTAGATATAAATATATCATTCCTTTTCCGAAGGTTAGTTGATCAGAAAATGAAATGAGGTTCGCAATTCTGAAGGTTTGTAAATCAAGAAATGAGAAAGGATCACTATTCCGAAGGTTCGTTGTTCTGACGGTCTTTTAATCCGAAAATGAAATAAGGTTCGTTATTCCGAAGGTTTGTAAATAAAAAAAATGAAAAAGGTTAGTTATTTTGAAGGTTCATTTATCATAAGACGATCATAAGGTTTGCAATTCCTACAAGTTTTGTTAGTGGACACACCATTTTTTACTTTTGGATTAACAAAACTTTTTTTAATGTTCCGATTAAAGAATGTTTGGAATTCCTATCATTTTCGGACTAATGAACCGTCGTAATAAGAGCCATATTTCGCCAGATTATTGAACCTTATTAGTAATGAACCTTTGGAATAACGCCAACATGTTTGTTGGCGTAAAAAAGTAAAAAAGGTATGTCCACCAACACACCCAATTTCATTGCCGTACTAATGGACATTAAAGACGTATCAGAATCTGTGTGTTTTGTAATAAAGAACCTTCGGAACAATAAAACGAACCTTATTTAATTGAGATTATTGTATTACAATAACGCATGTTATCCTCGGAAACTGTGCGTGACACACAGAGCGAACACACAGTGATGTAAAGCGTTTGCCCATGCAGAGACGCTATAAATGCTTTTTCCGCCAAGTATTTTCGGAAGTGATCCGCATTTCGTTATAACGGAGAACATTTCTTTTGTTTTTCTTTGTCAGCAGCGTTCGAAAAAGACTTCGTTAAAACGAAAATTTCGCTGTAACCGTGTTCGTTAAAAGCGAATTTTGTACCGTAGACTTTAATGGTGATAATTTTGGGACCAGAAGTTTTACTTTGTTATAACGAAATTTCGTTATAACCGTGTTCATTGTAACGGGAGTGTACTGTAAATACGAAGCCCGCTGTCAAGTGGATTTCTCATTTATATTTTTTCTTACTGCTTTGCTTACATACTCTTGTGAAATTTCAACAAATTTTGTTATACACTAGTATATCTTGCTTTGTAGCTCATATAACAGTTATAAAAGCATGCCATTATAATTTGACTAGAATTAACAATTGCTGAACTGTATTGAATTGAATGAAAATAGAAAATCTGTATACACAGTGGCAGATCCAGGTGAGGGCGCACCAGGCGAGCGCCCCCTTTAATTTTTGTTAAAACACAAGAAAAAAAAAAGAAAAATGGGGCACGCCCCGCCTCTTATCTTGTAAAGGTGCCTCTCCTTTACGGAATTCCTGGATCTGCCCCTGATACAGAGCGTCAAATATATTCTCAGATGCAGAAAACACAAAATGCCATTCACTGTGGAAAAAAAAAAATATCAGGCACAATTATTCTTATTCAAAAAAAAAGAAGTTTTCGAAGAATCCACTCTTTCTACCTCAGCGCATTTAACTGGTATAGTGTTAAACAACACCAGTCGCTGTGAAACTGCAGCCACTTGCACTCATCTTGATCATCATACCACAGTGTGACAATGCTGTCCCCAGCCCTGAACACAACGCCTACGATTATGAAATTATGAAATTCAGCGAGGATCTGGAGCAAGATAAGCTGGAGATTCCCTGCAGCTTGAAATAGATACATGGCATGCAGTGATAGTGGAAGATTGGGGGACAGACGGGAAGGGACAGAGACACTTCGCAAAGGAACTGAGAGAAAGAACAACTCACTGGGATTACTTCCAGAATGCATGCAATATCACAGCTCGGTTCGAGGCAGTTTTGTGGTCCAATAATGAGTCAGTGTGGTGTGTAATGTATCCAGGCACTGCGAATCATTCTTGCCATTCTATCTCTCTCTACCCACATAGACAATAACATGAACCTTCAATAAGATTTAGTTCAATTCTCTACAGTGAAACCATACTTGTTAGTAGGGTCATTCTTAAAAAGAGCACTGTAGAAATGCTGTGAAACATTTACAAAATCATAAAATTGGTAATAATCTGACTTTCCACTGCTTTCATATGCTCACTATCATTTTACATACATCATTGCATCAGTTTGCCTTGCTTTGGTACTCTGTGAGTACTGAGTACTACTAAACGCTTGTGTGTTTGTGTGTGTGTGCCACAACCACATGATACTAATGAGATTACTGGTTTCTCAGAATTAGTTAGTACTCGTTAATGTACCACCGCATGGTAGTCTACTGCATTGACAGCGTATAATGAATTGGAAAGCAACATTATCACTTGTAATCATCTAATGAATTACCGGAAGTGTGGAAATATTTTTGCAAGTAACTTTTCACGCTCGGCAGAGTAAGATGAATTCTTATGTGTCTTCAATTCTGCACAGTAAAAACATCAAATAGCATTACATTAGATTAAGTAAAAAATTGTGTGCTTTTCAAAGGGGTTTAATTGTAAACAGGGATAATAATGAGTGGTATATAATCTGATGAAATGATATTGTCTTGTATCAAAATATTATTAAGACATATAATATCAATTTGAATGATAAAATAATACTAATTTTTTTTGTGCAACATCTCATCAATTGCATGTCTATGTAGTACTGCATACAAGATACCACAGACCAGTGCCATATTAAAGAGAGTCTGGCCAACTCGGTTATTGGCTTATGAGTTTTGAAGCCTGTGATTGGTCAAAACCGGTCCCGTGATCTATACAGTCACATTTTGACTATTGTAATGTAGTCTGGGGAAATACAGGAAAGCGTAACTGTGATAAATTGCAGGTGCTCCAAAACTGTTCTCTAAGAATTGTCTTGCAGGTTGACTCTATGTTTCCTACGAACGACTTGGATGGCACTCTACATCTTGATTGTTTAAATGTTTGCAGGTCTAAACAATGAGCTCACTCTCTCATCAGAGCTGTCAGGCAGATTGGTCCCCCGTGCATCAATGCACTCTTTATTCCTCGTGACACTGGTTACAATACACGATCTGGCTATTCTCAACTGAAGCTTCCTAAACCCAAAACCAATTATTGCAAGCGTAGCTTCACATTTATACACTGTATAGAGGCACTAACTGTCGAACAAGATTGAAAGATCGGTAACTCTGTCCATGTCATTTGAGGCATTTAAATGATACGTAATACACCGAAGGAAGATGTTTTACTGCTTCATGTTTGGTTCATTGCATTTGTATTTTATGACTGCTCCGCTGTTAAACTGTAGTTTTGTTTTCATTGTTTTATTTTATTTTAAACATTACTTTAGTGCCTTACTTTTTGGAAGTTTGTTTTCTGTTGTTGTGTACTCTTTGCATGACTTTTAATACTTACTGTTGCTTAATGTACTGTTATATCTATAATCATGTAATGATGTGCAGTGTATTATACATGTTTATAAAATGGGTTCAAGAATGTAGCCAATTGGAAGCGCTGAAATGAGTCACGTGTGCGTGCATTATTTTCTTCAGGTAAGCACTAAGAAGAGTCTCTCTTCCACCTCCCTGGCCTGACGTACGTCACAATGTTTTACACTAGCAGTGCGCACTCAATCAGTTGTTACAAGTGCGTCACGCGCTACTTTACGCGCTGTCAATCCTGTAAACAACTTCTAGTTCGGGCCGCGGGCTGCCACAACAGCCGGCGGCCTTTCTTGTGCATAACAGTACGTGGCGTACGTATACTCTTATACGTACGTACAGTACTAGGTGAGTGTGCGGGATTTCCGAGTGCGACGTGCGTAAATGTTTGGGACGAACATCTTCGGACATCTTGACTTTTGAGCGAGTGCTACATGTAGCTGACTGGTATTGACCCACAAAGGTACGTGAATAATGCTGTTAGTTTTCGACCCATTTTATAAAACTAATGATGCACAGGATTATTTCGTGGTACTAACACACTCTATCCTGTGCATCATTAGTATAATATCTATCTTAGGGATTGTGATGGAATCAACATTTTTTTATCTATTTTAAGGTGTAGCTGCCATAATATTATAGCTGTGTTACATGTATTTTACTTTTCGATCTTAAGTTTCTTCTATGTGTCTTGTATCGTTCTATATGTATTGTGGTGTATACATGATAATTATGTGTTTTATTCAAGATGTATGTATTTTTTGCATTGTACTGTTATTTATGTACATGTATGTATGTGGACCCCAGTGGAAACCAGCTTTGCTGATCAGGGTGTTCCACCCCATGAAGAGGCAATAAATTCAATCAATCAATCAATTTTGCTTTCACAGCACAGGGCTAATATATTGTTTCAATTACTGGTATATACATTAACACACAAGCAAAGTGGATCTTGCAACTCATCTGATACAATCAATGCACAATCGCAGTTATGGGATTGGGGCTACATAGGAATCAATTAGCACACGGACGAAGCATGCAGTAATTGACTATAATAGCACTTCATGTGCTATTGATTCTCCTATATGAGGGATGAACCAGTCTGCTTGTAGACAGCACAGACTCCAGTGTAACCTGCATCAACTTCCTACACTGTTCTACAGGGGCAATTTTGATTAATCAGTCCATGCCCAGTACAAAGGCACCTACTGTAACCTCTAAGGCAGGGCACAGTGCTCTTTTTGATGTGTTTTCTCCCTTCCATTTTTCCCAATTTTTCTCCCTCTCTCCAGGGCACCTCCCTGCTCTCTCCCACGGTAGGCATGGTGGTCAATTAGTTCACACTTTATCTCTTCAGCCAGTGCACTGGCCCAAGGCTCTAAAATAAGATTAGCACAGCAACACATGCAGGAATAGATCAATGTTCCACAATGAAACTGACCTGGCCAGAGGAGCTATCCTCTGCTGATTCTGGAGTAGCTTTTTCCTTGTGATCCAATATGCACCAAAAACTAATTTCCTGCTCACATGGATATATTTGTATCTACATGATACATTGATACAATATACCTATCATAAAGGCCTACCGTTGTACACTGTACATGTAAGTGGTATACATTTTTTATACATTACATATATATAAAATGTGTGAACATGTTTTGTCTGCAAAGTGTTCTACACCGTGTACTTACACAGAATTACACATGATATGGAATATTACAGAAAGAAAGAAACTAAACTTGTATAAAATTGCCATTTGGCAAGTTACTTCATATATGATGTACAAAAGTGTACCACAAACCAGAAGAACAAATAATGTCATTGATTTGCTCTTTTCTTATACTTATAATTTCATCTCCTGGCCTCTATAGTATGTTGCTCTAAACACAGTTACAGGGAACTTTGGAAAATCCACACACACACACACACACAAACACACACACACAACAACAACAACAACAACAATAACAAGATCTACAAACAAGCTACAATACCATCTGTATGCTCCATCAACCATCAAGAACATAATTCGAGTTCTTACTGTCTTATAGGCAAAATCATTGATATTGTAGACATACATAGGTAAAGGCTCATGATTTCTGTCAACCTAGAATCTATTACATGCTTTACTGCAGCACATCAGTTTTATTTCCTGGTTGTCTCCCAAGAATATAATATGCATCAAAAATTTTTAAATGTTGTTAGGTATACAATGTAATTTCAGGGGACATCATTCTAAAGATAATATGCCATTAACATAATTTCTAGTATGTGCCAAGATTACAACAGGGCCTTTGCTTAGATGAATTGCCAGTCTAGAAAACTTTACTAATAAGGCAAATCACATGGGAATGGATGGGAAACTACAATGTATTGTATACTCTTATTGCATTCTCCATAGATCTATTGATGATACATGATTGTATTAAGAACTGACTTACAATTGGATCTGGCAGACCTCCCTTTAAAGTCAGATTATAAGTTTGCTTCAATAGGCGTTTTCACATCTGCCTGATAAAAATCCAAGCTCAAGATATTTTTCACGATCGCAAATTAGCGCACTATTTCATTTCCTATTCACATCAGCCCGAACATTATTAAATAGCGCGCTAGTTCGCATTAATTATCCTGCTATTTCAGAAATTTCCCGAGTTGGACCCGAGAAATTTTCTCGATCAATTAGCGCACTATTAAATTTGTATTCACATCATCAAATAGCACACTATTTCGTGATAGGGTTAATTTCCCAAGTCAGAAAATAGCGCGCTATTTCGAAACATCGGGCTGATGTGAAAACGCCTATTGTCTAATTCTTCATAAAGGTGCAGATAATGAACCATCGCTATTGCATACATCAGATTTCCACTTGCTTTTCAGGCCTCATTGCATGAATATTCCCTACACATACTGCACAGGAATATGATAGCCACTTGTTCAGTCCTTTGACACACTCACACATACACGACTACACATACACAAACACACAAACACACACACACACACACACACACACACACACACATACATGTATATTCCTCCCCATAACACATCTCTTTTTTTTGGGGGGGGGAGGGGGGAGGGGAGGGATCATATCACCAATATATTCATGTACCGTAAAGTTCCGTGTATACGACGCACCCGTGTATAAGACGCACCCCTACTTTCGGACCTAAAATTTAAAAAAAAAAAATCCACGCAAATATTGCGTGTGTCATACATATTTTTTCAGCTCAAAATTTCCCTAGAATGCAGCATGTATTTGCTCTATTTTTCGTTTCCTTTTATGCTTTCTTTTAACGGTATTCATCGGACATCGGCAAAATATGGAAGACGCAAAATGCGAGACTTGTCTCGGTACTCACTTGCTATTGTTTCGCCTTTCAATCGTGGTACATGTGTCATGCATATCGTACTCATGAGTGTACAGTACAATCTTGTTTGCTGTCATACATAGCAGAGGGTGTCTCGCATATTGACGCATGTCAGACTGGAAGGTTCATTACGAAAAATAAGAAAAACATCAACAAGTGTAGCAGAGGGATCATACGGCGAGACGTACGGTGCGTACGGTAATTACACTCACTGTTGTTTCGCCCGGAGGGATTACCAGTACTAGTAACACGTGTGTCTCTTGTACCATGCTTGTATGCACAGGGCTAGCCTTTTGCAAAAGGCAGCTCGCTATAATTTCAGCACACGCAACAGAGAGCAATGGACTTGCACACACAGCGCGCAACGGGCAAGCGCGCTACGATCCGATCGCTGTGTGCACGCGAGTCCTTTGCAAAAGCCTCGATCTCTAGCTTGAGCAGCAGCTGCTACATGCCTTTGCCAAAGGCTTGCTAGCTAGTCTGCTAGCTAGCCACACAGTGTAGCTATGCTATCCTAGCTGGCCTCGTGAAATGAAGAGCAAACGAACGACACGGATATGCATGCATGCTTCACACATCGTTCATATTTACGGTGACATAGTGTCGATCCTACTCCATATTTTACAGCGTTTGTCTATGGCCATATTGATACTAGTCCATTGATAAGTTTTACGGTATTGGTAATTTAGTAATGATACCTGTACATCGCGTATTCCAGCTACTAGGTTGGCTGTTGGTAGCTTGGTAGACTGACATTGGTAGCATACAGCAGTGCTGTTACAGCTGTTGCCTATGGCCAGATTGATACATCGTTACTGCACAAGGCGGATCGTAAGTTTATCTCGTATTTGCAGCTTTTGTGTGTGGCCCGATTGAAAGATCGCTCATTTATTCGTAAGTTTTAGTGATTACTTACCTTCCAAACGTCGATGGGCATACATGGCCCCAAGTTGGCCTTATAAAATTGGGTGTACATGACAGATTTTTTTCCGTGATTCGACTGTACCCGTGTATACGACGCACCCCCGATTTTCAATGTTTTCTGACGAAAAAATAGTGCGTCTTATACACGGAACTTTACGGTACATGGAATTTATGCATTCAAGAATGCATACAGTATGCCTTTGACCTGCTAGGGGAGAAAAAAAACAAGAAGGAAAATGCTACATGACTCTCCCTAATGGGCACTGGCAATTATGCATCATTCCATGATGCTCACTTAATAAGGCTACAGCCGTCTTTCATGTACCGCCCCGCTCTCTGTGTGTGTTGTTGTTGTTGTCTTTTTTTTTCCAGAAGCCTGCCATGTCCATGAATTTACAAAGTATGCTGCATCTACGCATACATCATTGCCATCCCATGAGAATGTACTTTGCATCTTGCTGTAGTATGCCATGTTTAATAAATAGCAAAGTAGCCATGCACACTGACACCTCTTGGCTTTTCATTATAGCAATATAGTTGTGCAGAAATTTACGGGTTCATACAGGTACATTGTACAACAATCACTGATAAAGCAATTGCATACCGGTACATATATATTCCAGAGTGATACAGGTACATTGTACCTTAAAGACACTAGTAAAAGTATTGCAAAGCTTTTCCCCAATGCAATGGTGGATTTGAGTGACTGATGATTCATACTGATAAATGACTTTAAAAGCATTTTTCTTTTTCCATGAAAAGTGATTGTTTCTTTGAGAATTTACTATTTCTTTATGCGGGTAAAAGATTGCGATTCTAGCCCAGATGTGTTGTAAGTGGGCTGAAATTTGCATATAATCATGATAATAAATATCATCTATCAATTACTGAATATTCATTTTAGGAAATCTACATTCTAATTGAAAGAGAAGGCATCAGAGAAGAAGAACAAGAATACCAAGATCTTGGAAATGTTTGAAGATTTTTACAGTAACACTCAAGACACATTATACCATACATCATCATAATCTATGAAGATGTAAAAAATATTTCAAGTGCTGTTACAATGTATTATCACATCAATAATCAATATATGGGTCAAATGTTTAGCCATCAAAGTTGTTTCACACTTGTTCCACACTATCCATGCAAAGCATCATTCAGTATTACCCTGTAATGTGCATTCTCCTGGGCTTACATGTACAATACATTGTACAACCACTACCAATACAATGTATTTTAGTATCCTTGCACTTTGCTATACATGCCAACCGAACTTATTAATGACTTCACATTGTACTGACAACATCCTATACCCTGGTTCAAGATTATTACAATAATGGTAATAATTGTGTTACTGTATGATAAATGCTAGAAATGATTTTACACACTATATCTGTATTTTGTTGCAATGGCATAATGATGACTTGATAGAATGTTAAGCACCACAACCTTTGTCTTTGAATATGAGTGAAATATTGAACTTTTTTTTTTTTTTTTTGGGGGGGGGGGGTGAGTTCTCAAACATTTGATAACATACTGTCATGCCCATAATGAAAGGATGACACATAAAAGTTTAAGTGAATGAAATGTTTCTTTGTTTTATAGTGATATACTCTACATTGTACATAAGGACACCAAGTAGGTCATGATGGTACAGATCAATGTGTTTGTTCGTTTGGGGTTTTTTTTTCCTCTACGAGATCTGATATTATAATAAACAATGCAGTTTCCCTTGGCTGGATTATTGGGACTACATTCATAAACTTAACTGTCATACTGAGCAGCCTTTCCTATCCTGTAAAACCTGATACTTGCCATTCTCCTGAATATTCCGAGACCACATTTAGTCAACACTTTTACTGAAATATATCTTCAAAGTCTGGTAATATAAGGTTGTCTTTTCATCGTAGAATCCTTACGACAACCATCTAGCAAGGACATGTACTTCTGATACATTGTATATTCCTGAGATTCATTCAAACTTTCATTACACCACTTCACATTTTTCTTTTTTATTTCACATTTTCACATTTTATTCACTGAACAAATGTAGGCCTATAAATCTACAAGTCATATGTGCAAATGAAATCATACATACTTGTAAAAACTGTCTATGTAAAATGTAATGCTATTGTAAATGTGCTACAGACAGATTCACCACAACAGTATGTGATACAAAGCTACTACAACTGCCACTCCACTTCTAAGGTCACATGCAGCAGTTGCATTTCATACCCTTTACCACAGTGTATGCACAATAGATTTCATGCAGCCTTTTCTTATCAAATGCATCTGAGCCAGAAGGCATACATGTCCAATAAATCACATGACATAACTGCATCCAACTGTCAAGAAATCCTACCCTGACTGCAGGTTCTCGCACAACGGAGCATCCATCTGCTTTAGAGCTGCGTGGGAGACCTGCAGTCTACATGTAATATATGCGATTGCATAAATCAACATACCGTATATCTCCTGTTCTATCGAGGCTTACTGAGCACTTGACTTGCATCAGCCTAACATGGGTCAACAAGCAATAAATATACATCAAACATCCTTTGGCGATGTGTTCTTTCCAACACAGTTTCGTGATGGAACTCTTCAGAGAAGAGCCCAGGGCCATGTATTTGATTCACTGAGCAGTCATTAGTCAAATAGTGTCCTCACTCTGATGAGGCAGATGTACAATGTACAAAGAACAAATTCTATTCTCTGGCACTGCAATAGGAAGTTATGCCTGTATCTCTTAATCAATACTGTATGTCACACAACTTTCATGCATACTTATCACAGTATATGTTTTATACATTGTAGTTCCAATAAAATTCTGTTAAGTTTAGCATTAAATGGAAATATCCCCTGTAGGGTATAAAAGAATCATAGGAAGTAATTGGGACTCAGAGCAGCTGTGACATACAATTGTACAAGTACAAAGTCAAGTGCAAGATTTCAGTCACACTTTGTATCGTACCTTTGGCTGTATACACACGACTGTAGTAACAAGCATTGTTTTTTTTATGAAAGTGTGAACAAATCAATTCTCTGGAACTTTTCTAATCATTCATCAAAAATGTTCACTCCAAGACTGAGCATTCCTATTCCCTTGTAGTCTTATGAATATGATACAACAAATGTCAGCAAACTTGGCAATGATGTTGGCCACATGCTGTGGTAATGTGAAGAGTTGTGTCTTTTCCATACAAGATGGATAGCATATCTTGCTTTACTTTTTTTATGGCGCCTAATGCTGCCCAGAAAATAATCTCCTAAAAACTAAAAGCTTAGGGATAGTATATCTAACACTATTTTACTACTCAGACAGTTAATATAACACCATTTTACTACTGAGACAGTTAATACAAAGACATTAGCTCTAGACACACCTCTGTGTATGGTTTAAATTTCATCACAGGCTGCTGAAGGCAAACAATACATTTTCAATGTTCCTTCTCTTTCCTATTGAGTCAGTACTCACATTTTCCTTTTGAGGGTAAAGTAATTGTAATGGCTAAGGGCAGCAGAGGCAATTCAAATTCTGACATGCTTACCCTCACGAACCTTGAAAGGAATGTTTGTAGCATTTCTTCATTCAGTTTTTGTAATTTCCTGGCTGCTGGAATTCTATTGTGCCCAAAGCACCTTTCAAAAAGCTCTAGGTGTACAGGGAAGTGGATGGTTATTACGTGTATCACTGACATTCGAATATGCAGGTTTTTCACCTGACATAATGCACTGTGCTTGAAAAGATGTCCAGCTCAAGCCGTCAAACAAGTTCTACTCACAAAATCATCAAAAGTACAAAGGGCCAGCTGGGTCACTTCAATCTCAGCCTGTCCACAGTGGCACATTATTAGAGGGATGATCAGGCACAATAGCAACATACTTTATAATAAGATGATGGTCCATAAGCCCTGGTCACATATAAACACAGATCCTCAAGGTTCTACACGATGATCCGGGGAGTTCCGGGATAGTTTCCTCCTGGACGGAGCATCGACGAGCATTGATGACTGCGCACACGGTTTCAACACGGCATCTACACGGCGCTTACACAGACCATAACCGGACTCACCCGGCAACTACAATGTACATGGTCCATGCCGGAAGAGCGCGGCGTCTACAAGGATCAACACGGCAGCTACATGGCAGCCACACAGACCATCCCGGATTGCTCGGCCAACACGGCAGTCCCAGGATGACGCCAGATGTTTCTGACCTCCAAAAGTTGCCGTTTTGGCCTCCCAGATGTCCAAGGATGTCCAAGGTGTCAACACGGATCTCTACTCGGATCACCCCAGATCAGATCCAGGGTGATCCGGCATGTCTATGTGACTGGGGCTTTAGGAGGGTTCAGTGCATGGCACGTAATTCCTACACAGGTACGACATCTCCCTAGGGTATCATGTCATAAGTTGACAATTCAGCTAAACATTATAAATGCCTTCTCAATTTGTTTTTCCCATGGGCCCTACTTTTTCAGATTTCTTACCAATTGAGCTACCCTACAGGCCATACTGATAAACAGTGTCCTGTGATCAAGTTGACATTTGTAGACAGTAAAACTTAAAGGGGATGGCTAGTAACTGATCGATGGGAATCAGTGGGAATGCTGGGGGATGATTGTTCCAATTCTTGTGGGATTTATTTAAGAGTACATTATATCTATTGTTGTGTGAAAATTATTTACTTCAGAACGGTCTCATATTCAAGTAATGTGCAGTTTAATGCCCCGTCACTGTACAGGCATGCTAACCTGGAAACATTAAACTGCACATTACTTGAATATGAGACCATTCTGAAGCAAATAATTTTCACAGAACAATAGATATATAATGTACTTCATTACTCATGTAAATGTCAAACAATCTTACAAAGTACAAAATTATAAATTGCAATGTCTCACTGATGTTAAATTTCAATAGCATCTACACATACATGAACTGTGGCAAGCTCCTTTTGTATGGTGAACCTGAAAATTGACACCTATAAAAAGGTAGTGTACACGTACATGCCATGAATTTAATTTGAGATAATTGTACAACAATTTGCAACAGGTTAAACTTGTGATCCAGAACCATGTGACAACATGAGAAATATGTTATCCTTTCCTGCAAATATCACTTGACTGACAAAGTTTGGGGAAATAAAAATACCATGAACCATGTTTACATTGCTAAGTTTTTTGTATGCAGTGGCTGTGGTGATGATGTGCAGTATCTCGTACATGCTGCAGTGTGCACACTGATTGCGCAATCCTTGATATTGTGCAGATTGTAAACAGAATGACTGTAATGATCTTTTCCATTCCCATTCCAATGCCCTTTACACACCAACATGTCACTGATTAGAAAGCTTGTTATGCAACATAAATGCCACTCATTGTTCTCATTTGCATGGCAAACTCTTCTATGGGGACTTTCGGTCTAAGAATGAAAAAACAAATAATGCTCAGAAATAAGGCAAACAAACAGATATCAAACAAGTCATGACCCATGATGCAGAAGTCATGAACTAGTTTGAACAGATATGCATAAAATACAGTCTGTAGTCATGAACTGCTAAATGCTTGGGCCACTCGCCAAGTCTTGTTTTTCTTGATGTGACCCCTTTGGACTTTCATTCTCTACCAAACACTTGGAATTGGATTCGGATTTGGACTTTTTAAAAAAAAAAGGTAACTCCCCCTCCCCAGTACATCTTAAATATTCATCCCTTTCATCAAACCCAATTGTGCAGACAATATCTGCATTACATTGTACTTGGTTGTAAAATCGGAGCAGGACAGTCCCAGAGTAGTCTGTGCACTATATTTCCACTGCTATTATCTGCATAACATCCACATCATGGCCATACTTGTAGTTTCACAATTCCCAGAGAAATGTGGATTACATCCAAGGTGCAGCCAAAAGGTCACCTCCCCTTCCCCATCATCATAGGGGCAAGTGTAGTTACCGTGACGATTAGACGCATGTGTTCAAGGGTTGGTTTGTTTTTTTTGGTTTTTTTGGGGGGGGGGGGGAAGGGGACTCATAAAAAAAAAAAAGCAGATCATTTTCAGAGTTTGTGAATGCTGTCTTTATTGAATGGTCTGCATTGCTCTATAATATGTGGATAGTTGGGGAATACAGAATTTGTGAAAGGGTGTAATAAGAGGCAAAAGAAGGCAGCACATACAAAAAGCACCAAGCATACTGTAAAAGTGGATGTTTTCGTGTGACTTATTTTTCACGCTCGGCCCAGTAAGAAGAGTTTTGTGAGTTTTCAATTCCGCGGAATCAAGACACTCAACTACAAGAGTGTACTGGAACATACAGCAAGCAAACTATTTGCGTGCTTTTATTTTCGCGCCAGCTCCTGGTTGCGCAAAATGTGCAAAAATTTCAACACCGCGAAAATTTCCACTTTTACAGTACCACTCAGCAACAGCTTTACATTGACTCTATAGGTTAGCGTGGGAGCAGAGCTCTCCTCAATCAACATCAGCTGTTTCCAATCAGCCACCTACGCGTAATCATACCAGCATGTATGACATCCTAGATGGTGGTTGGCTGTAACACATACAGTAGGCAGCTTGCAGGTTTGTAATTTGACCAACTGAATACCAGTGCCAGGTCAGTCTTCATCCCTTGTCATGGAGGGAAAGGTTCATTGATAATCATTGCTAGGTTTACCAAACATGTGTATTGTTAACCTTGCCTTTAAGTCGAATCTATTTGAACTGAAGAAATAGCTTTGACTTAGAGAAAAATTCGACTAATGAGGGATTAAAATCAATAGATTATAAAGAGAAAAGAACATGAAAAGACCTTCAAGTTAGGCAATTAATTGACTTATAAATGCAAGGTTGACTTCAGCAAGGTTGACTGTATGTGTGTGTTTGTGTGTGTGTGTGTTTCTGTTTCTGTTTCTGTTTCGGTTGCATCGGTACACCCCAAATTAACTGTGTGTATACTCAACCAATGTTGAGTGAGTGTAACAAGATCTATGAATATTATTTTCCCCTTTGTTTCCTTTTTTCTTGCAAGAGTAGCCATTTATGTCTACTATCTACTACAAATTTGGATGCAACTGTTTGACTTAATTCAACAACTAATAGACTAATTACCAAGCTGAGCAAGAGCAAATTGTGTTCTCACCTGAATGAATTAACAGTCAAAAGATGTATAACTGCTCAACAGTAAGTGGCAACTTTGTTTTCTTTTTCTTTAAAATACTGCAGTGATCTAACTTCAAAATCACTTTCAATGAAAATATACGTCATTCTCTCTGAAACATTGCAGACATATAATTTTGATATTAATTGCAAAGAAAGAGGCATATACAATATACCATTGTCACCAAGACACTGTGGTAGTCATAAGCACATCTGGGTCATTCAGAAGGTTAACTATTCTACAACAACAAGAAAAACATCAAAAACAATGTGAACTGATCTACAAAAAAAAAAAAAATCACAAAAGGATCAGTATTTCTGAACATGTCAACCAGGAAAGAAGGCCAAGTTCTTCCTTATTCCCTTGCAGTTGCATAGAACTACAAATACAAACAATGTTGTAAAAAAACTTGCCAATCAGCACTGGCAAGATGTGAACAATTTCTAAAAGCCGGGTTAAAAAAAGAAAAGGTGCAAGAACCCTTCAAGGACAAGTCCACCTTCATATACATAAGGATTGAGAGAATGCAGCAATATTAGTAGAACACATCAGTGAAAGTTTGAGGAAAGGACAATCCGTTCAAAAGTTACGAATATTTTAAAGGACAAGTTCACCTTCATAAACATAAGGATTGAGAGAATGTAACAATATTAGTAGAACACATCATTGAAAGTTTAAGGAAAATCAGACAATCCGTTCAAAAGTTATGAATTTTTGAAGTTTTTGTGCAGTAACCGCTGGATGAGAAGACTACTGCAGTGTATGAATAACTTAGATGTCACATGCGTACAACAGTATAAGGAAAATATAAGGAGAATTTCACAAAATTCCATCTTTTGAAAAAAGTGCACATTCCCCTGACTCGTTACCGACAAATGTTATGGATAATATTATTCCCCCTGCCTTTAGAAAGAGGCAAGTCAAGAGCTCTCTTATTATGCGAAAAAAGTGAAAATATGTTGAATTTTCTTTTACATTTTCTTTATACTGTTGTACGCATATGACTCACAAGCTGTAGTAGTCTCCTCATCCAGCGGTTCCAACACAAAAATTTTAAAAATTCATAACTTTTGCATCGATTGTCCAATTTTCCTCAAACTTTCACTGATGTGTTCTACTAATATTGTTGCATTCTCTCAATCCTTATGTTTATGAAGGTGAACTTGTCCTTTAAGTATCTGCGCAGTCACTGCTGGAAGAGAAGACTACTACAGTGTATGAAGTCACATGCGTACAACTTTATAAGGAAAATAAAAAGAGAATTTCACAAAACTTTACTTTTTGAAAAAAGTGCACATTTCTTCGACTTGCTACTGACGTATGTTAAGGGTAATATTATTCCTCCTGCCTTCTGAAAGAGAGAAGTCGAGTGTTCTTTTGTTATGCGAGAAAAATGGAAATATGTTGAATTTTCTTTATTCTTTCTTTATATCGTTGTACTCATGTGACATCACAAGCTATATAGTCTTTTCATCCAGCTGTGACTGAGCAGAAACTTCAAAAATTCATAACTTTTTAACGGATTGTCCGATTTTGCTCAAACTCTCACTGATGTGTTCTACTAATATTGCTGCATTCACTCAACCCACATGTCTATGAAAGTGAACTTGTCCTTTAAAGGTATCTTAAGCCAGTGTTACTATCAATCTGCTCTGAGCATATTGAAGTTTTCTGGAATTGATGCTTTTCATTTGAGCACCTGTAGAGTCATACCAGCTCTAACATTGGTGCGTAGGGTTCAGTAGAAGTGACATTTATTCCAACTTGTACATGTGACACATTATATTGATTGTAACACATACAAGCAACACATTATTGAATCTAAATGGAGGAGTACAACTGCCACATACAGTTTATGTGCATTCATTTCACAACCATCTTAAATTGCACATTTTCACAGTTTTGGATATTACTAAAAAAGTGTATATCTTTGTGCAACTAATTTTTTGTGCTTGGCTGGGTAAGCTGAGCTGAGTTTGGCGTGTTTTTAATTCCACGGAGTCAAGACATCAACTACTGGAACACATGGCAAGCAAAAATATTTGTGTGCTTTTATTTTTGCACTAGTTTCTGGTTGCGTGAAATGCGCGAAAATTTCAACACCGCGAAAATTTCCACTTTTACATTAGTTCAACATACAAAATGCATGGGTTGAATAGAAATGCGACATGGTATTTTTTTTTTTTTTTGGGGGGGGAACATAAAAGAAATATTACTCCAAACCATAACCCTACCTTAGCAAAATCTGACATCAAGACTCTGAAATCCAGCATTGACTCCATTTTTAAATACTTTAACTCTAACTACTGTAAGCCGTACATGGTGGAAATATCATTTAGAACTACAAATGTAAAATACATACATTTCTTTTAATTTTGTGAGAGGGGACAAAATGAACTCTCGTATGCACGGAATTTTTTCCCCGTCTGATTCCAGGATGTGCCTGCCAGAATTATTATTAGATGTAATATGAAAATGACAAAAAAATGTTAACTTACTATTGCTTGACTTGAGATCTCTGTGGATGAGAGGAATGGGAGCATCCCAGTGGAGGTAGTTCATGCCATCAGCTATTTGGTAAGCCCAGTTTACAAGAACGTTTGGTGGCATCGCCATCTTCTTGCCAACAAGCAATCTGTTGAGCGAGCCACCTCTTGCATATTCCATGACTAAACACACGTGAGGTTCCTTGAGACACGCTCCTCGGAGCGATATAATATTTGGGTGCGAGAGTAAACTGAAAAGTTTTGCTTCCTTTCTCACGTTGTCTATGGTGGACCTAATATCATCATCCTCAGGATCATGCCTAGCAGCTTTCACTGCAACTTCTTCCCCTCTCCATGACCCGCGATACACCTTACCAAATCCACCAACTCCTATGAGCTCGTTCAGTTGAATCTCTGAAAAGTTGATCTCGTTAACTCCATAATTTATTTCCTTTTCAAGTATGAAATGAGAGTCGCTAACATAGTTGCTGGGGAATAATCCTTGCTGGTCACCTACCCTTCCTGTCCACCAGCCGTCATCCCCTGAGACATCATGGTCTTTCGAGATGATTTCGACCAGGTCCCCTTTCCGGAGGTTGAGCTCGTCATCTGCTGTCGCTTCATAGTCGTACATCGCCGTGCATATACTCATGACAGCAGCACTAGCAGTGGCGCTACTACTGCCACCCGAATGCGTTCTTGACAGTGCAATTTGTCCACCCCCAGCTATTGGCGAGGTGTTTACTTCATGGCTTTGCGCCATGTTGGTTGGAAGATATCGGTAATTTATGTGATTAATTCTTAACTTTAATAATCCTGCTCCCGCAATCCCAAATGGGTCGTGCCAGATACAAAGTTGACATGAATATCCGTGAACTTCATCTCACAGGGCAGCTGACTCCATTGTATTTACTGAGCAATAGCCCAACACACATGCACACACACATACACACACACCCTTCTTCGTTTTGTTGACTTGCCCCTAATCTCGTCGTACTAGTAATCCCTTCCACGTAGCACACATTTTGGAACTTTGCGAGGCTGATCATTCTTTTCAAATTGATGGTTGGTAATTGAGCTCCATGATGCGATGAAAATGGTTAGTTATGATTCCTGCTAAACTCCGACAGAGGAATATAAAAATAACTCCCAAAGTCCGGTGCCGAGCAGGTGGATGGCATATACGACGTGTGTGAGTGTGGTATCTGCTTGCTCGTCGTATCAGCAGCAGGGCAGACGTGCATGCAATACTTGCGTGTGTGTGTGTGTATGTGTGCATAATTAAGAGTACAGAGTGTACACATTTATGCGTTGTGTGTGTGTGTGTGTGTGTGTGTGCACCTCCACCACACACCCACCATCACACCACTCATTCGTCGGCAAGAGTCTGTCAGGGCTAGGGCAGCTTGGGCAGGCACGACGCCAAAGAAGCCATACGAAAATGCATGCAAGTCTCGATTTACCCAATCCTCACCACAGCATCTCGCTATGCGCGCGCGTTTGGAAAGCTGAACACCGGAGTGCTCTTTGATGGCAGTTTTGCATGGGAGCACATACACAAACCAAACCACTGTACTGCCACTGGGTGAGAGGGAGTTGGCGCTCTAATATTTCCGAAGAAGCCACACATCCTGTCTGAAAAGAGAACAGATGACCAATGTTCGGGGACTTCCCATCTGTCTGATATATTTCGTGTTAAACATAATGAACAGGCCGTAACGAGGAGGGGGAGGGATATTCAGGGGGTTAGAATTGACCCCCGCTTAGGTGAGTAGATTTTCAAGTAATTTGATCAGTAGGGCCCTAAATGAAAAAGAAAAAAGAAAAATATAAATCAAGATTGTTTGGGGCTTTTCTTGCAACTTACAAAGGATTTATCAGCGCAATATCGTCTTACCTTTTGGAGTGAAATTTTTCCATATTCAACCGAAACTGTGCACCAAATAATTATATAGATCGCACCCCGTTACAGCCCCCCCCCCCCTTCTATGAAAACATTTCTGTAATAACACGGCAATGAACACGATCGATATGTCTAGGCCTATAATTGCACTCCTTCACATTCACCTGAAAGAACTTGATCAGTAGACGAAAAAGAGGTGGTTGACATCTTCAACACAAATCCAATACGAATGATGCTGAACTAAAAAGGTTAGAACACTCAGTGTACAGACACGAATAAGATCAGGGAGCATTTCATGAAACATTTTGTCCAACAAAATAGTCTGACAAATTTGCTCTCAACCAATCAGATGCAAGGATTTTGACAGTAGTTTGTAACAGTTTGTCAGAAAAATATCCGACCAAAACGCTTCATGAAATGCCCCCAGAGAATTTTCTACATGGCTGATATTGTGTCAAAACAATTAAAGACGAAAAACTAATTTGACTACATTTGCCTCTCTCATCAGACCACGCTCGGTATATTGTTTCACTCCCTCAAAAAGGCCCGCTACTCTCTAAAAAAATCGAGTGAAAATATTCACTCTTAAAAGAGTGAATACAAAAAAGAGTGAATTTAGAGTGAAATTGGAGTGAATTTTGAGTGAAAATGTTCATTTTCAGTCATTTTGGAGTGACCTCAGGGATCACTCGGAGATTTTGGAGTGATCCCTGAGGTCACTCTAAAACGATTGAAAATGAACATTTTCACTCAAAATTCACTCCAATTTCACTCTAAATTCACTCTTTTTTGTATTCACTCTTTTAGGAGTAAATTTTTTCACTCGATTTTTTTTTAGAGAGTATAATATTTCCAATTAAAGGAATCCCCCTCCCAGAAATGTAACGGGCCTGAGATTGGGGTAAAAATTACGATATCATTTTTATTCAAAATAGGTAACATGCCGCTATATAGGCTATAGTCAGATAGTCCGCTCTATACTTTCGGCCCGCATGTTGCTATTTATATTGCCTCTATAGGATTTTCAACTCCATGCGGCATAACCCGAGATGAACCGATCGAGGATCATAGCATGGAGTTGAGATCCAGCAACATTATAAGTCAACGTCCGAGATAGTCCCAGAACATAAAGGATTGCGTTTGATTTCAAATCAATCTTTAAAAAAAAACAAATAATATTAATTTCAACTTTTTGGGATGTAATTGCTCAAAAGCTGAGATTTCTTTGAAATTAATCACGTGATCACGTGAACGAATAAGTCAATCGTATGTTGCCATGCATGGTGTTTCCAATTAATCAGTCATTTTTGGCATAAGAATTGTGAACAGGACATCACAAGATAGAAAAGATGACACTTAATTTACCATGAGAAGTAATAACATGGTTACTGAGAATTTAGATAGTGTATACACGAGATACAAAAATACCAAAGTTGGGTATTCTTTTTGTACCAGTGTTGTAAAAACACAACAATTCTACAGATCTATCTAAGGTATATGTCTTTAAGTCTGTTTTGTTTTTGTTTTTTTTAAAGACGAACTTATCTATTCATCTATGAATGAAGACAAATATCGGTAATTAAAATCAATCGCAAGATTTATGATATTTGAAAGTGATTTGAATCTCAAGATCGTAGATAGGGCCCAGTTTATTCGAATAAAATGGAGTGAAATTTTACTCGGTCAATTGCGATCTCGCGAGCTGAAACGTCACACAACCTATAAATGTTTGCATTGCGTATATTATAGCGTAATACGAGAGGCTTTCTCCTCTCTCGTTAGCTATGAAGCTAATTAGCGTTTCACACGCCCGCAAGGGCGCCGGAAGAGGGGGGGTGGGGTCAAAACGAGTTTTTGCCCCTGGGCCGCCAAGTGCCCCCTGTAACAAATAATTAATCAATAATTATTTAAAGACCAAAATGAACAATACAACATAAGGCACTTTTCTTGTCTAAAAGTTGTCAATTTCATAACTGAAAATGCAAAATTTTCGTCCCTAAAGCTAGTACACCAACGGAGACGTCTCCGCGACGTCTCCAACTTATCAGTCACAGCAGTCGCGGAGACGTCTCCAACATAAAAATGTCTTGCGGTCTCACCAAGGAGACGTCTCTGAGACGAGTTATGGCAGGTGGCAGAAAAATTTCAAATATGAGGGAGCCGTTGCAGGATCACCTGACTTGATCTAGGCAGGATGTCAGCACGCAGATAGGTCACGTGGTTTTTAAATAGGTCAAACAGTGTCAAATAGAGTCGCGGAGACGTCGCGGAGACGTCTCCGCGACCTCTCACCAGTTTTCCTGGTCTCCAGCAGGTCTCGGCGACGTTTCTGAGACGTCTCTGAGACATCGCGGAGACGTCGCGGATAATTATGATTAGTCTCCGCGACGTCTCCGCGACTGATGGAGACGTCTCGGAGACGTCGCGGAGACTACGCGAAAAATCGAACATGTTCAAATTTCTTGCGACTAACTGGCGACTAATCGGAGACTCTGTAATCCTTTTCAGGAGAAGTCTCGGAGACGTCGCGGAGACGTCTCTGCGACTAGCAAAATCTAGAGTCGCGAACTAGTCGCGAACTAGTTTCAAGCCCGGTGAGATACCCCATTTAGGGGGCGAAAATCATAAAATCATAATACGCTATAATAGACATTAATACACTAATATTTACTTATGAGTAAATTTAGTGTATAGATGGTAGCCGTAGTTGCGTCCTCGAGTGTGCCCCCTGAAACATACCTTATAGTAAACCTTACATTTTCCCTTTCCTCTATGCTTTTTAGCGATATAAGAATAATATTCATTGCTCGAACAATGCGAATGAATACATTTCAGACGAATGGCAAAGTGAAAGTGGCTCGCTCGCTCTGCCCGTGCCTTATAAAATGAATAGTTTTCCTAAGTTATGATCATAGTCCTTTGCAGTGTTTTTTTTATTATTGTTTAATTCCCTAGAGAATTTTGAATTAAAATGTTCTGTAAACGCGACTTTCGTACTCTGTTTTTACAAAAAGTCCCTTTGCTCCCTCGCCGAGGATCTCACACCGTCACATAATGTACCCCCCGTATGTTATAATCATAGTCCTTCGCACTATTTTTTTAAATGTGTTTAATTTCCTAGAAATTTGCTTTTAAATGCTCTATAAACGCAACTTTTGTACTCTGTTTTTACAAAAAGTCCCTTACCGTGGGAGGGGGTATCCCCTTCCCACACCTTCCCCCGCTCTGTCGCTTCGCTCCCTCGCCAAGGATCTCACACCGTCACATAAAATGCACTCCCGTATTTCATAATCATAATTCCTCGCACGGTGCTAATTTTTTTCACTATGTTTAATTTCCTAGAAATTTGCTGTTAAATGCTCTATAAACGCGACTTCTGTATTCTGTTTTTATACAATGGGCCGAACGCATAAAACTAGCAATTGCTTATAAGCAATTGCGTGAAGCAAAAGCACAAGCTCGTCTGATAGCAAAAGGTCTAGCTCAAGCAATCATAATTATGCATAAACCTTTGCTTGTTCTTATACCTTTTGCTTGTCACGCATAAGCAAAATGCTTGCGTTTTCAACAAAAGGGACGTCACGCCTGTGCGAACACAAGAACAAAGGCGGGTGTGACAGCATGTACTATTTGAAAGGGCGTGTGTGTGAGGAAACATTTCCTGACATAGCAAATGCACACATACACATCTATACACACTCACGTATACTGGCTGATTCCCATCATTGCTTATAGTGGCCCGGATGTGCCAGATCGCACGTACGTGGAGAGAGGTATCCTTGCTCTCCACCGAAGTCAGACATCCTACTTGATTCTCATCACATTTTGCGTGCTAACCACTGGACATTCCCGTTGTTGAAAAGAAAAAGTTTCTTACATTACTAAGGAGTAATTTCTTGTAGATTTATACCACTCCTGTACAAGTTTGGTTTTTCTTTTATGAATATAACACTCGTAAGCAATTACTAGTAAGAACAAGCAAAAGATCTTTTTTATCCATATACGCTTTTAAGTAGCAAGCAATTGCTTGTGCTTGTTAGTAAAATCTTTTGCTCGCAAGCAACTGCTCGCTTTTATAGCATACGGATTCAAGTAAAAGAATAGCATAAGCAATTGCTAGCTTTTATGCATCCTGCCCGAAGTCCCTACCGTGGGAGGGGGGTATCCTCCCCCTCCCACACCCTCCCCCCGCTCGGTCGCTTCGCTCCCTCGCCGAGGATCTCACACCGTCACATAATGTGCCCCCGTCGAAGTTTTGCCCCCCCCCCAAACAAAAACAAACAACAAACAAACAAACAAACAACCAAACAAACAAACAAACAAAAAACAAAACCCAGAAGTGTTCCGGCGCGTGATACGAACCAAATACAGGACTGTCCTATAAGGTATATACTATGGGACAGTTTAGAACTATTTTCCAACGTTTGAAGGCAACCGAGGATTCGAGGATTCATCGAGTTATAGGCCTATCATGTTGCAGGAGGAATAGCTCCTATACATTTTGGAATTCCAAAAGTACGATCACAAAATGCACTCCTGTTTAATATGGTTTCTTTTGCCTTTATTTCGATAATCTCTCTGTTTAATCTAAGAAACATTCCAGATTCAAAATCCGAGTCAAAGTTACTTATTCCTAAAAACGTACAGGTTCGACATTACAAACTTTCCGGTATGTATAGTGCTAAGGTTGAATTTAACTTCGTGGTCAATTTCTAAGTTATAGAATATGTGGAATACAGTCGATTGGTTGTCGTAATACAAGTATGAACTGGACAGTTGATTACAATACGGCCCTATATTATATAGTATTATGACAGTCAATGAAGAAAAAAAAATATAAAGCTCTTTGAGTATAGGTCTATCCATGATTATAATCAATCGTTGGGATGAGCAAGAAATCGTTCCAACAATAATAATAAGCGGATATACGTTATAAGACAAGTTAAAGAATTTCAGATTGTTAAGCATGTTCCTTTCACTTCCAAGAAGATCTTGATAACGGAAAATGAATGAATGAATGAATGAATGAATGAATGAATGGAAAAAAAATTAAGTGCATGCATGACATTGTAAACGTGCCTTTTCAGTAAGTTGATGGTGCTCTACTGTGGAATAGCCTGCCACCCCCAGTGCGAAATGCCCAGAGTAAGAACGCTTTTTGTTCACAGTATTTGAAATGGTGTTCTGGGTAATAACTGTTATCATTTTTTTTTTCTTCAATGGATCCTGATTTATTTTATAGCGAAGGGTATAGTAGAAGAAGCAGATTGTATGTTGTTCAATATTGTAAGATGATTGATGTCGTTTATTAATGATTTTCGTTGTTAGAAAAGAATGCTGAATTTTGAAGTATAAAAGAGAATAATGTATAAGTGAATTAAGAGTTTAGTACAGATAATATTTTTTTTGGGGGGTATATTGATAGAAAAAAAAATCAATGGTTGTGTTATTGTTTTTTTGTTTGTTTTTTGTTTGTTTGGTTTTTTTTTTCAGGCACGTATACTATTTTGATGCACATGAAACTTTATTATAGAAGGTTCATTTTTCTTTATAAACTCAGTCAGTAAGTGAGATTTTTTAAAATCCTTTTTGCAAACTGATATCTCATTCTTATTTTCTCTTTTTTATGAACAGTTCTGTTCTGTATGATGTACGACCTATTGTGTTATGTTCATGTTATGATTTTGTTGTGATTGTTACCTTGCATGTGTTTACAGGGCCCCCTGGAAAACAGTACTTGATTACTGCCGGGGCCACCCTGTATAAATAAAACGAAATAATGATAACAATAATAACAATAATAATAATGATAATAATAATAACAATAATAATAATAATGATAATAATAATGATAATAATAATAATGATACGCTGTAATTGTATAAAAAGTTCGTACGTATTTTGTATTGCATTTTTCATTAGTAAAATAACAGTTTTGTGTGTTAATGACATGTATAGTACTGCACATATTGTGACATTGTGTGTACCTGTATAGGGGAAAGTATAGACCAATTTGGCTTGGGTATAATTACTGTGTGCTTTTTTTTATGGTAATTTCTAACTGGGGGCTTCAAGTATTCCTAACGAAAGATGGTATGCCCTGGCACCAGTTATGGCCGCCATAAGTTACAGTGCTCTGAAGTCGGCAAAAACGGACTACCTTACTGGCTCGTATCTCTGTGATGATAATGGCCATAAATGATAACAAAATACAACAAATCGCAAAATTCAGAAATGTAAATCATTCACAAATGAACCCTTGAAGCCAATGATGATGATGCCATGAGATAATAACATCAGGTAACCTTTCATTTTTGCGTGTTCGCCACTGTATAAAGAAACCCAAATAAGCTGGACACGGAACTTTTTGATAACACTCTTAATTTAAACGACGAATTGTAAACAAAGTGATCCTAACAAAAGGTGGGACCCATCTTTGATTAGGACCACTTTGTGTTTCTTTGTTTTGGATATCTCAGCCATTTCAAAACCAATCTTCATCAGATAAAGATCATAAACTTTTGATTGCTTTACTACTCTATAATATTTCATCTAAGTGGTTTCTAATCATCTCTAAAAGTTAAAACCTGATTTAGTTTATGATCTTAAGCAAAACTATGTACCATCCTTTTTTAATATGTCATTGTGTATATCTACTCGCGTATGGTATTTCTGTTTTGAATTTGCTTTGTTCCTGTTTGTGTGATGTCATCATCATCATCATCATTCTAACTTCCTGATAATATCTGTCCAAGGCACATAGGCCGATACTATAAATGTGACTTTCCGATCATTACTAACTGGTACGTTTAGTGGTCTGCAAAAGAATGAAAAGCAAATTAAAGGTATAGAAGAATGCTATGAAGAGATAGAAGAAAAGGAATAGGCCCTAAGGGGAAGAAGAATGTTTTCGTTGGGCAACTCAAAGAGTAATCCGATGTGTCACAGTGGGATAAAGGCCTACTCTGATTTAAAACACTGTAAGTCATCTCGCATGTCGGCCATAATCAATAGCTGGGCGTGCTTCCAACAACAACAAAAAAGAAGAAATTATAAAGAAAAGACGATTCAATGGATTACGCAATGAGTGAGGTGCATTGCTAGCTGTGCAATCTACTACAACGTGTATTAGGGCCTATATTAGGCATACTTAACCCCCCCCCCCCCTCCCCATATGATTGAAACCACCACCAATTTACAGACCAAGTCGAGAGTCGCGAGAGTTTCCACTAAATCACCAGTTTTTGGTAATTTTTGCACTCATAATATCGTAGTTTTTGACGACGAGAAATTAATATTAACCGCTGGCATCGTCACTCTACCACCTCTCTGGTATACTACTACCAGCTCTATGCGACAAAGCGGTGGGAGCTGGAGGAGCGGTGCTGGAGCGTGTGCACCACTAGCCTTTAAACAAGGCGACTCGCTCTGCGTGCCCCCGTATAGCGCGTTTACCTCACAAACCTGTTGGCCGGCGAGTGGAGCGAGCCGCCTTTATCCACTCGTTCAGGGATGTGTACTTTTGTCGTTGTTGTTGCTTTATATTCTTTGACAAATTTGCGTACAAATTTGACGCAGAAAATACACACGGCACCAAGGCAAGCCTCGTTAATATTAAGTAACTATTCTTATTCTACTTAAGAATAGTTACTTAATATTAACGAGGCTTGCCTTGGTGCCGTGTGTATTTTCTGCGTCAAATTTGTACGCAAATTTGTCAAAGAATATAAAGCAACAACAACGACAAAAGTACACATCCCTGAACGAGTGGATAAAGGCGGCTCGCTCCACTCGCCGGTGTCACAGTCGATCCGTTCCGGGTTCCGGGGGAACCGATATACTGGCCGAATCCAGTCGATTAGTTCCGCGGAACGAATATACCGCACAATAGGCAGTACGCAGAAACGTTCCGCAACCGCCGATCCTATCCGGGTTGTGCGAGTAGGCCTCATTAAAAACAAAATAATATCTGTGTATTGTGGATGCTGATACCAAACCCAAAAAATCTAAGAAAGCTATTTCTTCATTTTTTTGAATGATATTAAGGACAAACCTATTTTTACGTTCTGATAATTTCCCTTTAAATGAATCATATTATAACCTCGTACAAGCGGCGCGAAGAAATGAATTACTGTAGGGCCTACAATGTATTAGCTAAATAGCATGCACAAATACGTACGAGTCGATCATCTGGAGCCGTTGCACAGATAGTGTACGATTAGCCTTTATTTATAGACAAAACTTCAAAGAACAGTTCAACGAAAGAGCATGGTAATACCAGGGAGGTGTGAGAGGCCTCTCTCACACCTCCCTGGTAATACTATAGTTATAGGTCCTACATTCAAAAGAGACTGCTTGAAGTGGGAAGGAAGAGAGAGGGAGGTTTTGCTGGTAGGGTATACAGCAAGGATAAACATGTTTTTTTTTTTTTTTTCGGTGAGCTTTGTTCTGATAAGAAAATTATTGTTCAGCTGTACTTCAAAAAAAAAAAGAAAAGAATGTTGGTCTAATAGTCTGCAAACAAATTGTTAATGTGTATGCCGTGTATGCAGGGGACTAAAATGGAGCTGTGCATTTGGATTTCATTTCATTTATCTATTTTATTCTCATTTTTCTTTCAACAAAACATAAAACAAAGTAAATCAAAAATGCAAACATAAGCAAGTATACATTACAAAGTATGACATTCAATGGTAATTAACAAACTAATAAAGATATGCACACATACTGGAATTACAAAGTTATGTTTGCAGGGTAAAACTGAGAACTAAGAGGTCCACTAAAAAGCGTTGGTTGTAGATTTTAGACCACTCTAAAATATCTTCAAAAATACTTATCATAATTACAAGTGCGTAATTTTGCATAATGCAAAAAATAAGACAAAATGAAAGAAAGAAACAACAGAGACACATGAACATGACATGACTAAACTGAGGGGAATATACGAATGAAAGGATTAGAGCAAAAACAAAATTAAAGGAAGGAGAGAGAGAGAGAGAGAGAGAATGCCTACACGCTGAACAGGATAAACGGAAGAGGAGATTTATTGATTGATTGATTACCTAAATTGTCCACTCTGGAAATTCTTTATACATTGGATATCGCAACAAAATTTACATTCAATACATCACAGGTACACCACAATCAGACATGTCATAGAGTACAAAATGAAACTCACTCACATTAACATACATTAACGTATGCACCATAATAACATAATACATTAACCCGACATTTACAACTACATGTATACAAAAACTATTAATATACAGCTGTATATGAATTGAACTGAATTGAATTGAATTTATTTATTTAACCACGGGTAACAAGCCTTTTTTTTTTCTTTCCCCTCGTTTTCTGTGTATACGATTCTAGAGTTATTGGTGTTAACGTGTGTTAGAGATTATAGTCCAAAAAAGGATCAGACGCCTGGTAATTTCACTATCATTGACTGCTATCAAATGTTTTGTTTTGTGATGTCAAAAATGTATATGTCATTGACTTATGAAAAAGCACGATGTTTTTTTGATCTGATCAATAAAATCCAGAAATATAAAAAAAGCCTGCTATCAGCTACAAGCTGTTTTTCAGCAAGGCCGTTAAATGATTACAAAACATAGAAATCATACAATGAAGAGAATGCACATAAAAAACACAAAATAATCATTACGAACGAACGCCACAAAAAATTAAAGAAAACAAAGTCACTGAGTATACACTGTGTAAGTACAGACAAAAAAAGGAAAATCAAACATGTGACAAGTTATTGGGAGATAGTAATTACATAAGCATTGTGTACTTTGAAAAAATGTGATATAATCAGGTAAAATGATTAGCAAAGGAAATGTGCGAAATTGCTCTTGAAAATGCAGTAATTGAAGTTAAGGATCTTGTTTCTGTTGGTAATGTATTGAATAATCTCGATGCCGAATATAAAGGGCTATTTTTAAGAATAGTTGATTTGGGCTTATAACACTTTCATAAAAGTATTCCACTCATATATTTATTTGATAATATCCTTTCATACATCATCGTTATACACCAAGCAATTATATCACCTACATATCCCAATATATTAGTATAGTTCACTAAAAAAAAAAAATCCAATATGTATATATATATATATAATGATAATAATAATAATAATAATATTTACCATGGCAGCGCCTTATCAAAATAACACCAAACGTGTCTTGCATGTGCACCTGTAAATCATAATGTATTCCAAATTTGAAATTACATAACTTAAATACTGTGGGAATAAAAAACAAAAAAAAAAATACTTAAAAAAATTAAATTACCTTAACAATGCTTTCTCTATCAAACACACACGAGAAACATATATCCTACAAATCTACACCTCACTTTCATCATCACCAAATTTGAACTCAATTCAACTTATAAACATAATCACTCAATATCACCATATACCCAAGATTTCATCAGAATTAATTCAGAGCTGTAGAAAAGTTCGCGACGTAGACTTTGCGACGAACCGCCCGACCGCCCGACCAACCACACACATTTCCTATATACCTTCTTGTACTCTTTGGATATGCGGGAGTATAATAATAATGATGATGATAAATACACCAAAAATTAATCATAACAACTTATCAAATTACTCTGGCATTATACGTGTGAATGGAATCCCGGACAAAAGCACTTCTAAAACGGGTACGCTTTGTGCGAGTATATAGGACAGAGTCTGATCCCTGACCTGTTCAGGCAATAGTAACCGTATACAGACGGTGTGTTAAATCGGTCGTTATCTTGTTTACCTTGACCATCATTCTTTCCACGTGTAAATCCTGTACCACTGGCAATTCCAACCCAATGATATTTTGCCACTTTCGCGGTCTATCGATTCTATAGCCTTGTTCTTTTGTGTAAGATTGCCATAAAAACAAATCAAGTTATACATGACAATAGATTGGATAAAGGAATTGTAGAAAAGAACCATCAGTGTTCTATCCAGCCTCAGTTTGCTCATTATTGCCTGATGATTGAGGATGTATTTCGGACAGCAGCTGGTGACTCCATGCAGCTGTGGAAAAAATATGGAAATGAAATGCCTAATTTCATTACTTTATAATGTGATTTTTTAATTGCGTTAGGGTGTTACTGATGATGAATCTTCATTTGCTGTAACCTATATAGATAATGAAAATAAATATCTCAGCCAGAATTTAACAAAAACGATTTCAAATAACGCTTAAAGAGTATAATGATGGAGATTTTTTTTTCAGAACTTAAGTAATTTCAAAATTTAGAGCGGTGTAAATAAATGTATTCTGAGCTAAAGGTTCTCAAAAGGGGTATGAAACTCAGACCGCCTAGTAGGATGATCATGAAACCATTGATTTCGTGGAAACATTGAATTAAAACTATTGGGGAGAACATTTGTGTTGTAGATGAACATGAATTAACCCAGTTGAAAAAGAAACAAATCTTTAATTTTTTAAATCTTATATTTTTGATGTGGCGAAACCCCACAGATAATACGAAGTAAGGCCTACTTTTTTGCAATAACAATAATTTATCTCATAAGATTTGATGGGCGCTGCCCATGCTAAAATTTCGTATTTGAGATAAGGTAATTTTATTAAAGAAAATACAATGTCAACAAAGAAGACGTTGGAATGCGATACCAATATTACGCATAACCATTTTACTTACTTTAATAACGTGAGGCCTCCACGAAAGTTTTTCATCTTCTCTGACACCACGAAATTTTACATAGGATACACGATCTAATCGAGTATCATCAAAATAATTTCTGTGCTTAATATTTATAAGGATTTACTGAAAAGTGTGTACTTAATTTTCTGAAGGTTTTATGAAGATCTTGTCCACTGAGTTATTTTTTTTTTCAAATCAGAGTTGACGGTGTCTACCAGAGTAACTGGGTTTTGATGAGTAAAGAAAACATTTGAATCATCATCAAAATGCATAAATGAGAATATGTCAGATGATTTGGAGAAGTCATTGATATAAACTATAAAAAGCAAAGGACCTAATTTATATTACCCTGAGGAACGCCACATTTGATAAATTGAAACTTGAGTTATTCTCGTTCAAAGAATATTGTTTTTCGGTTCTCCTGAACCACTCTAAGGCCTTCTCCCGTATGCCATAATGAGACAATCTATACATGGATTACAATTTCTTTATTTTAAGCTGTTGATTTAAAGCTATTATAACTCGAGATAAATAGAATTGTCCTTTGTTTACTTTTCTCCTTATTTTTCTCCTTCGCACTCTAAATCTCTTCTTTATTCTTTATTTTTAATTATATGTTGTTGTTTTTTCTCTCTCTGTTAGCCTACCGCTTTTACCCTTTTTACTTTTTATCTAAAAAGATGTCATTTTGGGGTACATTAAGCCATATTTCTGTCTGTTTCCTGTCGATTCATGTTACATGTAGTTTATGATAGCTGTTTTTCATTTTCTTATCTCTTTCAATTTCTGTCTATCCCATCGCCACTATTGGCTTCACACCTTTTACATGCGCATGTTATATGTATTTCCATTAAAAATGTATGTACATATATAAATGAAACTTAATGTTTACGAAGAGAAAATGTAACTTTTTTTTTGTGGAACACCAGATTTCGGACATAGGTGCACTGTTTGGATATTCAAGTTATAAGGTATCACTAAATATATGAAGTCAGAAAATTTACGTGAGTTTGTGATATATGACCCCATATTTTGCATGCACTCTAATTTCTTTCAAGGGGAGGGCTAGTAACTGATCAATGGGTATCAGTGGGAATGCTCGGGGAAGATTGTTCCAATTCTAGTATGATTCATTAATGAGTACATTAATATATATATTGTTGTATGAAAATTATTTGCTTCAGAATGGTGTCATATTCAAGTATAACTGTGTTGTTTAATTCCCCGCGACTGTACAGGCATGCTAACCCGGAAACATTACACTGCACATTACTTGAATATGAGACCATTCTGAAGCAAATAATTTTCACAGAACAAAAAATGTAGGGCCTACTCTTAAATGAATCCCCCAAGGATTGGAACAATCATCCCCCAGCATTCTCACTGATTCCCAATGATCAGTTACAAGCCATCCCCTTTTAACAGAAGATATTTTTGGGGGCCTCAGTCCCTATCATGGAAAGGGAAGACATTCAAGATTGAACGGATGGTACAGTATTGACTATAAGATGGTGTTCAGAACAAACAAATAATGAGAAACCTGCAATACTAAACAGCATTCAATTCTTTTAGGAATTCAGAGTTCATTTTACACAAAATAGCTTCAAATTGCTGAGATATATGTAGCTACAGTGCGTATAAAAAAAGCAACAAGATTTAATTTCGAATTTGTGAGGTGGTGTTTGCTTTACTCCAAAAGTTGCAACATCATAAAGCCATATAATCTCCTCTTTTCAATGACATCTTATTTATTCTTACACGGTCACGGATGGCTGAGTTTCAGTGAGACCAGCATAAATCCTTTTTAATTCACTTTTTTTTGAACGTTCAGACTGGTGAGACATACCTAGGGCCCTTCTTCTTTGAAAACAACCGTAACGAAAATGGATGCTTACAAATTTTTAATTAACATGTGATTCCTGAATTAATGGAAAATTTTCCTGTGCAACAAAGGGGTGTGTTCAGACGCCTATGGTGGGCACAGTACGGCGCACCAGTCAACCGACTAGTTGCAGTAACAAACAGATTGGCTGAGGTATTTGGAAATTGGGTGATTGCCTTGTATCATGGTGTGCATTGGCCACCAGAATCTCTGGATCTGACTTCTTGCAATTTTCCCCCCTTTGGGGTTATCTCAAGAGCAAAGTGTTCATTACCCTTCAACCTGACATTGCAACTCTGAGACAAAGAAGCACTGATGAATTTGAAGCTCTACGCCATTAAGCCACAATGATTCGCAGAGCTGTGCGTGAGATGTAGAAAAGAGCTAATCTCTGTGTGGGAAGGAATGGTGGCCATGTTGAGGGGCATGGGATGTAATGTTAAAAAGAGATATCCGAAAAAAACAATGGTAAGTTGTGGTTATTAATTTCATTATTCCATTAATTTGTTAAGTTAATTTCTGATAAGGTGCATTGATTCTTACAGTGTCTAAACTTGGTCCCAAGTCCAATTTACCCATTGTCTAAAAAGAATGATTACTTAGCCATCCATGACCGTGCATGCATAAATATCATTTTGAAGAGGAGTATCATATGGTTTTAAGATGTTGCTACTCACTTTGGTGTAAAGTTAACACAATCTTCACAAATTTGAAATCAAATCTTGTGGCGTTTTTTTTTTTTGATACGCACTGTATATAAACAAAGAGACCCTAATTAAAGGATGGACCCACCTTATCTGCCCACTACACATGTCTTTCTTTTCAGTCCAAACCGATTTTGTATAATGTACTTTCAATTTCTCTTAGAATCGTATGCTCTCTATTTCAAATGTGCTTTCTAATTATCTTGCAAAACGTTAAATTTTCAATCGCCCATGTCAACCAAAACTATACTGTATCTCTTTAGAATACCTTGCCTATTTGAAGTAATCTCTGTGTATAGATAGACCGCCTCCCCAAAAGAGAGAGAGAAAACACACACACACACACACACACATTCATATGCACATACACACGGACAAAACATATAATAAAGACAACTTAACACACAAAAACAAAATTCATCCCGTCATTTTTAGTTGGTACAACTGAAAAAATAATGAACCAAACGAACATGCATGTATGACGTTGGCGATCATATTGGTCGCTATATCGCACTAAAATGATTAGACTCTGTGCCCTGAAAATAGACATTAAAATGAAGGTGGACTATTTGAGCTCATAGTATGTTTAATATGAAGCTCCTTGTATTACAGTAGTTAACATGAAGCATGCCGAACATCCCAATTACAGTTACTCATTCGGTTATTCTGTTCAAAATGATTCAAATCAGAGAGAGGTTGGCATGTCCAACGTCACATCGTGCAGAACTGTACAGAGCAGAGTTCTGTGACTGTACCATTGCCACCATGACGACGAAAGAGATAAGAAAGGGAGGGGAAAAAAAGGAATTGCTTTGTAATTCGGGTTTCAAATTGGCAACTTTGTTCGGTTGGCTGGTCAGAGAGATTTGGAGAAGTTCATTGGCTGTAGAGGGAGACTGGAAGAGTACATTTTACTGAAGGGGTGTTTCCCCATTACCACTTTGTATACATTGTACGGTAGAGACCCGGAACGAATCGGCGGTGGGGGATCTTATCGGCGGTGAGGCAAAAATCCCGCCGATTGGATCTGGGGGATCTTATATACCGGCCACAGTCCGCCGATAAGTTCCGGCGGAACTTATCGACTGGCCGGAACGGATCGCCTGTGACACCGGCCAACAGGTTTGTGGGGTAAACGCGCTATACGGGGGCACGCAGAGCGAGTCGCCTTGTTTAAAGGCTAGTGCACCACATCCACAACGACAGCCACCACAGAAAAGATCCTGTGGTGTGTACCGACACCACGTAGCTCGTATAAAAGGCGTACAGCATGCTTAGCGTACCATTGATACCCCCAGACATACAGCTACGGGTTAGTTCGTGTTCGGTCTTCGTTCGTCTGCAGTTTGACAAGAATACCTCGACATGGTAGCATTTCCACTCATCAAGCTAGGCACATTAGCTGTGAAGCAAATTAGCAAGCCTATTTCAAAATCAATCAGAGCTATGGCCAAGGGCAGTCCTTTCATGAGGAGGTACATCTGCATGCCTCCGGCACAGTGTAAGTTTAAAAAGATTACACGATCCGAAGTATATCTGATATGGGACCGTTACTTGGTCTTGTAACGTATCTTGAGTGAAGCGAAGGTCTATACTATTTATGTTTCTATTGTGAATTCCTTCTTGAGTTGAAAGTTGACTACCGAGCTTCGTCGCTGGCATGACCGCAAGACCTATTAAACTTATGTTATGACGTGTATGACTGTGATATGGGACACTTCTTCACTGATTTCAGAATGGTCTTTAAAAAGCCTGGCTTCGGGTTAACTTCTAAAATCATCGATCAAAATTCTGGGGTAGTCTAGATCTTCATCTTTGAATTACTAAAAGTGGTGGAGACTATGATATGGTAACTAGTGAAGTTATGACATTTGAATGACACTATCCACACCAGTGCTGTAATGGCAGGCATGCACTACAATAACCACAGACCACTGACAGGCAAAATTCACAATGAGGGATGCAAGATACAGTATTCAATACATACAATGCAGTGATTGAGACCTTACATGTCAAACAAAATTATAAAATTGTATATATGTACTGTACAGAGAAGATGAACCTCATACTTGATTTGGTTTATAAAGAATCCATCCCTCTCCCATTTTCTCTACTGTTGATTGTGTAATTAATGTACTGTATATCGTGAATACAGCATTTTAACAGCCTTTATTATATACTTGCCTCATTTGTCTTCTTGTAGTTTATCACTGGATGGATGTCAACTTGAAGATGAGGATACTTGGTCTTGGCAAGGCAACTGAGGTCAAGCCACTGAGTGAGGAGGCTGCCGTGGAACTTGGTTCAGAGATAATCGGAGAATCGTTCATTTTCTCTGTCGCTGTGGGAACTCTCGTCTTTGAGTATTGGCGATCATCCAAGAAGGAGGAGCAGCATGAAACGAAACAATCCATTGCAATCAGGGAGCTTGAGGGTAAGGTGCGTGATCTCGGACTTGCATTGGAGGAACAGGATGCCAAACTGAGGGAACTGAATAGACTTGTGGTGGAGTATGCCCCCTCCTCTAAGAAGTGAACATGATGCCAACTGACTGTAGTGATTGGGGGTGAAAGGACAGAATCCATGTTGAAGAAGTGATGCTGTGTGGATTGGTCTGCTCCAGAGTGATAGCAGTGATGAAGGCACTGTCTCCCCACACCTCTCAATTACTATGAGCTGTTTGCCCTTAGTTACACCAGATGAAGTAATGTTGCTGGGTATTTAGCATCATACAGTGGACTCCCGTTATAACGAAGTCCTCGAGACCGGCAGTTATCTTTCGTTATAGCCGAACAAATAAACAATAAAAAACATAGAGAGGATATCGTTGCGGCCGTAATTTTTATTTCGTTATAACCGGAATTTCGTTATAACTGTGTTCGTTATAACGGGAATGCACTGTATCAGCTGATTGAGACATTTGCTGCAATGCACTTCTTTGTTCAGGAATAATTCATTCACGAATTAAAGGACAAGTTCACCTTCATTAACATAAGGATTGAGAGAATGTAGCAATATTAGTAGAACACATCATTGAAAGTTTGACGAAAATCAGACAATCCGTTCAAAAGTTATGAATTTTTGAAGTTTTTGTGCAGTAACCGCTGGATGAGAAGACTACTGCAGTGTGTGAATAACTTAGATGTCACATGCGTACAACAATGTAAGGAAAATATAAAGAGAATTTCACAAAATTTCATCTTTTGAAAAAAGTACACATTCCCCCGACTCGTTACCGACAAATGTTATGGGTAATATTATTCCCCCTGCCTTTAGAAAGAGGCAAGTCAAGTGCTCTTTTATTATGCGAAAAAAGTGAAAATATGTTGAATTTTCTTTACATTTTCTTTATACTGTTGTACGCATATGACTCACAAGCTGTAGTAGTCTCCTCATCCAGCAGTTCCAACACAAAAATTTAAAAAATTCATAACTTCTGCATCGATTGTCCAATTTTCCTCAAACTTTCAATGATGTGTTCTACTAATATTGTTGCATTCTCTCAATCCTTATGTTTATGAAGGTGAACTTGTCCTTTAATTCATTCTCCATGCAGTGGTGCAAGCAAATTTTGGCTAAATACAAATTAATGTATTTTTGCAGCATATAAGACAGCTGTATTGTGACAAATCATGTTCTCCACAATTCACCCATGGTCCTTCCAACTGAGAAGATTAATATACATTGTTGATTATGCAATGGTGTTCTTTTAGAAACTTCCGAAAATTGTTTAGGCACAGTCATTGTAAGGATATGTTTTAAGTCATGTCTAATTTCATTGATAAAATCCAAAGATTGCATGTCAGAGGTCTGGTGTGTAATGCCCTGTATCAAAAGCAGGAGTATCCTATTTTCTAAAGAGCAGAAAATCACTAAACATTGATAATGTGGAAAGTGGAGGAATGAGACTAGGCTAAGATCTGAATCTGCATGTACAATCTGTTACAGCCAAGTGCCGATTGTCGGTACCGGGTAGATGTATTTATTCATCAATAGGTGTTTGCTGCACTCATGGAGAGAGATGGTAGAAAGAGTGAATCTGTCGTTTCTACTTTGATGAGACCTGAAATATATAAGCAAATGCTGTCACCAGTCTTGGGATTTTTTTTTTCTTTTTATTGTTAATAGTATTATGCAAGTATATAAGATATCCATTGTAGTATGATGTGTAGAATGGAATATGTGCCAGGCAATGCAGGGAAAGGAGTAAGTTAGTTTCAGCAGATGAGTTCATATGCCTCGCAGAATGCTAATTGTTGTGTATGGCTTGGGCCAACAGGGGTCCTTGCTTTATCAGTAATTATTCTATGTACAAGAATATACCTGTTATGTCTTGTCATCAACTAAAGTTTTCTCACATGTGAAGTCACAGTATTGCAGCAAGTTCACACATTGCACAAAGTATTTGATGATGTGATGGATAAGAAAAGCAATGAAGGTGAACAACCTCTTCAACAAGCTCTTCCACTTGTGCCTTTGATAATTCTTCTTTCTTCAAAGTTACAAATTCAAACTATAATCTGTGCTTTTGTTCTGAGTTGTCAAAGCTTCTTGTATTGGGGGATCAGGGGCATTGGCTTGCTCCAATCTTAGAAGAGAGGGGGCTGTGTTGTTTGTGGGAAGTGTCGATAAGGGCGAAAGGGTTAGGTTGTGGATTTTGGAAAGTGACAGAGTTGTGTTTACTGATGGTGCCTTGACCATCTCATGAGATGAAGACATACTGTGGTTCAAGAATGAGGGACTAGATGTGGGTTTTGTAGATAACACCCGTCTCCTCTAGCAAAAAGGAGTCTATATTAGCCATTTTTTACATTGGACACTATTCTAAATCAAATTAGACAGGTTCTATCCAATGGTATGGTAACATACATGTACTCAATTCATGATTAATTCACACACTTATTCACTGATGAACTGCTTGTTTAATACTTTCTGTTTTTTTAAACCACACTCTTGTTACATGATAGGATTTTGTTTTGCCAAACTCAGTTGTGTCCAGAAAGCCTCAGGAAAAGCATTGGCCAAGTTTTGATGCATACTGAACCTTGAATTATGTGAGGTAGGTGTGGATAAAAATTGCACTTTGTAGGATAGTACCTGTACAAACGTCTTTGTGAAGAAAATGTCTGGCATCAGTTTAATGAATAGGAATCCATCTAGGATGTTCTTGATGGCAGTAGAAATCCAGAAACTCTTATTAAAGAGTTTTGATTTTAGTGTAAATGATAATGAACAAATGCTTGGTGCTTTGAGGACAACACTCATTAAAACAAAACAGAAGAATGAAAAGAATCCTGCTCTCCAGCAACAATTTTATTGTTCTGTATGTACTGTGCAATAATGTTCATGCTGGGTTGACAGCATCGTGAATAAACTTGATGATGAATCAATCAGGATTTTATTGTCTTCATACTCTCCTTGCTGATTGAACCTGAAGCAGAGCTGCCATGATGGGTCAATTGTGATGTCAGAACCTAATGATATTCACTACTCATGTGCCAGAATTATTAACATGACCTTCATTTTTGTAAGGTTTTAGATGAAATAGATACAATCTCAGTGTCACATGTACATGTACATACTTTGTCAATCAGAGTTAGGTGATAGTTGATCTCATACAAGTTCTGTGTTTTACAATTTATTGGAATCAGCTGAGTTATTCAGTCTTTTATTTGAAAGTTTATACAAATGACAAATTCTTTTATGTAAAGAAATGTATTTTATATTTTCATAGATGATTGTGATACAGCAAGTCCTTTTTTTTCTTTTTTTTAATGTTAAGTTCCAAAATTCTACAAGTGAATACATATGGTACTGAGTAGCTAAAATGTCACAATGAGCCCATGTGAAAGCATGGAATTACAATGTATTCTAAGTCAAATGGGCTGTTCACGATTATGTGAAGGTACAGGTCTAACAAAAATTCAAACTGAGAAATATGTGTACGTTTGTCTGCTAACAGTGTTCTTAGATATCTCTGAAATGGGTAAAGTCAACAACGTGTTTTTAATTTGTCTTGATCCAATTTGATTTGGTCTTTAAAATTTGATGCTGAGTTTGCCCTGACCTCACACTCTTCACAGTACAGAAATATGCTTACTTTGCATGTGAACTGCATGTGGATTTATTCAACATTACAAATTCCTGCTTTCTGATTGGTTCATTGCTCCACACTTGACATTTACACACACACAAAAAGTACCACTGTCTGCTGCCACTGGTGATTGTGCAATTTCTACGGAGTAGTATCATTGTATTGCACTCTGACGTTGCCCCTTTACCTTTACTCAAATGATGTAGGCTCATAATCAACTCATAGTTTTGCACCATCACACTCCTCTGAAGTCACACTACACATATCGTTCTTTCACAGCACACAGTCTCTTATGTAGTTATGCACCTACATCAACGATTACAACTGATCTCTTCCTGGTACAGTTATACGACTGTACATTGTATTTCATGACCATTTGGCTGTCCTGAAAAATGAACCACCATTTCTGTACTAACCCACATGTATATGCAGGAGTCAGTATGGACCACATGTGTTGACAGCTGACGTGTTTTTTATTTTACTTGTGTAATGGAACAAGATCTAGCATTCAATGAAAAATGAGATGCCCTATTTTCAATTTGGCTTCACCTTGTTGAGTAGAATGCCTCCTATTTCACCTTGTGCAAAATCTTGCACCATGGCACTTGTGACCTTTCACTATTTATATACTACGCGAGTATCTGACAGTAATTTACAGACAAGTCACTAAGTGTTGTCATAACAATGGCTTCATAGCCAATATGCAACTACATGTACACTTTGACCAGCATGTGACCAGCCGAGTTTCATTATGCATATCTCCTGCTGCCTAAATTGTTGTATGTACCGTAGGTATGTTTGTGTGTTTATGACAGTAGGATGGATTTGTATGGAATAACATGGCAAGAAATTAAAATCCACATATGAAGAATGTCTATCTCTGTATCTACATGTATCCCCCCCCTTCTATCTGAACAACAAATACAAGGAGTTGAGAGACACAAACTGTACTTTATTGTCTTATACTGTTATGTGGTAAGATTGAAATCTAACCATATCGAAAACAGTAGTGCCAGCTGTAATGTTTACTATGAAAAGACGGAGGAATTCATCTGCAAGTTTGTGGAGATTGTGTGATAAATCAGACAAAGCTCATGATGACTTAGTGCTGGTTGACAGGCAAAATTAAATGATACACTCTACAGTCATAAACTCACCATGGGTAACTATGGCTTGTGTTGTGTGTATCTGATTGAATGACAGAGTGTCTTGTTTTACAATTTGGACACAGCATTCAAGGGAACATGTAGGACTGCAATTGATTGAAGCTACATCATGTAACCCACATTTTAATGTGTTTATTATACTTTTCACACATACTCATTTGAGATATTATACTGTACAAAATTTACAGACTGATAGGCTGTATACACCTGTAAAAAACCTATTACAACATGAAACACTGTACACCAAGTATTAAAACAATCTAATTTACAGTAATGCATAATTTACAATGATGTTTCCTTCAGAGTAACAATTCAGCAGGAAGTCGCTTGGCAAAACCCTACCCTTTCCAGGTCTATTTAACAAACTCCCTGTGTGCAATGTTAGAGCCTCCCTGCTATTAATATAATACACATCAAAGGTTCATGCGTATGAAATAGAGAGCATACACCTGTTAACACTTAACCTCTGGTTAACCACTGGTATAGAGCAGGCATTAATGAACATGGGGAATTTAAAAATCAATCACTACAAGAAGCAATACACATAAATGTGTATCTCTTAGGGAATGATCTATACTCCTATTGAAATCAAAGCACAGAAATATATTCACACAAGCATATCATAGACACAGCAAAGTAAAAATTAACAATACTGCAATGAGTGAAATTGATAGAAGAATGATGTAATACAGGGAGGAGAGATGAAGACTGCTGCACAGCAGAGATTTGGAATGCATTTGCAGAAATGGAAATGAAATCAAAAAGTTGAAAAGCTTTTTTTTTTTCCTGCAGCCCTATTCACTCACTCTTTTAACCCCTTCCTCTAGATAATACAGGCAAAAGAAACAAATAAACAATAACTTTTGTTACTTGTATATTTTGTATGTGTGTTGGAATGGATTACAAGTAGCATACGTGCAAACATGTTTGTATTTTGTAAATGTATTGTTTGTGTCACTTCTCAAGAAAGAAAAAATCCATTAAGGAATATGAGGGGGACAAAAACATTGGTGAGAGTGTGTGTGCATGTGTCTGTATGTGTGGGTGGCATCATCCTAAATGATCACGAGATAAGGTTGACATAAACAATTCTTCCTCCCATTTTTCTTGGGTTTGATATGAATTTTATTCCCTGCAAAAGAATTCAGTTTTGTTGTACACTATCATCCTATACTGAAGACGACTCGGAGGAAGAAGGAATATGAAGAAAGCTGCTCACATGTAGCTACAAAAAGCATGCCCTAATCAATGATTTCCAAACATGACAACCCTAGTCCTATGTTCTCTCTTATCTTCATGAAATCTGGCACTTGTGTGTGCCTCTGAATACATGTAAGCCACTGGTTTGGCTAAAGAACAGAATGGAAGCTCAGTTGCACTTCACATATTCACGCTGTTGTTTCACTCTGTAGGCAGAGGCCTACACAGCACAGCTTGTGAAATGAATGTTCATAGACAAACTCGGCCAACCATTGGGACCCTGGAAGGCACTACACTGATCTGTTCTCCCTGAGCAACAATAACAGCAATGTTGCAATACATCAGAACTGCATTATCACTGGAGCTACTTTTCTCAAATGAACCTTGAAAATTGAATAATTTACCAATATTTCATTTCTCTATGGCTTGCATCTTCTACTGCTGAACCATATAACATCCTCAAAGTGCAGTTTTAAGCCCCTGTGATGGTAAGCACAGTCTCAGAGGATACGGTGTCCATCTTCCAGCTACATTGTATCTGTACTTATCCTTGTTCTGATGGACATTCACACGCTTTCACTGCCCCTGAGCAGAACAGGCTGCTTGCCTTTGCTGGCATGGTAAGTTAGTCACATCCCATCATGTAAAACCATCACTGGACGGGGAGTCCATTGTGGTTCATATCTTCACAGGTTGTGCTTCATGAATTCCTGCAGGGCACTGAGTCTCGCATCTATCTCTGACATCTCGGCTGTCTGACCGTAGTAATCAGCTGACTGATCTGTGGCGTGGACAAAAATTTGAAAATCCTAACAACGTTAGCCACTATCATTTTTCTATGTTCCCTATTGTAGTAAAAAGCAAGAATTAGAGTTTCAAAAACTGATATAACACTCATTCAATTTACCCTTCCATTTACCCTTCCATTGATTTCTTTATCTACCAAGAAAGCGATACATGTCATATCTGCAATCAACTCAGTGTGAGTCAAAAATATCTAACCAGACAATAATTATGACACTTCTTGAGGATTAAATCTGGAGCATTGGACTTCAAAAGGAGAATGCCTGTTCAGTGTTTTCAAGCATGAGTCTGATTCTCATCTCATTATGACAGATAACTGACAGCACAATGAAGTTTACTAACCATAAAGGAGCTGTAACTATTAGTGAATGTTTCTTTTTCTACTTTTATAATGACTTCCTTTAAGACTGAACAAGTCTTAGAAAACATTCCATCCACCCAATAGCACTCTTGAGGTTAAAGTACCAACCTTGTCCATTGTACTCTCCCAAGGGTTGTTTTTGTCTCTTTCCTGCAGACCCTCGACGGGATGGGTAGTCTGGATCAGGAGTGCTCATTAGCGTACAAAATACCTCAGTCAAGGGAAAAGTTCCTTCTATTTACTCTAAGACAAGGAATTGTCGCATGCATTTTGATTTCATAAATTTCATGAAAGCCAAGATTTGCGAAACTAAAATGCTTGCAAAACTATAATGCATGTGAAAGTTCTTTTCTTCACGAAGGCAATGAAATGTCAGTGACAATTAGTGAAAATTTCATGCCGCGAAAAAAGGCCAATGGCTCCAATTCGTGAAAATATCTTGTTTTACAGTATCTTTCTATTCAAATGCATTTACACACTGGAGGAAATACAGCTGTGTAATTATAGGTAAAAAAGCAATGTGACTTTATCCAAAAACAAAACAAAATAAAATAAAACAAAACAAAACAAGACATCTCAACCCCATTGACACAGCTTTTGTATTAAAAGCACACCTATACCCATGGAAAAGACAAAATAGTGCAAAAGGATATCTTCTTGCTCCAGCCGCAGGTTTTCTTCTGAATGGCTATAAACAAAGAAATGAATGTGTATTAGTTGTAAAGTGGAGATGCATTTGAGCTCAATCTCGGACAAGGAGTATGGTATTTAATGTTGCATTTCATCATGCATCTTTCATTCAAGTTAATTCATATATTTTCAATACTTACTCCACATAGGAATGACTTTCCTTCCTCTTCCAGATATATAAATGATTTCTCCTCCCCCCCCCCCAATAAATACAACACTGTATTAAAAAAAAAGAGAGGCTGCACTAAGTATACACTGAATCAAGACTGAATTTTCCTGTCTGCTACAAGACCATCTTTGCATGATTCAACTCATGTCATACCAGGTTTGCAAAATGTATATGAGGCACGGAGGTAGAGATGTGTGGGACAAAACACGGTGAAAGACATTACCTGGGAATCCTACAGCAGTCATATACTATGACTGTTCTCACAGCATGTTACAGCCTTGGCAAGATCTCTGAACTTGAAATAAATAGGCTCTGCATGATATGAAACCTCACCAAAATTTACTTGATGACACTGGAAATTCTCTTCATCACCAAGAAATTGCAAACAGTAAACTTTCTTACACACATTGAGGGAGTAACTTGATGGAAGTATGACATACAGTATTTTATTGTATTGCAACTAATGGCTGCCATAGCTCATGGGTTTTTCTTATCACTAATAGACAGTTTACATTTTGCATCTTATTTCATTCATTGGTTACTGCATACGCCATATATTTAGCGAGTCTAATCTTTTGTGAATCAGGACTTCGCAACAATTTTGCAAGTGGTTCAATTTGCCATTGTGGAGTACACTACTGAATGAAGAAATGTATGCATGCACTTCACACTCATGTCAGGATCAAAGTTAATATTTTTGTATATATTTTTTAAATTTGCGATTGGCACGCGACTTGCAAAATTCGCAAAAATAAAAATCTCACAAAATATTTGGTGTATACAGTATGATTTTATTGCCTGGACTGAAAGATTACAAACTTTGAGCAGTTTGTCACTCACCACATTGGGGCTTGCCCAAGTGGTTGATGATGATGTTCTTCCTGGCTTGAGTACCTCTTTTAATCTCCTGGAAAGCATTTGCAAACCAAAGGATGGATAAGACATCTTGCGAATATTGAAGCAGCCAGATATTTGTGCAATAGAAATGTGGATCATTTTCACATTTTCAAATTCAATGATGCCTGGGAATAAAAAATAAAGGAATAGAAACAAAAACAAAAACAAAACAACACACACGACAAACAAGCTGTCTTTGTTTTTGTTTTTGTTTTCGAAACAAGAATCAACTGACAGTCTATTGTTCACTTTTATCTTAGGGGGATAAGATGCATAAGAAGGCAATGGCTTAATTCTCCAAGGTATTCTTAATTGGCTAACAAAATAATATGCCAGTAGTGGTTTTTCTGTTTACATGTATTGCCTAAACCAACATTGTTGTATTGACCCTAACCAGGCCGGGCTTTTTGGCCTGTTTTGTAACCGGGGAGAGTTGATTCAACCCCCCACCACCCACCCCCGAGATCTTGGCCGTCGATCGTGCAATCGCCCATGAAAATTGGCACATACATTATGTCGAGTAATCTACCAAACTATAAAAGAAAAATTTAAATTTTCATATATCAATTAATATGCGTGAAATCATAAATTTTGCTGTAATTCAGAAAATAAAGCTAATGCCATCCTAATTTTTGGCGACATTATTCCTTGTAGCATTCCTAACAATGTACCTTAAAAAAAAATCTGGTATCAAAATGGATGTATTCTATTGCTTTATGAATCTCTTATGTATTTCTTTTTCGACTTTTTGGTTTTTTTTCCGTTTTTTTGCCACAAAGTTTATTACAGAACATATTTTAAGCATAATTATGGTAAAATTAATTGATTTCAGCCATTGGAAGTGAAAATAATAATATCTTTTTGAATAAGGTGAGAAAACTCTATATGCATAGACTTTATACACATAATCGTGTTTTTGAGCCATTTTCGGTCTGACAAGCATGTATAGAAGGTCATGCAGTGTCGTAATGGAATGTCTGATTTTCGTGAAAATGGTGTCATAAGATGTGTTAGACCTGAAAGTAAAATGTCAGCGATCACCGCGGTAAAAAAAATTCGCGCGGTAGAATGGTCGCGGAAAATGTCGAAGGGGGGTTGATTCAACCCCCCCACCCCTGGCCCTTTTAGGGGTTAAAGAGCCATGAATACAATAATACATCCTTACAAATGTATTTCATAAAGAGAAAAAGAGAGAAAGGGATAGACAAACAGACAGGGAGGGAGACGGAGAGGGGGAGAAAGAGACTAAAACAGGAAAAGAAAACTTGTGTGAAAAGAAATTGAAGCAGCATTACCTCCTCCTACCCTCTGAAGCATCTGATAATACATCAACATCACTGACTCCTCCACCAGACGATCTTCTGCTACCATGACTACCAGCTGAGGAGCTTCTGGATCGAAAACCTGGAGACCAAGAAGATTGCTGGTCAGTTAATCAAATACATACCTAGGGGTGTTTCATAAAGCTGTTCTTAAAGTTACGAACGACTTAAGAACGACTGATGTCAGTTCTGATGTGCTATACTTATCAGAATTTCAATAATTCAGCACAAGACCTGATCACCAGTCCTTCTTAAAGTCGTTCGTAACTTAAGAAACAGCTTTATGAAACATCCCCCTGGTATATATGCCAAATATACACTTGCCTTTGAGTATCTGAATTCACATGTGTGACTTTCTTTGTCATAATAACATATGTTCATGTGCGTTTGAATACATAGAATATTTTATAGACACCTATACAGATGAATCTATGCCTGAAGATGAGTGAAATAATCTATGTAATACAAAGGTCTGCATAAGAAAATAAAAGTAAACAAATCACAGTAAATGTATGGATTCAAGCACAGTGGGAATATATAGCTATAGCAGTTTGTACACAGTAAGCTCTAATGAACTTTGAATCAGTGGTGCACATGTAAACAGCATGAGCTCATGATAGGGACCTAAACTATAGCACTGGTGCTAGTATACTGTAAAATGAGGAATGTTCGCATGCATTTTAATTTCGTGAATTGTGCGAGCGCCAAGGTTCGCAAAATCAAAATGCACTCAAAAGTTCTTGCCCACTTAATATGCACTGGATGCCAGTGGCAATTAGCAAAAATTTCATACTGCGAGAAAGGCCGTCGGCCCCAATTCGCAAAATTTTCAAGCTGCGAATTTATTGTGTTTTACAGTATACTGGTCCTTCAAAAACCTGAAACTTAACCATTTGAAAACCAATTTTCATCAAATAAACGTTGAATCCTTCTTTAAATTACATGCTCTTTCATATTTCATAAGAGGCTTTTCATTATCTCACTAAAGAATGTGCAAAACACGAATTCCTACCTCAACCAGTACTGTACAGTCCCTTTAAATGGAAAATATGTTGTTGTTTTTTTCAACAAACTCTTTTCTATCTTATGAGAGCATCTCTCTGTTCTTTCTCATTTTTGTTGTGAAGGAAAATATGTCTCACTAATATAAGCATGGATATTTAGGTCTTCTGTAAGAGGTATTTTTTGCCATGACTGACAAAGTGACATACAAGCTTGTACATTCCACCATTTTGAGAACTGGAGAGGGCAGAAAGGACTTTCAAGAAATTACCCACCTCTGTAACCATCAGAAAGCCGCTTCCTTGGGCGTCCTCTCTCTTGTGAGTTGACCAATCTCGACTTGCCACCTGACCGGACTGCACTGCGCTGCAATCTCGCACTGCTTAATAAAAATACCCATGGTGGAATAAATGTCCGACAATAACTGGTCATCTGATTGTCTAAACTCCAGAATGGGTGCTACGCAACAGATTATGTGAATGAGAGAATGAAACTTAGAACAATTAATTTACCCAAAGTTCTGACATGCCAGGAGAGCCGGCATTCTACAATATCACACCTGCAGATACTGAGTTTGTGCATGCCCTACAAGGGCAGACTGAGAAAGGATCATTTCTTTATGTCTTCACAGAATTTGGCACCATTCTTTAATAGAGTGAATGATCTCTCACACTGGATGTTGATTACAACTTTCTGTTGTTTCCATTCAGTATTTCTCATTTTGTTTTTGTTTTTGTTTTTTATTGTCCTACCATCTTGCAGTGTTATGCATACATGCAAATGAAATGCATTTGAAATTACATAAAAATCTAGTCATTAAGCATTTTAGAATGTGAATCGAAAAATAAACATGTGTCATGCACTCTACACAGTACTTCAAAGATAGGAACAAAGAGAAATCTTGCCTTTTTTGCTTTGCTTCATCTTCTCTTCTTTTCTTTTCTAAAATGTAGGCAGTAGGATCAAATCTTGGCACTCGTGCTCCTGAGGAAGATAAAAAATGGAAATGTTGTACTAGAGTATTCAGTTCTGGAGAGAACAATTTAACATAAAAAGTAATACTCTAGGTAGTAGATGAATAGGCAGCAGACAACTTAAAGGTATTTTTTGCCATTGGGAGCAATGATTTAAAAATGTTCAAGTTATCACATTTGATGCATATGTGTAGGTCAGCTACATCACAAAACATCCCACGATATATCAATTTTGCAATAAAGCCTGAAATATAAGGAGATATCACTATTTTTCTCGATAAACCATAACTGTAGATGGTTTAGTCTAGAAACAATTCTATTATAGCTATTGTTCACATTTTGCATATTTAACAATACTTAATGCTGACTATACTGATTGGCTGTTTCTATCCGCAACTCACATTTTAGAACTATTTTGTATTTTGAAGCACTAAAGCTGCAAATGGTAAATAATGCCTTTAAGTAACCTTGTGTTCTGCATCAATTTTGATACACATTGCAGCCAAGCAGCAGCCAAAGATAACCTGGGAATTTCCTCAATGTTTCCCTGAGGTCTGACTGATGTCGCAGCAACAAATTGGCAAACAATTGTAAAACAAACTTCCTGTAGTTCTAGCAAATTATGGCTACTTCTTGTGCCTGTTTATTTTGTTCTCTTTCAGTAGTTGATTTATTTTGCCTACTTTAGTCATCAAAGAGTCATGTAAGCTTCAGGGGAGAATTCGGAATGCTGTCCATAACTACAAATTTTGTTAGAGAAACATGCATAACATGTTGATACACTGCTGAACTAGGCAATTAGAACATGAAATGTGTGAGCTTTACACAATGCCTTCATCTGTACTACATTCAATGGCTAGTTTGGAAAAACAGCATACAGAAACTTGTTTCTTCAAGAAAATTTGGACGAGAAAGAAAGGAATCCAAGATGATACAGTATTAGAACTTGGCAAGCATTTGCGAAGAATCTCTCTCTAATTTTTTTATGTCACCTACTGCATTTTTCTTTTTTGGTCAAAAGATGCAGTTTCTAAGTGGGTCTGCCATATTCCTTCATCTCTTCCAAGGCAAACTAAGTCAGTTCCAAGAATCTAACCCTGAAAGCTGGGTCACACAAATGAATTCATGTATTTTGAATGAACAAAATCACTGGTGTTGTCAGAGAACAAATACCATAAAAGCATTGGTGGCTCACCTGCTGGGGACACGCTGCGGCTCCTGCTACCAACTGAGGACACGCTTGACCTGCGACCTCTTGACAGTGACCTCTCTCTGCTGCTAGTGTCCACCCTCGAGCTTGGACGTGACCGTGCAATGTTGGCAGAGGGTGGTCTGCCTGTGCCTCTCCGGGATGGCCGCTGAGATACAGGTGTGGGTGCCAGAGGGGAACGGCTCGGCCGCCTTGAAGAACTATGTGGTACGTAAAGTACAATGAGAAAACAAGGGGTTCTTATATGAAAGTCAAAGGGATGATATTTTGTGATATAGCAGTATATTCCATGGAATATTATTTCTTAACACTTTTTATGCTGAAAAAAAAACAAAAAAAAAAAACGTTATATACCATTAGCAGCTACAGGACAAATCATAAGGCATTTATCTTGTAGAATGTTTACACTCTATAAGATGGCATACCATTTGATGTGAGTTGTGATGTCACACCGCTAAGGGCAAAAATATGTTAGGAGTTGACATGGCAGTGCTACCTTCATAGCTTTGCATGTAATATCTACAGTACAGTGCTCTGGAGTTGGCAGACACTTTAGGGATATATGGGTTACAAATATTGGTTTATTCATGTGCAAACATTTGTGGTTTTTGTGTGCTTATATGGCACTGACTTGTGCAGTTCTACTTCTACCACCATATACAATATTTGATGATTCACATACTATCTAAGGTCAATACTTACTTTCGTTTCAACATGTTCAGCTCATTTGTCAGGCTTTTCACTCGTACTTTGAGGTTCCTCTCACTTGCACGTAATTCTTCCACCTGCAACACACAGATGAGTCAACACAATACAAATGACTCAGAATGCTTTCTTTTAATGTTCTGTCCAGCATTTTAAGTTGTATTCTTCATCCTCAGAATTTCAAAATATCTCCAAGTATCTCCACAGAAAGGTATTTTTATCTTGTCATCACAACTAACACAAGGCAAAGTGCATGCTTGAAAAATACTTGACGAGGTTAGTCTCAAAATGGGAAAGTTCAACTTTCCTTTGTTTTTTTAAGACGTGCCATTGTAGGATCTTCAAAGCAAGTTGATTTCTGTAATGAGTTCAATTCATAATTTTTTTTTCCTGTCAATGGCTAGTCTTCATCAGCTGCAACACACAGAATTAACCGCATGGGTACTACTATATGAGAGCATCAAATGCAGATATAATATCTAGGCCTGACCTTGATGGCAATGATAAACATACCTCCTCCAGCAATTCTCGGTAGTTCTGACTGCGTTTACTGGATGATCGTTGGTATTTCCGCCTTTCGTTGGCAAGTTCCTCCTCCAGGTTTAGTACGGCTGTCTTGAGGATGCGCACCTCCTTGGCTGCACTACCGGTGGAGGTGTTTTTCACTTCTCTCCTGTACCTCAAGAAGGCATCTTCCAGTGTCTGCTTTTCTTGTAACAATGCCTCATAGCTGGGTGAGTTAAGAGGTGGGGAAAGTAGGGGAATGCCGAAGTGACTCTAATCATAATCACTCTGCATAAGCATTTGCCATGATCTCATCGTTTGACAATACCTCAGCAGAAAAACCCACAGGGCGGTGGGCAGGACATAGAAATTTGAGATTTATCTCGCATACAGGAGTGTACATCCTTATATATCAAGCAGGTTGAACAAGTAGTATTCATGGCTTTTCTATTTTTCATTGAGATAGATGAGTATGATGTCAATGTGGTACAAATGCCTTGTGGGCACTGAGCAATACAAAGGTGTATATAGACACAAAATAATTAGGGATGACTGATAGAATGGGCTTTTTTGTGTGATTTGGAGCAATTACCATATGTGTCATTGCTGCTTGTGTCAAAAGTCATATCTGACTGCACACTACAATCATAACTTTTCGACAATACTTTTTATATGACAGTTTTCAAGGATTGAAAGTGAAACAGACACATACAAATGTGTACACTACCATCGCAACACAATTTCCTTTGAAATGACAAATTCTTATTGGGGTCACATGAATCTATGCAGCAACAGAATTTTCTATAATTCTAGATGTTCATTGCACATTAATGACACTGTACGAGCAACATGCTGTATTTACTATCCACTAGTCAAGGTGAATTATACAACATGTTACACTCTGTGATCTACTATGACTTACTCTTTTGTAAGCTTCACAAGTTCTGTGGACTTGAAGTCTGAGTTGAGCTGCAAAAGATGAATTGGAAAATGGAAAGAAGAATGCTTTGTTGCACCCACAACTTCTGAATAAATAAAGACGAAATAAGAATATTGTTGTTATGACAGAAAAAAGTTCTTTTTTTCACAATATCTTTTCAAATTGAACTGCAATTTTATCTTTAAAAAATGTGAAAACTAATTTACAAGATGGATATATATATCAATATTATATAATCAAAGTTTGTCATTATTTATACTAACTTTTTTTTTTTCAACGAAAGTGTTATTTGTCTTCACTTCATCGCTTCTACTGACATTTAAGGATACCTCCAGATGATTATCAGACTTATACATTTGAACAACTGGAAGTTAATCATACTGAGTACAGAGTTTCAGAATTTATAGTGATTTGGATGAGGAATAAGATTGTATTCAAAATTTTATAACAAATTGCAATGAACAATAATGATGACATGGCAGCCTCACCATAAGAATGCATGAGTTGGGGCTCAAGGAAGCAGAACAAAAGAAGAAGGATTTCCGAAATATGTCATCAACACTGTTCAGTGCAATTTGTTTAAAGGAGACCTCCGGTTGATTTTAAGATTTTTACATTTGAACAACCATAAATTAGTTATACTAAGGACAGAGTTTCTGAATTTATGATAATTGGGATAAAGAATAAGAGCATTTCTTAAATTTATAACAAATTGCAACGAACAATGCATCAATGTACTACACGATGTGAAATTATGAAAATCGTCTGGAATGCCCATTTAATGTTCTCATTTGGCTAGTTTACACTTTGAACTGACAACTACTGATGAGCACGTGTTAAAACCATCAATTTACCTGAGACTTCAGCAGCTTGATCTCATTTCTGAGCTCTCTGACGGTGTCCTGGAGGGCCACAGGATCTGGCTTGCCTTGGTAGGGCAGTGGGAGAGGGTAGTGTATCCTAGGAACAAGTACAAAAAAGAGAGGTACTGTATATGCTGTTATTTTCGCGAGGGTTTAATTTTCACAAATTTTGCAAATCACTGTTGGACTGCGAATTTAACAACACGCGAAAAACTAGCCCATACGCTGGTGGGATAGTGCACTTATAAAAGCTTCGCATCAATTTGCGAAAACAACATCTCGCGAAAATGTCCATGACCTCCTCATTCACAAAAATATCTGTACACAAAAATAACAGCTTATACAGTATGTGGTTTAAGGAATTACAATCTCATGACAAGAGCCTTTGATTTTCCAATATAATCATTGTCATAATTTTTGTTCTGTTTCAGCCAGTGCAATAGTTGCAAAGACAAGTCCCTGGCATTGTCTCACATTGACATACTGTACATTTAGTACCTATAGTATGTGCATTAATCAACCATCTTGTAAGGTCTACATGACAAGTTTTTCATTTTCCTTCAGTACTTACATAATCATTTGATAGGTACATTTAGTATGCTGGCAGTTTATGCAGGCATGATATTAAGAGACAAATTTCATCAATAATTTTCTTTGAGTTTAGATTTTTCTTGGAATACAAAAATTACATGATGTATTCTATAATTATATATTATGGAAGGTCAAAAAGATTGTATAAAATGAGACATAAGCACCTGAATTTTGCTCAATGGTGAAATGACACTGTGTCTTTTGTGCAATTTTAGTTACTAGAATTGTTTACTTTAGACAGACATATTGCTGTGACCTGAACCAATCAACCCAAAAGCTAATGATGCATCATATTAAAATATATCTTAGAATTTCAAAGGAACAATGCCACTATATCAGATTATCTTCACCTTAAAATGTCTTATTCTTATTAACATACATATGACAAGCTTTCAAGAGGAAGCAAGAGTGTACCTATCAAACTCAACAGTGTATGTGACGATGAGATAGCGTTTGGTATTCAGAGCAGACTTCTGTGCTCCAGGAATGGTGCGAGTGCCAAGCCCAGCCTTGCGGTTTCGAAGTGACTCGAGGTCAGCATAGGTCAGGAGGTCGAGTGTGACTGATTCCGCACTCTGCATTAGGATGAAAGAAAACAAAATGAAAGTTGAATATGATCTACAGACATGACAGGATTATTACTTTGTAATGTGCAGTAGAGTATATTATTATAGTTGCTGCGCAATATAAATGTCCTTTATTATCATTACTATCATTATGACATGCCATTTGGATTATGACATAATTTGCAATTAGACAGGCTGTTGGATCATGAAGACTGATTTAAATAACATAGATACTAGTTGAATGAAACAGTTAGTGTAGTTACAATTTTATTCGGACTTGTTGAACATGAACATAAGTTGATGGAGCACTGTCTCAGCAATATTCCCATGGCACATTCCTCTCCTTGTTTAATCTGGAAAAGACATCAATCTCCAAGGGACTTCATATTTTTCAACAAATTTCAATGAAATATGCAAAGAGCTGAAGGAGAATTTTAAATGCAGCCATCCCTTCTACGATTTGACAATCATAACAAAAAACCTTTAATAATATAACGGACATTTCATAGGAGCATTAAAAATGTAATCATCCGTCAGCACCATGTGTAGTCTAACCAATTTAGCAAGATAAAACTACTATCACTTCAGATGCCACAACATTGATAAAAACAGAAAACATTTCTTGAGAAAAAATCATTCAAAGTAACCAGGGAGGAAAAGATCCTGTGCAGATTTCATTTTTGTCCTTCCCTTTATAGAGCTTCTAAAGAACAATAAACAAACAAGCAAACAAGCAAAACAAAAATATAAAACAAATAACAAGAGTCAACAATTGAAGTTCAAAGTTAACAAAAGAAGAAGCAGTAAATTGATTTAACCCTAAAAAGACTGGGCTATTTTGGTAGCTCGAAAGACTGGGGGGGGGGGGGGGGGGGCCTAAAGGGCCCCCCCTTAAGATCTCGGCCGTGGATCGCGCGATCGCCGCGGAAATTTGCACAATGATAGTGTGCGATGTAATCTACAAGATCGTTTATTTAAATTTTCCAAAATAGTCTTCTTTTATTTTATTTTGATTAATTATACTAATTTATGCAAGAAATCAGACTTTTTTATCTAAATCAGTAAATAAAGCTCCAAAAGTGCTCATTTTTGGTCTAGATATTCTTTGTAGCATTCTTAGCAAATGTACTTGAAAAAAAATTCGGTATCAAAATTGACTTCTTATTTATTTTATTGTTTTATGAATTTCTTATGTATTTCTTTAGTTTTTTCGACCTTTTGTTTTTGTTTTTTTTCAGCAAAATTTGTGGCAGACCCTTTTTGAAGCATAATACTACTAAAACAAATTGATTTTAGCCATTGAGAGTAAAAATAAGCATATTTATATGAACCATGTGATAAAACTCAATTTGTATCGACTTTGTACACAAAATCACATTTTTGAGCCATTTTCGGTCTCACATGCATGTACAAAAAGTTATGTAACTTCAGAACCGTACCCCCGGGCGTCACAAATTTGGTGTCAAAATGTGCGGGAAACTCAAAAGAAAAAAGTCATAGAGCATCGCGGCGAGAGCATTGCGTGTTGCAGAGTAATCGCGCGAAATGTCGAGGGGGGGGGGGCCTTTTAGGCCCCCCCAGTCTTTTTAGGGTTAAGCAAGGGTAGTGCCAGCACATTTCTATTTCATACAAGTTTGTAGAACATATACAGGAGAATACTTAGTAGCATTTGTATAAAAATTTCCAGGTAGAATGAAAAATGCATACCAGGCATTCCATCAGTAGCAGTGGTCAAGAAAATTACTTTTCTTTAGTTGCTGCAAAAAATTGAAATTTGTACTTTATCTTCGTTTTAAGTTGTATCAAAGGATTATTACTAAGACTTCAAAATTAATTTGAAGTAAAAAATGGCTCACTTGTCTTCAGTGAATGTTCACAGATGAAAGAGATATTAAGTGGTATTTGATCACTATTATTATTATCATTATTATTATGTTGTTGTTATTATTATCATTATTGTTATCATCAAAAATAAGAATGACAAATAACACTAACATATCCATTAAGACGGATGTTTCTAAGTCCATTATTGATATGGAATGCACCTGTAAAGTAGGCAACTGCATCAAAAGCAAGAAATAAATACTGAAATAATGACGTATTTCAGTATTGAGTAACCTTGTTATTTTGCTTATTCAATCATATTCAAGATGATAGGTGCAAATGAGTATCACAAAAAAAGTATGCTGAATAAAAAAACAACAATGAAACAATGAAGATATTTACCTGTATCAGAGCCGACTCCAGCATGCTCACAAAAATGGAAAATTGCTTGTAGTTGCCTGTTTTATGAGTAAGGTCTTCAATATCTGCAAAAAAATGTCGTAACAGAATGGTGGACTTAACATGATGGAAGTCACTGTACACCATGTTACTACACTTGGTTTATTTAATTATAGTAAGTTTAAGTATATTTGTACATATAACTAGCATGTATGAATATATTTCACACAACTTTATTGTTGTTGTTATTTTGATTTGTAAGGTGCTTGTCATTCAATTGTGAATAATAATTAGTCTTTCTCCAAGTGTTTTGAATCTACATTTATTTAAAAAAAAAGAAAAAAGAGAAAGACAGTAGTCTCTGATGACAACAGGATGTGAAAGTATGTTCTATGTTCTCATGTAATAGCATTGCCATGGACACATAAACAAACACACACATGAAAGGAAAGCTGCTTCAACTTAGACCACATATAAAATATTCAAATATAATATCACACATGGATAATATCCCTTTACAATGACAGGTAAAGTGATAAAGAATAAATGCCAACATTCAAAAGTTTGAGCACAAATACCCTAATCAAAATTTCAAATTATACCAAAGCAATGTCCTTCAAGTATCTTTATCTAGCATCTCATACCTTCATCAGTGCTTGTGACATCACACATGGAAGGTTACTCATTCATTTCAATTGTATTAAATAAAATGTTTTATATTCACAGTTTTTATTCTAATAGCTTATATGTTTACACCATTTGACCTCTAGTATAGGCCCTACATGCTAAAAGCAAAGTAATTCAGTGCACTTATACATAAGAAAATCAAGATTGTAAAAAAAAAGAAAAAAGAACAAGCATGAGAGAGGAGATATTTTTTCTTCACAGATTAAGTGTCATGGTTCGTTAAAAAGGGGGTTTAAGACTACAGTTCCTGAAATGAGATTACAGACTGACTTACAAGCTGGCTCAAAGGAGCCTCTCCATTGGTCTGCTGTGAGCCGGTCCTCAACCTCTACTGTCAGGAGATTATCATCTGTCACCCACATGCTCACAATGTAGTCCACACCACGGAATGTGAAGCGCGAGCTCACCACACCACCCTGATCCTGCATGGTTCTAGTTGTGATGGATAACTTGCTGTGATAAATTTGTGTTGCAGTGTCACTCACAGATGTAGGGCCTACTGCTTTCTATAATGGATGATTTGCAATAGAGGACATACAATTTTTTACAAGTAATTCTGTCACATCTGATTTCACCATGTCATGCACTTTTGTCTTGTTAGTAGATCAAGACCTGTAGGGTATGTACAATCTGGCTTACTTGTGAGAACCAGTTACATTGCATGTTGTATCAGCTGTATGAGTTGCAATAACCAATTTGGCCTCACCTTCACCATACCAGTGCAGCGCCAGTTACTTGTTACTTGTTGCAGTAATCCCATTCGCAGCTTCAAGGAAGCTACACTGGGATGAAAATCATGTCATGTGCCAATGGATGGAGGTGCCAAAGTGACAAGGTTGTCCATGTCTCTCTTAAAAAGTGAGTGTCTGTGCAAGTAAAAACATTGGTCCCTTTCTACAGCATGTGGAATCCAGCAGGCAGGAGGTTTCATCTTGTTGATGAAGGGCAGTCTATTAAATTACAATTATAGACCAACATAACCTACTACTTCTGGTATAGATCTATTCAGACATGGATACCAGTATGATACCGAACAGCATGGTAATTATGAACATGAAAATCGCTGTGTAATAGTGAAATTCTATACACATGAAACTTCGCAACAGACCTATCTCACTGAGCATTGTACTGGCCGAAGAAATCGTCAAAATGCGGGACAATACATACTTGCCAACTCTACCGCTTTGGGCGGTAGACTACCGCTTTTTAGAGGTTTTGACTGGCTACCGATTTTCTCGTCTGATCTACCGATTTTGTAGCAAACCTATCATAAAATAAAATGGATGTCATATTTTCCCTTCATTGTGCACTGATTCCCCCAAAATATGCTAGTAATTAGAATACTAATAATAATCTAAAGGAACTCGTTCCTAAAAACGCCGTATTCAGCCTTCTAATATGCACACATGTATGCACACTGCAGTGGTGCACTAGTCTCTATCATATCTACGTGCGTGCAAGACTTAACTGTACACGTGTACGCGTCGCTAGAACCACGCATAATAGTAATGTTTCGGTAGCTCACGTGTGCGTGGTGCGGCCGAAGCGGCATACGGCATGGCATGATCCCAGCCGAGCCGGCCGTGTACGTACGTGATTGTATTAAACGTACATGTATTTTCATATCTATATAACTTGGATCGCGTAGTAATCTTTGGTTTTATGTAGACGTACGTACGCATAGTGGCCGACTGTTCTAGTTAGTAGGTCTGTAAACAATACTGTAAAAACTTTGTGGAGCTAGTTTGTATTGCCTATGAAAGTGCCTAGTTTATTAGTTTTGCTCAATTTTGTGATCGTCATGGCGGCCTGCGAGTCATCTGGACACAAAAAGAAGAAAGCTAGGTATGAAAACACTTTCAAAAGTGAGTGGAGCTCTCACGTGTCTCAGTTTGATTGTATCAAATTGTCAAGGCTGGGTGAATCCCATGCGTGTTGTACCGTGTGTGTGGGGCTGCCACGTACAGGAATCTCACAGCCAGGTAATTTGCTAATTGATTTAGATTAGGTAAGGGCAACATTTGTCTTATTCATCAAACTAGCTCCACAATAGAAAGTACACTATAAGGGGATAAATTATTTGCCAATATGTTTGATTACTTTTTCACATATGCTTAGCCTACAAAAATTATTTACCAATAATCAATATGTCTGATTTTATTTTCATATGCATAGTCTACAAAATAGTTCATAGATTTACATGGATTATATGTTTTTTTTATCAATACCAAGAACCCTTTAAAAAGATTAAAAAGCATGCACCAAATCTAATATTTTGATATTGGAAAACA